>NC_057403.1:46677178-46992639 GCF_019320065.1 Cervus canadensis
CTGGGGGTGGGGGTTGGGAGAACAGGAAGGAGGAGCTGCCCCCTGGGCTGCACGCTGCACCCCAACTGCATGCTTTATTTACAGAGACCCCACCAGGAAGCCCTGCCCTGGCTCCCTCCTGCAGGGTCCCAAAGAGCTGGCTCCTGGAACCAGGATACCCTCCATCTCCAGACCCACTGCCCACTCCCTGGCACGCCCCCCAGGCCTGGGGGGTTGACCCAGCGCCCATGACCAGGCCAGGCACCACCCCTCCCTTGGGGTACCCTACCTGCCAGGCCTTTGTGAGCAGTCCCCTCCCTAAGCCCGCCCTCCAAGGACCCCTCTGCGTGTGTGCCCGCCGCTTCCCGCTGGGCCGCCCCGGCTGGCACACGCTGAGCTCTGCACGGCCTGAGGAGCCGGGTGAGGACCCCACTTTCCTAGAAAGCAGAGCTTGGCGAGGGCCAGGACACCCTTATCTCCTCCAAGGCCAGGCGCAGGATCCCAGTCTGGATCCAGCTCCCCTGTCAGGAGGCCACGCTCCCCCGGCTGCTCCTCCCACTGCCTCTCACTTACAACTGGAGGAGCTGGGTCAGTGCGCTGCGGGCGAAAGTGGCTGAGCCCAGAGGCAACGCAGAAACCCCTGAGAGCAGGCCTGGCTCTCGCCAGGAGGATACCGTTCTGGGATCTGGTGGCCACAGGGACAAGAGGCTGGAGCCAGCCCTGCCTGCTGCATCTGCCCAGGGACTGGACGCTCTGGCCTGTAGACTGGCCCCTGCCGCGGCCTCCCTCTTCTCATCTGTACAGTGGGGCTCCCTCATGGGCCTGCCACGGAGGGCGGGCTGTGCACAAGAAGGCAAGGGCAAGGCCTTGGCTTTGTGGCAGGGAAAGAGCCAGCTGTGGCCTCCAACCTCTGGGAAACCCCACCTGCTGGTTCAGGGAAAATCATGAAAGAAGGAAGCTCCTGAAGAAAGCCTCCCAGCTAGACAGGCCCTCAGAGTCACTCATTCAACAGGACCCAGGGAGACAGTTCTCCAGGGCACCCCTGGCCAGTGGTGGCCAACTGCAGCTTGATTACCTCCTATGATGGGAAGCTCATCCCCTGAGAAGGCACCCACTGCCCACTCCTGGTGAGGCAGTCTCTCCCAAGAATGAGCAGCTCTTCCTAGTGTGGGGCCAGAACTTGCCTCCCATCAAACTCTAAACCACTGATTCTCTGCCCATGGAGTCATCCAGGAGGCTCTTAAAAACTCCCAAGGGTGTGGGCATGGGTATTGGTGTTTTATTTAAACTTTTCAGGTGATTCAAACACGTAGCCAGGATGGAGAGCAACTGCCCTAAATCCTATACTTGAGTCTCTACTCAGTGGTCGCCACTTCCAGGAAGCCTTCCTGACCACCTGAGGCTGGGCTAGGCACTCCCCAGTCCCACCCCCTGTGACCCTCTTCCAACCAGGCAGCATGCAGACCGGGAGCTACTTGAGGGCAGCCAGAGGCCCCACGCAAGCCCAGGGCTGACCCTCAGCTGATCTTAGACCATGTGCTAAATTAATGAAGAACTGAGGCTCCATCACAACCCCTCTGCCCACAAACACACACACGGGGAGCTACTCACGAAGATAAAACAGTGAGGTCCCGGCTCAGCCCTGTTCCGTCTCCAGACCCCTCCTGCCTTGTCTGTATCCTGGAGACTCCCCTTGCCCAACACTCTCCCGGCTTGGCACCTCCTAAGGGCCCTCAGGGGTCCTCCGGTCAAGGCCCACTGCTCACGTCAGCTGTCAAGTCCCTGCATGTCTGACCCTGTGACCAGGCGCCCCCCTGAACACACTCTGTCCCATGACACGGAGCCGCTTTCCACATGTGGGCACACTGGGCTCTCTCTACTCTAGGCTTTTGCACATTTGGTTCCCTCTGCCCATAACACTGTTCCCTTTCCTCTTCAGGTTTCTTCTTAGGTTTCTCAGACTTCAACGTGCAGGCTCTTCACCCAAGATACCATCAAAAGGCAGATTCAGGGTAAAGCCCGGCATTCCCCAGAGGCTGTCGCCCTCGTGTCATGAGAACAGAACCACCTGCTCCTCCAGGCAGCCCTCCTCTGAGCTTAGGAAGCCCAGTGCCTTCCCCAGCATGTACTGACCCACTCTGGGGGACAGGCTCCTGGCTCAGCCTCCACTCCGACCACAGGGCACTCGGAAGCATTTGCTGACTGGATGCTGAAATTCAACCCAGGCCTCCCTGTGTCCGTCTCCAAACAGCACTGGACACAGGACAGCCCATGGGTGCAGCAGGAGGTGTTCCTGACTTCACTATCAGAAGAACGGAGGCAGCACGCTCACCTTGGCGATCTGGTCAAACTTGCCGAAGAGCTCGTTCAGCACCACCACCAGCTCTTTGGGGGAGCAGTCACTGGCCAGCCGCGTGAAGCCCACAATGTCAGCGTAGAGGATGCTGGGGGTGGGGTGGGAGAAGGGTCAGGGCCAAAAGCCCCTGAATGTCTGCCAGCCCTGTACTCAGTCACCCCTGCAAGCCCTCCGCCTCCATAGCGATGGGAGAGAAGCTCCCTGTCATAAAGACAAATTAAAGTTCCAGAGGCTTCACGCCAGAGCCAAATTGAACAAGCCCCAGTCTGCAGAGCCCTCTGGAACCCCTGGCCCCTGTAGAGCCCTCACCACAGATGACTCAACTGTACCATCACGGGCAGATTCTTGGGCCCCTGGGAACTTCTCACCTTCCCCACACCTGGTTTCACCAACTTCGGAACTAAAACCTTGGTAAGATACAGCTACTCTTGAGAGTCCCTTGGACAGCAAGGAGATCAAACCAGGCAATCCTAAAGGAAATAAATCCTGACTACTCATTGGAAGGAATTATGCTGAAGCTGAAGCTCCAATACTTTGGCCACCTGATGCAAAGAGCTGACTCACTGGAAAAGACCCTGATGCTGAGAAAGACTGAGGGCAGGAGCAGAAGGGGCGACAGAGGATGAGATGGTTGGATGGCATCACCGACTCAATGGACACTAGTTTGAGCAAGCTCCAGAAGATAGTGAAGGACAGGGAAGCCTGGTGTGCTGTAGTCCACGGGGTCTCAAAGAGTCGGACGTGACTGAGCGACTGAACAACAACAAAGAAGGGACTGCATGCTCCCCCCAGCTGAGCTCCACGCCCAGCGCCTTCACACCTCTCATCCTCACACTGCCCTTGTAGAACCCCCATTCTGCAGGTGAGAAAACTGAGGCCCAGGGAGGTGAAGACGCGCTGGGAAGCCAGAGCTGCATTTCGCACCAGACCTCCCGGCTCCTGAGCCTGTGGTTCTGGACCATCCACAGCCCAGACAGAGGCCACGGGCAGCCTCGGGGGGAAGGCTGAGCTACAGGCAGAGGGTCGGAGTGGAGCTCACGGCACCCGCATCTACACTTCACTCAGGGCAGTGCCGTCGACTAAGATTCTGCAGGCCCTTCAAGTCTGTCAAGATCAGGTGTCAGGGCTGGGGGGCCACTAGAAGTCACCTGAGGGGGGCTTCACCTCCTTTGAGGGGATCCTGTGCCCAGTGGAGAATCACCTGCAAATGACCCCTTCCTTCCCTGCAGTCACGTCCGTGCAGAGTCTGACCATTTTAGGGGAGAGAGGATTTCCTCCAGTACCCATGTAATCCAACCTCACTCTCTGGGGGAGCAAGCGGGGAGACTGAGGCCCGGGGAGAGGCCTGGATTTACCTCTCCCCAGTCTGGGGGAGTCTCCTGGGCCTCCAGGTAGGAGGGTAGGCCCTTCGCTCCCCAGGAAACTGACCTAACATTCTGGTGCCTCTTGACGTAGAGGTTGTGGAAGTTGTTGTCGGGCAGGTAACGGCGGTCCCCGCGCTCCTTGAGCCGCTCAATGATGGCCAGCTTCATGCCCATGGAGATGTGGGCAGGCAGCACGGACAGCAGCAGGTTCTCCTGGCACACGGGCACAGGCAGGGCGGCGTCAGGCCTCCATCCTCTCCGCGCCGTGCCCCCCAGCAGCTGGTACACGTCCTGCACCAACCCGCGGGCACACACCTCCCATGGTCCGGCAGCCCCCCAAGGGACGCCGGCACGGGTGTCTGGTCAGGTGCCCCGTGTACACGCCGAGCACATCGTCAGAGAAAAGACACAGGGCATGGGGCCTGAGGGACGGCAGGGGGACGAGGGGCAGCGGGTCCCACCTGCTGGCGCTTCTCGATGCGCAGCTTACGCCGAATCTGGATGCACTTCACAGTGTAGGTGAAGAGGTCGCGGGAGGCATCCTGCATGTGGTGCTTGTGGAAGGCGCCCATGAGGTTCCCACACAGGAAGACCACCGCAGTGGCCAGCAGCTGCGGGTGGGCCACAGCGGGCTCGGCATCAGGCCTGGCCCATGCCCCCAGGAGACCAGCCCCCTTGACGGGCTGGTGCTGGGACCCTCTCCCCGATCCCTGGCCTCCCAGGGGGTGCAGGCAGGGAACCTGAGGCCCAGACAGGGGCTGGATCCCAAGTGAGTTGCTGTGACTGCAGGACGGGACCCAGGCCTGTGTCTGCATCCTCCAGGCATCCCCTAGTGTGGAGGGCTCAGGACCCAGCACCACTAAAACAGAGGCAGGAGCCTGTCTCCTCACAGGGCCCAGGGGAGTGCCAAGGACAGTCCCGGAAGGCACGGCGCCTGGCTGGCTGCCCGGAGCTCCGGCCTGCGCCTCCCAGACCAAAAACACAACTGTCCATCCCCACTGACCATTCAGAATCCCTCAACACGAAGACAAGACAGGGTGTCCAACCCTGTCCCGTGGGGCTCCGACGTGAGCAGGTGAAACCTCTGAACAGGGTCTCACCCAGCACCTTCCTGGACCCAGGAAGGACCCCGAAGGTCAGGGCTGGAGGGAGAGGCTGAACCCTGGGGTACCCCAGGCCAGCAAAGGCTGCAGGACAGGGCACCTCTGACTGGGATAGAGCCTGGCCTGGAGGCCGCCTGTCCGCAAACCGTCTCCAAGGCCTCCAACTCACCCACACCAGCCTCAGCTGCCCTCAGCCCCAACCACAGCCCCACCCGCGGCTTAGCCGGCCCCATGCCCAAAGGCCCGCGCTCCTCACCTGCAGCCCCACATGGACACTGGGGTTGATGAAGGCGTCCATCAGACTGGCGAGCACCAGGAGGTGGGAGGTGCTGGAGACGAGTCCGGCCACGACGGCCCCCCACATGCTGGAGGGCAGCAGCGTGTACACCACGAAGACCACGAACAGGAAGAAGGGCGCCTGCCCGCAGCGTGCCGTGAGCGCGGCCGCCCCGCCACCCCCGCCCAGCTTCGCTCGGCTGGTGGGGCCCCAGAAGCCTGAACGCCGAGTCTTCAGCGGCCAGGCCAGGATCCTGGTGCCCCCTGCCCTCAGGCTGGCCCCTTCCCCCACCTTGCGTGGTCAGCAGCAGCGGCAGACACATGCGAGCAGGAAAAAGTCAAAAACCCACCCAGCCAGCATCATGTCCCACGAGCTGATTCAGGGTCTGGGGCCAAGGCCAAGCCTACCCAGCCTGAGCCCCACTGCCCTCGGGGCCCAGGGAGCCCTTGCCTGGTGCCGGCTGCCCCCAGCTCTTCCTCTGCAAAAATGGTAACTACTGGAAGGCTGGGCAGGGCCCGTTCGCCTGCCCCCTCCAGCGGCGCGGGCCCACCCACCCCGTCCACTCTCAGAGCTGGCCTGCCTCTTCCCGCCCTTCGGGGAGCAGTGCCCATTCCCACGCTTCCATGCATGGCTTCCATGACCCCAGCCCCAGTGGTCAGACTGGGGCCAGCCCCTGATGACAATGACCGTCCACGGCTAGGCGCATGACCCAGGCCAGCCAGTGTGAGGCAAGCTGGCTGAGGAAGGGCTCCCTCTTTCAACTGGCTGGGGCAGGCTGGTGGACGGCAGCCTGGAGGCGCTGCAGCCATCTGTGTGCTGAGCTGGGGATGGCCTGACAGGGAAGCAGAGCTGGAAGGAAACAGGATCTGGCCAGCCTGCTGAAGCCCCAGACTGACCCCGGCCTTTCCTGCCACCTGAGCCAGTTCGGGCCTTTTGCCTCTTTGATCGGAGATGTGTCATTTCCAGAAACGCCGTGGCTAGACATTCAGGAGGACCCTCCTCCCACCTCACCCCCATCTCATCAGTGCAGAGCGGAGAGAACAAGACCAGCCCAGGGCCCATTCTCAGTCACAGAACCACAGCCCGGAGAGAGGGGAGGGCCCGTGGCCGGTACACCCAATGCTGATCAGCCTCCAAAACGGACCTGAGGTCCAGGGAGTGCAGGAGCTGCCAAGCGCACCCAACCCCCAGGGGCGCCAGGGTCCCCTGCCCTCTTACCTGCCCCCAGGCACAGGTGTCCTTCCTCGGCAAGTCAAAATCAAACACCAGCACGTAGCCCAGTGTCACAAGGCAGGCCCAGGTGAGCAGCGCCGAGACCCTGAGCCCCCGCCGGTCGAGGCACTCAACGTACACCAGCGCGTAGAGGACCACAAACACAGCGAGTGTGAAGAATGCCGTCCCCAGGATGGCCCGGTGTCTGGAGGGGTCCTGGGTGGGGCAGACATGCACAGAAATGCCACGGCTATCCAGCAGGGTGTCACTTCCTCCAGGAAGCCTGCCAGGTAAGCCTGGCCAGCTTGCCTCAGCGAAGTCACCAGCGGCTCCCTCCTCGTGGGCGGTGCCCTTCCTCCCTCTAGACATCAGGCTCTGTGTCACTTCAGGCTTGGCGCTGTTGCCTCAGCTGGGGGTGCCATCTCCCCCCAGTGCCCGCCCCCGACAGGGGCCCCAGGGGCTCTGTACACCCCTGCAGGGCACAGGTGTAAGCACACAGAAGCACAGCTGCGGAAAGCCTCGGGGGGCAGGGGGCGGAGGGGCCACTGCTCCTAACTCTTAAAAGAACGAAAGGATCTTTAAGGGGAAATGATGACCAAGGGCATCCGAGACAGGGGAGGAGTGAAGGAAAGGCACAGAAGTGCGCCCTGTGGGGAGGAGGGTAGCAGGGAAGACCACGCACAGCTGGCTGGCACCTGGCTTCCCCCTGGGGCCCCTAAGCAAGACGAGCACAGACTGATCCGGGGGCAGGCCCACAGCGGGCACTCCGTGACTAGCTGCCAAGTGACGGAACAAACGTCCCTGAGACCCACAGAGACACAGACAGCACTGATGGAGCACCTATTCGGTGCTGGCCACCTTACCTCATTCATACGGCTCTATTAATACCCTTTAGTCTCTGCTGTTTCCTCCTAGAACTTTATCGTCCTATACAGCAACCACTAGCCACTTGTGGCTATTCAAAATTAAACTTCCACTAATTTAAAAGTAAATTTAAGGGACTTCCCCGGTTGTCCAGTGGCTAAGACTCTGCACTTCCACAGCAGGGAGCGCAGGTTCCATCCCTGGCTGGGGCACTAAGATCCCACATGCCGCAGCCAGAGCATAAAAATAAATGAAAACGAAACAAAATAGACAATTCAGTTCTTTAGACACATTAGCCCTATTTCAAGTGCTCAACAGCCACACACAGGTCATGGCTGTGGTGTCTGCCTGGAGAGTTGTGCTGAGAAGGACTCTGAGACCACGGCCAGGCTCCCTGCGCACGAGTGCTGGGATTGATTCATGATGTCTGCCTTGATACCAGAAGTGAGAGCAGGGACACGCCGGCCCTCCCTGACCCAGGTCTTCAATAGAATCAAAGTCCATTGTGGAGAAGAGGGACAGTCATTTATTTGCCCAAATTAACGTACCATCTAAAACCACCCCAGACCTAAAAATTAAAATTAAAAACTGTGTCTTCCTCCAGCCTATATATGCTCCGTAACACTTTACAGATGCAGAAACTCAGCCTTAAAGAAGATAATGACCTGCCCAAGGCCTCACAAGTACAGAACATCAGAGCTGAGACCTGGACCCCAGGGAAGCCCCCGGCACCCACGGGCTGCCCCCACTCACCCCATAGCTGAAGGTGATGATGATGAGGGTGGTGCAGGCGGCGATGGCCACCAACAGGAGCACGAGCAGGAGTGGCCCGTGCTGGCTGGTGAGGCGGTACTTCTCGTAGAGCGCATCCTGGTCGGGGCCCTCCTCGCCCTCGTTGAGGAAGTAGCGCCCCTTGGCTGGCATCCTCCACCTTGGCACACCCACCCAGCGGTCCAGGCAGGAAACCCCACGGCCTGGGGAGCATTTGTCTGCCAACACCCACGGCTGCGCGCCTAGGCCTCTGGCCTCTCCCGGCCTGGCAGGCGGGGCTGGGGAGGTACCCCCTCGGCTGGCAGCTCCATGGGCACACGGGGCCTGCACTGCTCCCGCTGCCAGGCCGTGATCACTGCACCACCAGCATCCGCCTCTGCATTCAGGTCCAACTGAGCGGTCACTCGGGGTCCTCAGCTCTGCAGAGACAAAAAGCAGACCGAGATTTGACCTGGACTGGGAAGGCTGGGCATCCGGGGAGAGTGAGGTCAGGACTCACACCCAAGTGTGATTATCGACCTTAGCCCAAACCTAATTTTCAGGTCTTGTTTAAAGCCTGGCCCACCCCAAGGTCATAAAGCTAGTTTCCTGTATTTCTTAGAACTGCGCTGTCCAATACAGTAGCCACCAGCCGCACATCACTGTCAAAAATTAAATTTGATTAAAAATGAAATTAGGACTTCCCTGGTGGTCCACTGGTAAAGAGTCCACCTGCCAAGGCAGCGGACACGGCTTCAATCCTTGGTCTGGGAAGCTTCCATGGGCCACGGAGCAGCCGAGCCCATGAGCCACAACTACCGAGCCCGCGCTCTAGAGCCCTGGAGACGCAGCTACTGAGCCCACGTGCCGCAATACTGAAGTGGCGCATCGAGAGCCCGTGTTCGGCGGTGAGGGCCACACACTGCAACGAAGAGCAGCCCCTGCTCGCCCCAACTAGAGAAGACCCGATGCAGCCAAAAATAAATAAACAAAACACTTTTTAATGAAACGAAAAATTCAGTCCCACACAGAGGCTAACTGGAGAAGGTAAATGGCAACAGCAGGTCACAATCAGCCAAATCTATGAAGCGGGCTAGTCACAACAGCAGGGGTACCCAGGGGAGATCCCGGAGGACGTGTTAAAACACAAATCGCTGGGCTGCATTCCCAGTACTGTTTCAGCAGGACCAGATGAGGTCTGAAAAGAAATGGGCATTTCTCACATGTTCCCAGGAGAGGGTGAAGCTGCTGGTCCACACTTTGCAAACTACTGACCTACAGGACAAATAACCCACTATTAACCAGTCAGTGACATGAGAGAAAGTGGGGATGTTACACAATAAAATAAATTTTAAAATCTTCCAAAAAACAAAAAAAGTGTTGCTTGCTCAGTCGTGTCTGACTCTTTGCGACCCCATGGACCTGCCAGGCTCCTCTGTCCGTGGAATTCTCCAGAGTACTGGAGTGGGTTGCCATTCCCTTCTCCAGGGGATCTTCCCTACCGAGGGATCGAACCTGGGTCTCCTACACTGCAGGCAGATTCTTTACCGACTAAGCCACCAGGGAAGCCCAAAGTCTTAGAAACCCAATGCAATATAGTGGACTTTATCTAGACCTTGATTTTTAAAAAACTGCAACTACAGGGACTTCCCTGGTGGTCCAGTGGCCAAGAATGCACACTCCCAATGCAGGGTGTCCGGGTTTGTTCCCTGGTCAGGGAACAAGATCCCACATGCTGCAACTAAGACCTGACCCAGCCAAATAAATAAATTTTTTTTAAAAAATGTACAACTACAAAAAGTTGTCTTGAAACAAGTGGTGAAATCTAAATGGGAACTGGGACTTCCCTGGTGGTCCAGTGGTTAAGAATCCACCTGCCAATGCAGGGGTCACAGGTTCGATGCCTAACCTGGGAAGATCCCACATGCCACAGAGCAACTAAGCCCAAGCACCACAACTACTGAGCCTGAGCGCCCTAGAGCCCCTGCTCCAGAGCAAGAGGAGCCTCTGCAAATGAGAAGCCCGCTCACCACAGCTAGAGAGTAGCCGCTACTGGCTGCAGCCAGAGAAAACCCGTGCAGCAAGGAAGACACAGCGCCCAAGTAGATACATGGGAGCAGAAGGTGGGACTAGGTTAGTAAATTACACTTAATTTTTTGAGCATAACAATAGCATGAGAGGAGGGCATGGCAACCCACTCCAATATTCTTGCCTGGAGAAGCCCCATGGACAGAGGAGCCTGGTGGACTACAGTCCACAGGGTCGCAGAGTCGGACACAACTGAACTGAGCACACCACCACAATAGTGTGATGATTACATTAAAGACATGTTTAAAGTCAGAAAAAGAGTCAGTCCCTCAGTCACGCCAGTCACATCTCAAGTGCTCAACGGCCACACACAGCTCATGGTTATCACATGGGGCCGTGCAGATATGCAGCCCCTCTAGCATCCAGAAGCTTCTCCTGGAAAGCACTGCTCTAGCAGGCTGACTACATGTAGGGCTCTGATCCATCTCACGGAATTTTGGGGTACAGTATGATGTGGGTGTCAAGCTCCTTTTTCTGAAAGGGCATCTGATTACCCCACTGGCCTTAAGTGAAGCCACATTCTTCCCTCAAAAGTGTCAGTGGAGCCACTTTTGTCCTAAGTCAGGTGGCCACACATGTGAAGTCTGTCTGCAGGATTTCTTCTTCTCCAACGGTTCCTGTGTGAAGACCTCACTCACTCGATTACTGGAGCTTTTCTGTGAGTCTCAGACCCAAACATCAGCTTCAGTCAGAGCATCCCCCTTGCATTAGATTAAGTTTCCACATAAGACTGAATTTTTCTAGAAGGACCCATTGACAAGCTAGCAAGTTCCACTTCATAGAAAAGAAAACTGAACCTCAGAGAAGAGCACAGTGGACCCTTAGTGACAAAGTTGAGAGCAGACCCCAAGCTTGCAATGCTCAGCCCAGAGGGTCTCCCTCTTTCTCCAGCACCACTCATATATTTACTCATTAGTTTATTCCCAAAAGGCTTGCTAATCATGCCTATGGCACACCAGGCCCACTGTATCTCCTGTGTGCCAGGCTGGCTTTCTCTCCCCTAGGGCTCCCAGTCTCCAGGGAGAGAAAGTTACCCAAAAATGTGCAATCCCTAGATGCAGCCATTGGAGCCTCGGGCGGCTGCCACGCTCTCAACAGGAATCTTGTATCAAGGGAGTAGACTGGGAGTCCAGGCCCCCAACATCCTCCAGGCCTGCCTCAGGGACAGCAACCAGGGCAAGGCAGGCAGCAGAGGGCAGGGAGGCAGGAAGACGCGGGAAGGCTCGGGGCAGTCACAAGGGGTGCAAATGGCCGCTGGTGGAAGCTGCAAAGGAACGTCAGTCCAGAGACTCCAAAGATAGAACAGCAGGTCACCCAGAATCTCAGCGTCTTAAGTGAAGACCCTCAACAAGCACCAGCTGCCTTTAGTACTTGGAGGCAGAAGAAGGGGCTCTTTGCCAGAGGTCCAGGCCCGTCTGTTCCTCCTGGGCCCAGGCAGGTGTCCACAAGCCTTGGCAACTATCTCTTTAACACCCAGGCAACCCTGAGGGGGTTGAGCCAGGGCTGCCAAAGTGTTCAAAGTGCCTGGACAAGCTACAAATCTGATTTCTACATGAAATACCGGTCTTCAAATGTTGATAGCTAATTTTTAAAATCTGTGTGGTATCAATAGCCAAAAGAGACTAAACAACAAAACAACAAAAACAGGCAAACAACCTAAATATGCATCAACAGATGAATAAAGATACTATACATACATACAACGGAATACTACTCAGCCGTGAAAAAGAATGACAGATACCATATGATGTCACTTCCATGTGAAATCTAAAATATGACACAAATGAACCTACCTACAAAACAGACTCAGAGACATGGAGAACACACTTGTGGTTTCCCAGGAGGCAGGGGGAGGGAGACAGAGGGACTCGGAGTTTGGGGTTAGTAGATGCAAACTATTATATTTAGAATGAATAAACAACCAGGTCCTACTGTATAGCAGAGGGAACTATATCTCCCGGGATCAACCATAATAGAAAAGAATATTTTTAAAAAGAATGTCTATATGTGTATAACTGTCACTCTGCTGTACAACAGAGGTTGGCACAACGCTGCAAATCAACTCTAGTTCAGAAAAAAGAAATTCCTGAAGTTCGCGTGGCACAGCCCAGCAGTTTGCCACCTCTGAATCGACACTCACTAGTGTCTGTTCCAGCAGAGGCATGTTTGAGTACTAACCAGCCCTGCGCTGAAGCCGTCACAAAGCAAGAGGAGGCCCCTGCCCTGAGAAGGCCCCGCTCCAGGGCGCACGTGAAAGAGCTGTAACAGTCACCCAGGAGCCTGCACACACATCTCCCCCCTCACCTTCATGACCTGTCAGGCCCGGGTGTTACAGGTGCAAAACCTAGCCCAGAGAGGTCGAGCGGCTTGCCTAAAATCACACAGCTGGAGCTGGTTGGCAGAAGGGCTGGGACTCAAGCCCGGGTCTGCCAGCTCCCAAACCAGGACCCCTTGGCCCTGCCTCATGGTTTCAGTCAACAGGGAGAGGCTTCCCTACAGAGCTCCTTCCAGAAGCTGCAGCTCCCAGGGACTGAACCAGTTGCCAAAACCATTCCCAACAATGCCTGTCTCTGTGGCCGAGTGCCAGCTCCAGGGCTGCCAGGCTACGAAACCCAAACTCCAAGGGGCCAAGGAAACTCCCCACGGCCGCTCCATCCCCCCGGTGAAGCCCCAGAACAGAGCTGTGTGTGGCCAGGATGTGCACAAGTGCACCCCCACCCACATGTGTGTACACACACACACACACACACACACACACACACACACACACACACACACACCCACGGGGCCTTTCACCCCCAACACCAACCTGCCCTTCCAGGCACACAAAGCCTGGCTGAGCCAGGCAGGGAGAGAGAGGGATTAGCTGAAGGAGTCCTCGGAAACTCAGGCCTGGTAAACACTCCTCTTGGGGATCTAATTAGGCCACCTCCTGGGCAACGGCAGGCGGGCGAGAAAGTGGACAATGGGCATCATGGGCATGGGGACGCGACCCACCCAGGGGCCCCGTCCAGCTTCTGGAACAAAGGGAGCCGTGCAAGGCCAGACTGCGGGGAAGGGCTGTGCTACCACCTCCCGCAGACAAGCCAGCACCAACGGGCATCTCCACAGGCCATGCACGCATGCTGAGTCGTTTAAGTCATGTCCGACTCTTTGTGACCCCGTGGACTGTAGCCTGCCAGGCTCCTCTGTCCGAGGGATTCTCCAGGCATGAATACTGGAGTGGGTTGCCATGCCCTCCTCCAGGGGCTCCACAGGCCAGCTCCTCCCAAAAATGAGACCCAGAGGCCTCTCTGTCGGGGTAGGTTTCAAGGCTCTTCTGGCCAATTTCCAGTTCTTCTGCCAGTGCCAGTTTGGGAAACTCGGGGGCCTCTCTGAGCCCCTGGGTGAACTCCTGCCGTATCTCTAACAAGCATTTCTGCAACCTCAGCTCTCAGGCCTTGTGACGGGAAGCTCATCCCCTCTCAGGGAGGTTTCTCCAGCACCAGGCACTGCTCTGGCTGTAAGTCTGACCTTAGGTCAAGCCAGGCCCGCCCCTGCCCCCTCCCCCTGCACCCCGTCACCCCCACCCCCCGGGTCCTGTGTGAACTCCACGGACACCTATAGCAGAGATCTCGAGACCCCATTATCTGGAGGGGCTCGAGTCCCAGGCTTCCCTCACTGTCACTCCCACCTCACAGCAACGCTGGCGGGGGAGCAACCCTTTCTCACAAAGGAGGGGGACCCCCAAGGGTCCAGTGGGAGGGTGTTTCCTGCCTCTGTTAGGTGCCCCAGCCCCCAGTTCAGGGGCCATGTGACCCAGGTCTGGCTCATCAGCATAGTCTCTCCCAAGCCCCAGCGACTGGTTTAAGGATGGTGTGTGCATGCGTGCTAAGTCATTTCAGTCGTGTCCAAATCTGTGTGACCCCATGGACTGCTCTAGGCTGCTCTGTCCCTGGATTCTCCGGGCAAGAATACTGGAGTGGGTTGCCATGCATTCCTCCAAGGGATCTTCCCGACCCAGGGATCAAACCTGCATCCCTTACATCTCCTGCACTGGCAGGTGGGTTCTTTACCACTAGCGCCACCTGAGATGGACATGGCACCAAAACCAGTGAAAGTCCTCGATGGGACTTCTGCTGATGCTCTCTCTGCATCAGGGAGCCATACAGTGACAGATGTGACAAGCTCACGTGGAGAACTGGAGAGAGACAGAGCCCTGAATACAGCCCCAGGGCCCGCAGGTCCAGCTCTGTCAGAGGCTCAAGCAACCCCAAGAGACTGACTCACAAGGGACAATCAATGCCCCCCCACACCCCCACCATGGCTGAAGCCAGACTGAGCTTCTGGCACTTGCAACTGAGTCCCAAGGTCCGTGCTAGGCCCCCTGCCCCAGTGTGCTGTGTCTGGAAAGCCCTCATGGCCCCTTGAGGATCCAAGTCAAAAGAAGTCGGTTCAGAGGTGGGAGTAGGCCCGAGATGCAACCAGTCCTGGCTGAGACCTCCTCTGGGGAACCCTCCCCTTCCCTACCTGGTCTCATACCTCGGCCACCAGGTCCGTGACTGACCGGAGCAGCCGGGGGCCCAAGGCTGCAGGAGGCAGGATGCTCCCCGCATCTTCTCCAGTACCCGCCAGAGACTCCGGGGCAAGAGGAGCTAGGGAGCCTAGGGGTATGCCTAGGAAGAAACTGACAGCAGCTCCCCAAGCGGCCCTGGCGGGCTCCGAGCCCCCAGCGTCCCCAGGGCCTGTGGCTGAGCGGGACAGACCCTCACAGAATCTACTGCGTGCTCGCTGTGTGCCCAGCGCTCTCTGAATCCACATGCCTGCCCTGAAGGTGAGACTCCTGTGTCTCTTTTATGGATGTGGCAGCTGAGGCACAGACAGATTCAGTTACCTGCCTGAGGTCACACAGCTAGTAAAAGAGAGCCGGGATTTGAATACAGGCCATCCAGGGTCCTGCCCATCTCCCTCACAGTACTGACGTCCACAGAGCCCAGAACATCTCCAAATGCCAACCCCTTCCAGGCCTCCCCCTTTCAAGGTTCCAGAGAGAGGGTGGGGGGCAAAGTGGACTCCATCAAAGTACCTCCCTCTGCCTTCCAGGGGCGAGATCAGGCAGCCATGCCAGGGAGCATCCTCACAGTCAGCAAAATCCAGGAGGGCCTCCTCCTCCAGGAAGCCCTCTGAGCTACCCTCACACACCATCTTCTCCCTTCCCTGCAACTGAGACAGGACTGGGGTCTTCCTGTCAAATACTGATGGGCAGGGGTCCTCAGCTAGAGGAGCCTGGAGAGAGGGCGCTAGGACCTTGAATTATGACTGCAGGACCTGGCCCTCTGGGTGCTCAGGAAACCCTTCCCCAGCGGAACTGGCTGATCTGGCAGCCCCCTCCCAGCCCTACCACACCCCTAGGGGAGTGCTAGCCCACCCCAGCTTTCACAGACACAGACAGGATACCCACTTCCTCACCCAAGCAGCACTGGCAGGAACCCAGCCCGGCTTCCTCTGGCCCTGCCCTGGCAGGCCCCGCGGCTGTGTGGGGCCTGGTGGCCCCAGAAAGGGGAAGTGGGGCCTTGGGGTGTGAAGCAGGGCAGGCAGGAGGGCCTGAGGAGAGGAGAGGCCCCACTTGGGCCTCTCGGACCGGTCCCTGTGCCCACGCTCTACCCACATGACCATACTGCTGCAGGCAGGAGCCCCCAGCCCAGAACCCCCAGCCCAGCGCTGGGTGACTGGCAGGCTTCCTGATCACGTTAACGTCACCTCCCTCAGGAGACCCAGAGCTCTGTGAGGGGAAGCCAGTAGCTGCTCTGCCCAGTCCAGCACGAAGGGGCACCCAGGAACCCTGTCCAAGCCATAGCTTGTACGGGAGAATAACCTCCCTCTGCCTACCCTTTTCTCCCGGTGCTTGTCCCTGTCAGTTCTTCCAAAAACCTCTCAAACATCCCCGCACTGCCTCACCAAACTGATGTGGGATTAAGTCCATGTCCTGCAGCTGGGCCCTGGTAGGTGCTTGTGGGACGGACAAACGGATGAGCCAAACTGAACCCGGCAGAAAGCTGGCAGAAAGCAGGCAGGGCGGCTGCGGTGGGGGGTTGGCTTTAAGGCATGAGATGGTGAAAGCAGGCAAAAAGGTCTCCCTCAGAACAGGAAGCATCTGCCGCGTCACACCTTTCCCCAGGTGATCTGTGCCTGGGAGCGAGGAGGCCTGGGTTCAAGTCCCAGCTCCGCTGCCCCTGGCCATGTGAGTGGCAGAGGCTCTCAGGCTCCAGGCCTCAGTGCTCTCACCAGGAAGTGGATACCCAAGGTCGGGGGAGAGTGAGGCACAGGTCCTCATGGCCAACAGGCCAAGTTTGCGAGGACAAAACAGCACATGTGCCCAGAAGGAAGCTCAGTTCCTAGAGCTGAGAAAGCCCAGCCATGAGGTCCCCACAAGAGAGAGAGGAGTGCAAAGCGGGCAGAGTCCCTAACAACCCCCTACCTGATCTCCCCACCTCCTGGTGACCGCCCGCAGTGCCACCAGGCACGAGCAAAAGCCAAAATCCCCCAAAAGCTAAGTCCCCAGCCAGCCCTGCTCCCCAAGACCCCCAGGCTGACTCCAACCCAGCCTCCAGGGAGTGCAGGCGGCCACTCAGTCTTGGGGTCCGGACACCTGTGTCCCAGCCCCCCGGCTCTGCCAACATGCTCTGTGACCCTCACCCGATCTGGGCCATGGCTCTCCCGCTTGCAAAGGAAGTACTTAAATCAGACCTCCTAGGCCCAACAAAAAGAAGTGTTGTCACTTGGCCCCAGAGGGCTAATCCTAGGGGTGGGGCAGGGAATTGTTCTTTGTTCCTGAAATCTGCCCTTCTACTTCTCCTCCGGAATTAGACATGACCTAGTCAATCTCTAAAACACAAACACCCCCAAGGCTCCAGCTGCCAGGGATAATAAATCTGGTCTGCCGTCTCCTGCACCAATTCTAATGAAGGTTAGGGACTGCCCGGAAAGGGTTCATCCATTCATTCACTCATTTGGACAGAGGTTTACGCACTCATGGCTTCAGCAGATGTTCACCAACACCTTCTACGTGCCAGCACGCAGGCCAGGGGCCGAGAGCAAACTCGGGTCCAGGCCCAAGTTTCAGAAGGCAGAGACTTCAGTGCCCCCTTCCGCCAGCTGTGTGCAAAGGGCTCTGCACACAGTGGGTGTTCAGGCAACAGTGTTGATTAACTGACTACTCAACCAGGGTCTCATATCGGAAAGAACAGCTATATATTCCCCCGCAATCTTGCCTGAAATTTCACCGTTAGTGATTCATTCCTTTAAGCCCTACCTTCACTAGGCTCCCCCTTTAGGCTAAAACACTTTCACGCCCATGTTTCATTCCTGTTCCCGTTCCCCTTGATAAGGAAGAACAGAAAGGGGAAGTCTAGCTGGCCTTCAGAGACCTCATGTGGTGCTAGTCCTGCCCAAGAAGTCACAACAGTGGGCTTCCCATGACCCACCCAGTGGGTCTACCGGTAATGGTGGATTTGACCCAGAGTAGCCACTGTCCTGGAGATGGCAAGAAAGATTTAGGTTTAAGTCTTAACTCCTGCACTGCTAGTTGCCTGTTTAAAAAGTTAGCAAAACCCAGAGGAGGGAAAGTTTGAGTCATAATTTATACTAGGATGATTTGCAAAGACCAAAAAACCATGAAAGGATTCTCAAATAAGGCTGCAGTGACTAAGTCCCTTCTAACCTGACATGAAACCTAAAAGCCACAATGAAAAGACTGACAAATTCACTACAATTAAAATTTTTATACATAGTAAAAGCTATCAAAAGCAAAATCAAAAGATGAGCAAGAGATTATGGAGACATTTGCAATTTTTATCACAAGGAGCTAATCTCCCTCATATGTAAAGAGTTCCTACAAATCAAAAAGAACAATAACCTAATAGAAAAATGAGAGGAGAGTATAAACAGAACGTTCACAGAAAGACAATCCAAATCGCCTAAACATTTGGGGAAAAAAACTGACTTCACCCATAATAAGAGAAATGAAAATTAAAAATACTATGGAAAACCATGTTTACGTATCCACTTGGCAAAGAACAAAGCATTTCACAAATCTGTGTTGGCCAGACTGGGGGGAAACAGACACTCCCCGGCAGGCATTAGATTCAGCACAACCTCTGGGGCGGGCGTTTTAGTTGTACCTCCCTAAGTCACTAATGTACACACACACCTTTTGACCTGGCAAACCTACTTCAAGTAATTTATCCTACAAACACTTTCACAAGTGTGAAATTTGACTTATACACAAGATTATTCATTGCAGCATTATTTGTAACTATGAAAGACTGAAAGCAATGTGCGTATCAGTCTGGAGAAGAGAAATCACAATACAATCTTATAGTAGAATACTATGCAGCTCTCAAAAAGATGCAGCAGCTTGAGCCCTACTATGGCAGGGTATCCTGTGAAAATTCCACACGGGGAAGGTCACGCCTGGAGTGGATCAGGACACAGAAACACCAAAATTGCTGCTTTAACAGAGTGAACAAATTTTGTTATTTTCAGTTTCTATTTCTATGGTTATAACATAGCTTGTGTAATTTTTTAAAGTTTTCAAATAGAAAAAAATAAGATCTATCATATACATAGTGCCTATCATTAACAATACTGCACTGAATACTTAATTTTCAACATGGTAGATTTTGTGTGTTCTTAGCATAAAAATAATAATGATAAATTAAAAGAGGGGAGGAAACTTTGGGCTGTGAGGGACAGGCGTACAACAAAGATTGTGGTGATAGTTTCATGGGTATATACATATCTCCAAACTTATCAAGTAGTACACAATTAAAATGCACAGCTTTTTGTATGTCACTCATACCTCAATAAAGGGGGTTTTCATAAACACATAAAGTAAAAAATCAAGGAGAAACTCAAAGGGCACTATGAAGCGATTGATAACTGAAGTGACACTCTAAATATATTAACATAGATGTGTTCCTGGCCTGTTTGTCAGAGTGGGTGTATATGTGTGTGCACACAGATGTATAAATACATATGTGAATACCCCAAACATAAATGTATGTGTTAGTTGACTCTTTGTGACCCCCTGGGGTGTTGCCCACAAGGCTCCTCTGTCCACGTGATTTTCCAAACATCATTAGAGTGTATAAATCAAAGAGCTTCCCAGGTGGCTCAGTGGTAAAGAATCCATCTGCCAATGCAGGAGAGGCAGAGATGCAGGTTCAATCCTTGGGTCAGGAAGATCCCCAGGAATAGGAAATGGCAACCCCCATCAGTATTCTTGCCTGGGAAATCCGATGGACAGAGGAGCCCGGCTGGTAACTTTCATGAAGTTTCAAAGAAGTGGACACAACTGAGCGACTGAGTATACACACACACAAACAAAATAAGAAAAACAGAAAAAGGAACCCCAGGTTCATCACGTCTAAGTTGCATGACCCTGAAAAAGTTACCTATCCTTTTTGAGCTGCAGTTTCCTCATCTGGAAAAAAAAAAAAATGGGGGAATAATGTTCTGAACGCCCAGCGCTTTGAGGGCATTCAGTGGCGGCGATGCAGGCAGTGTGGGGGCTGCACGTGGCACGTCATGCCCAAGTCAAGAGGACAGGTCTATTAGGGTGGCAGAAAGGGCCTCGAGGGCTAGAGGCGGCCGGGATGCGGTCACGGGCCACAGCACTGAAGAGGTCAGAGAGCCCGCTCCAGAAGTGGCCTGGCCTCTGGAGTGGACAGAGCAGCGCCAGCCCCTCAGGGCTGCTTTCTGCGGCACGAGCAGGGTCACCCTCACAGAGGCGGACTCTCTGGGCGGTGCCTTGCTGGGCTCGAGAGAGCACCTGTCCATTGGGTCAAGGAAGGTGGGCCCGAGCCAGAAAGCCTCCAGGAAGCACCAGGTCCTGTCCTCACCCCAAGGCCTCTAGGGCTGCAAAGAGGAGATAAAACACAACACCTCTCCCTCAAGACACGCTCTGCACACCCCGAACCCGCTGGGGAGACAGAGAGGGCAGGAAACCAGCCCACGGGCGTCCCTGACCCACCAGCCTCTGAGCATCTGCTGCAGACAGGCGACGTCCTTGCATCCTGACCCCCAGGGCGGGCTAGGGGTGCTCTCACTCGACTTTCAGCCAGGGGAACCAACTCTGGGATCTCAAGCTACTTGTCCAAAGCCTCCTAGCTGGGATGCGAACTCAGAGCTGCCCACTCCAAGCCCAGGCTCCTTCTGAACCCCAGGTCTGCACCTCCTGATGTGTCCAACCGCAAGGCCGTGAAAAGGCACATGCCCAGAGCCATGCACATGGAGCCGCACATGCGGGGCCACACACACCCCCGGCTCTGGTCACAGGCAACGCTGGCCTCACCATTCTCTTCCTCTCTCTCTAAAGATACCCAGGACTTAGTCGCTCAGTCATGTCTGACTCTTGCGACCCTATGGACTGTAGCCCACCAGGCTCCTCTGTCCACGGGATTTCCCAGGCAGGAATACTGGAATGGGTTGCCATGCCCTTCTCTAGGGGATCTTCCCAACCCAGGGATCAAACCTGGGTCTCCCACATTACAGGCAGACTCTGCCAACTGAGCCACCAGGGAAGCCCAAAAATCTGCTTGCAATGCGGGAGACCCAGTTTCAACCCCTGGATCAGGAAGATCCCCTGGAGAAGGGAATGGCTACCCACTCCAGTGTGCTTGCCTGGAGAATTCCATGAGCAGAGGAGCATGGTGGGCTACAGTCCATGGGGTCGCAAAGAATCTGACATGACTGAACAACCACCACTTTCAGTTTCAAAGATACGTTGTACACATTAGTGAATTAAAGATTCTGAGAAGCCCTGTAAGAAAGCAAGGCTGCTGAATTAATAAACACAGCGAAACACTTGCCAGTCTTCTTGGTTCATGAGGCTCTTTTCTCATTAAATCTCTAATGAATCCTCTTTGGGAAATGCTGACTCCGGCATCTCAACTCAGGGACCTTCCCCCAAGAAACATCATGAACAGAGGTCACTATCCGCCCTTTCCTGACAGCCTGGGAGCTTCCCTGAGGCTGGGGCCCAACTCCCCCACTGCCACCTGACCCTGGGCTGGGCTGGACGGGCACACGGGGGCCAGTCCTGAGTTTGACCTCCAGGGTAGGGTGCGGGGAAGACTGGAGGAGACCCTGCGCTCAGGCAGTCTTCAGCTGGGGAAACCATCAGCCCCGGGGAAGGGAAAGTGGAAGAGAACACTCAGCAACCAGGAGAGACCCTCCTGCCCGACTTCCTGCCTCTCCCGTGCATTGCTTCCAAGTGCCCCCTGCCTCAGTCTCCCCACCTGCCGCAAGCAAAGCCGTGCAGGGCACAGAGACCTGAAGAGCTCTGCCTCGAAGCCCTCTCTGGGCCGGATTCCTCCCAGGGCAGGAAAAGGCCCCCAGGGCCTCTGAGCTCCCTCCTCGCTCAGGTGACTAGAGAAGTTAGCGGGACAGGCAGATGGAGAGGCACCCCCACACAGAACTCAGCAGGCCCTGCAGGGCTCACAGCCTCCCCCGCAACCTCAGAGCCAGAGAGGCACTGTTGTCTAGACCAGATCCCGAAGTCACTGCCCAGAGACCCCCGCCAGAGAGCCCAGCCCTCCTCCAAGGCGCCGAGACCCCACTTCCTGGAGGCTTCCTGAGAACGGGGCGAGGTCAACGGGGCACATGGAGGGCAGGCGAAGGGGGAGGGCTGCCTGGTGAAGGCCCAGCCCGGAGCCCGGAAGAGCCCTTCTGCAAGGGAAGCAGCCCCAGCCGACCTCCCCCACACCCCCTGAAACCACAGTCTGGCTTCCGGAGCCGCCAACACAGGGGCTCAGGAGCCCCTCCCCATGGCTGTCTCCTGAGCCCAAGCGCCCCCGTTCTTAGCCCACCCTTTCCCTCCACAGATTGGTCTTCCAGAGCCAGGCTCCCCTGGGCACAGGCAGTCGCCGCGATGGAGCCCAGGTCCACAGCAGCCACACGCGCTCCCCCCCTCCCCAAACCCAAGCCTCCCCTGGGATCTTCCCCAAGGGCGCCTCACACCTGTCTGCCACCCCGCAGACAATGAGCTCCATCCTACTCACCCCTGGCCAACACACTCCTCCAGTGCGTCCTGAGGCCCTCTGTGGCTGTGAGATTTGACTTATTTCAGTTCCCCAAACAAGCCCCACCCTTCTGTCTCAAGGCTCAGGCAGCCTAAGAGCGCTGCCTACCTCTCCACCCCGCCAGCTCCCTCTGCCTGGCAAACTCCTGCCCGCCCTGCAGAGCCAGGCTGAGCGGCCCCCTCCTCCAGGAGGGCTGCCCCATCTGGACTCAGGGCCTGCGCTTCCCACCACAGCACAGAAATCCTGGCCTGTCACTGCCTCTCCCAAGGCCGATGTCTGGCCACACACTGCCCCGCTCTCAGGACCCAACACTGCCTGGCACACAGGAGACACTCAGACCCCAAACTCACGAACTGAGTCAAAAACAGCTGGCCCTGAACCGCGGAGCCTGGGCCCCGATCCACATGTCACTAGTCTTGTCTGCATGAGCTTCGGCGGGTCACCTGCCTCTCAGGTCTCCCGATTCTCAGCTGAGCGACGGGAACAAACACACTTCCCTGGCAGTGAAATGACCTAACGGCTATACAAACTCCTTATACTATCCAGAAACTTCTCACGGGGAAGGGGGCTGACCTTGCGGTGCGGTTTCTACCCCAGCCCAAGGCCCCCACACTGCCATCCAACAGGTGCTCGCTGGGCTCCTGCCCACAGCAGGTACCACGTGAGGTGCTAGAGCGCCAACAAACAAGATGGGTGCAGGGTCTCTTGTGAGCCCACGCTGCGGGGAGGGGAGAGACTAGACGTGGGTCACACGAAGAAATGCCAGGGTGGACGCGGGCCCAGCTTCAGGCCAGGCAATTGTGAACCCAGGAAAGCCTAGTGGTCGAGAGGCACAAGCTCTGAGACCAAATGAGCGAGAACCCCAGCTCCACATCAGAGGGGCTGGGTGACCTGAGGCACGTTAATAACCCCTCTGGGCCTCGATTTCCTCCTGTGCAGGATGGACGTGTGACGGCACCTAAGGCCCAGGGGCCTGACCCAGAGGCTACACCCAGGGAGTGCTGTTACGTGGGGCCAGCCCGAACGGCTCCACACAAGAGGGGTGGGCCGGAGAAACTGACGTCACTCCCACTCCATCATCTCCAGCCTGGGGGGGGGGGGAGGGGAGGAGAGGGAGAGGGAGAGAGGGAGAGAGAGAGATGGGCCTTGCGGGGCAGGAACGCAGCTGGGGACTAGGGTGCCTGCGACAAAGACCTCACAACAAAGCCCCACTTGCCGTCAGCCCCCAAAAGGCAGCTCCTCTCTTCTCTCACTCCCCTGCCAGAAAGCAGACTGGCAAAGAGATCCCAGGGTGCCAGCACCTGTCCCAGGCCTGCCTGGGAGGCGCCAAGGTACCCCTTCCCCAGGGAACCTGAGCAGTGGCTCCAGGGAGTCTGGGTATTTCAAAACAAGACGCCTCCCCATTAGGCCAGGACCCCATTAAAGTAATGTCTCCAGCCAACTTCAAAGGGCTCCTCCTCCCAGAGCCAGATGGGGGCTCGAAGGAGACGCCAAGGAGTAGGGCTCGGGGAGCAGGGATGGGCAGACCCGGGGGTCCCTGGCCCGCACGGCAGGGAGGTGGGTGGGAGGCAGAGTCAAACTGACTACTGCAGAGATGGGGAGCCTGAGGCAGGAAGAGGGACTGGCCAGCCCAAACCCACAGCCGCAGCTGAGCGCGGCCAGGGGAAACGTGCCTCCAGCACAGCTCGGCCCGGGGAAGCACACCAGCGTCTGGGCCTGTTTGCCCCCCGTTTAGGGAGGGGCGGCACCCCAGGGTCCTGACCCTCTCCCCGCTAGGCCAACCAGTGATGCCAGGAGCCCCGGACCCAAGTCGGCTGCACCTGAGGTGGTGAGCTAAGCCACTTCCAAGGGCAAGGAGGCCCGGATCCTGAAGACAGAGGCCTTTACCCGGTCCTCTGGGTCCCGAAGATAGGGGTGGCACCACTGCTGGCATCTCCCCTGGGGGCCTCCTGATGCCTGAAAGCCAGGCCCGCTATGCTGCTCCCCACCCACAAGTGGTACAAGCTCCCCTGGGTCATGGGCACCCCCACGATCAGCCCCCCCAGCCCAGCGCAGCAGAAAGCAAGAGGAGGTGGGCCTGGGGGCCAGGATCCCGTCTGAGGACCAGGGGACCTGCAACAAAGGCCTCAGTTTGTTCCTTTTCTGTCCATCACGCCTGCGGGGTAACTTCCATCATGGTCCAGGGGGTGGGCAAACAGAGGTGCAAAGAGGAGCAGGGAGCAAGGGGAGGTGCTCCTGGTGTCCCCGTCTTCTCCTGACCCCAAGGACCCCTGAAGCGGGGAGGGTTGAGAGGCAAGAAGGGGGTTGAAGGGGGGACACACTCTAAGCAGAGATGGCTGCGGCCGCTGCCCGGGTCCGGAGCAGGCCCAGGGTTTAGCAGACAGAACTAGAGATGGGGGCAAGGATGGCGGGGGCGGTGAGCAAAAGCCAGGAGAAGGGGTTTGAACGCACACGGGACGGGGGAATTGACCGATCTGTGTGTTAGGGGAACGCAGGAACCCCACGGGCCTCTTCTCCAGGCCCAAGGTCAGCCGTCCCACCCCTTCTTCACCCAGGGTGGGCTCAAGTCTATCCCCCAGCACAGCCCTCAGTGCCCAGAATACACTGATGAAGCAAGAGCATCAGAGAGATCAGCAGACGGAGGGAGAAAGGACCACCCTGGGCATCACCGGGAGAAGGGTCAAAGAGGTGACTTTCAGCCATCTTTTGGTGAAAAGGTGACTTTCCACAAAGAGGGCTCATTCAGCCCACCCCTGCCCAAGGCTTGCGCCCCGCCCCACCCTGAGACTTTGTCCTTCCAGAGGCTCGCAGTGGGTGGGGGTGTAGGGAAAGGGGCACATGGGGAGCAGAGGTGCCGCGGCCCCCAGGCCTGCGCCGGGGATTGGGCAAGGCCCCGGCCGTGACGGAGCCCCTTGTGAAATCTGTGGGCCATGGCAGGTTGAGCCAGATGTTGATGGCTGTCAGGTGAGCACCGGGCCCCCCTCTTTGGAAGGTGACAGCAGGAGGAGCCACAGGTGGGCGAGCGAAGACTCCACAAGTGAGCTTGGGCTGGGAGGGCGGGGGCAGAACTGGTGGGCCCCTCGGGCAGTGGAAGGGGGCTGGCCCCTCGGGCAGTGGAAGGGGGCTCGCCCCTGCCAGGAGCACCGAGGCCTGAGTTTGCTGGTCTCGGATGCCTGGGAAGCATTTTCAGGCCTTTAAGTTCACCAGGAACCTGCCTGGGTGCTGCCATTTTACAGAGGAGAAAACTGAGAAACCCAGAGCCTGTGACCACCCCAAGGCACAGGGAGGCCCCTCAGCGACACCCTTCAGCCGGCCTGCCCAGCGCCCTCCCCTCCCAGGGTCCCTTCTCCAAGGACGTGCACCCTCCCACCCAAGGCCGGACGGCGAGAAAGCCCCAAACACAGCTGCATGACAGTAATAACGACAAACCCCTCCGCGTGGGCAGCGGCTCCTCTGTGCCAGCCGCACCATGTACAGCCCTTCCTGTAATTCTACAACTGCCCAGCACGCTGGGTACCGTGAGTGACCCGTTTCATAGATGCAAGAAACTAGCTCAATCCCCTGCTCATCTCGCACATGGCCAGGAGAAGGCGGAGGGGGGACTGAACCTAGGCCTTAATCCAGCTCTGCCTGGAGGCAGGGGGCTGGACCCAATGGGCTCCAGAAGACCCTGCTTCTCTGGTTGCTGTTCCGATACCAAGGCCTCACGCACTGAGCCAAACCAACTCCCAGCTCTTGGCTACTGAGGTCGTTTTAAGGAAAGGAAATACCGTTGGCACTTCCCACTCATCCCTAAGACCTGACCCCACCAAAGGCTGGACGTGGCCACACTGACTCAGAGACCCTGCCTGGGGTGACCCTTCTGCCGGCTTCCTCAGAGACCCTGACTTTCCCAGCCGAGTTAAGCAGCGACCTCAACCTAGGCAATGGGACATGGACAACTGCCTTTAGCTCAGTGTAAACATGCCCGCAGCAGGAGGAGAGAGGTGAGGGACAGGCCGCCGGCCACCCCTTGATGACCCGGCAGTGCTGGGATGGCAAGTCACAGAAAATGCCAAGGGCTGGGTCACGCACCTCCCCACGGAGGCAGGACGCCGGCGCATGCCCAAGAACACAAGCCCTGCTGGGGCAAGAGCCCTGACGCAGCCCCGGCCACCCCAAGGTGGGGGCAGACAAGACCCTCCGCCAGGAAGGCTCGGCCCCACTGGCCCTCCAAAGCCAATCGGAGCCTGGACAGCTGCACTCCCCCCAGCAGCCCCTCCAAAGACGAGGTGCAGCGTCCCGACCCCCACGCCAGGCCTCAAATGTGGCGGCTCTCCCTGAGAGGCAGCGCACACGAATGGATGCCCTGGGGACCGACTCCCCGTGTGAGCCGGGACCAGACCTCGGGCTTCCCCTCCACAAACTGGGGGGACAGACAACACTACCACTCGGGGCGGCAGGGGTTGGAGGAGGTGGGTAGGCAGGGAATGCGTTAAACCAATAATTACAAACTGTAAAGGGGGCGCACGTCCCCAAAGCAACATCAAGCCGGGCCTCTGTCTCCTCAGGAAAAGCACCTTCAGCTTTTTGGAAGCCCCGTTTTTGCCCCCAACCCCCCACCCCCACTGCACCAGCCCCCATCCCCAAAGGGCCCACAGGAAGCCTGGCTGTCCCCAGACCCATTGCTGGCAAAGAGACCCCACGACTGCCCTTCACCCCTACCCCCACCCCCGGGAAAACAGCCGCCAGCAAATAGTCACTTGTTTTCAGTGAGTTACCCCTGTAGACTCCCCCACGGAGTTCACACCTTCCCCGCGGAGGGCAGAGGCCTTATAACCTGAGAGTCCTCCTCCCCCACAGCCGGAGCCGCAGGAAAACTCCAGGAAGCCCAGGGCCCATCTGGAGCGGGGAGGCCCGCAGCCGGGTCAGAAAGGAGGGCGCTCGGATGAGCCTTCCAGACTCCGCACCCCCTGGACGCCCACGCTTCCTGTGGAGCCAATCCCACCACACTTCCTCTTAAGTCTCCCCGTTTCGTTTCTGTGTCTTCTTTAGCCCTGTCCAAGCCATAAATACATGCATGAAGTCACAGGTCCTATTTACGGATATTTTTTTTTCCTCTTTTCTGAAATACTTTAAAACGAACACCTACATTTTAAGCACGTTCACCCACATGGCTAAAACCATCTGAGGAGCAGGGCCCCCGCCCTGAGAAACGGCGGTCTAGTCACCCCTCACGTCGTCCCCTTTGCGTGTCTGTGGCAGAGAGAGCCGGTGACGGCCCACGGTCACACAGCTATTGCAGGCAAAGCCAGTCTGGGCTGCGGCCGTCCGTCCAGGCCTTGGGGCCAGGGGGTCTGTCTCCTGGAGGTCCAGCCCAGGGCTCCGCTTTCTCTCCCCCTCCCTGTCCCCTCCCTTAAGGGCTGGCCAGGGGCAGGAAGCCCGCAGGGCCCGCTGTCCTCACCCCCATGTGATGACACGGACAAGAGACACTTGCTTTTGTCTGTGCACGTCTGTGCATGTTTGGATGAATGAGCAGAAAGAACCAGAAGGACCCACTCCCCAAGGTCCACACTGGGAGTTCCGGAGCTTTGAGTTGAGAGGACTTGGAGGGAAAGAGAGACTGTTCCATCCATTTTCTTGAGGCATCTTGGTTCTTTGTCTCTTGGGCACGCGTCACTTTCAGAGTGTGGTTTGGGTTTATTTCTTCTTTTTTTTTAATCTAACAAAATAAATTCATTTGCTCTTCCCCCGCTCACTTTGACTTTCACTGACAAAAGTAAAGTGTACTTGTAAATGTACAACGACAACCTTGGAAAGCAATGTGGACAGCTGAGTCTGTGGCTCACGGCAGTCTAGCTGGACCGAGACAAGTGACCACCACCACGGTCGTAACAGCAGCTTCTTGTCAGGCTGAGACACGTCAGTGGCCCTGTCCAGGAGCCCCCACACCTGGCCATCCAAAGCCACCCCTACCAGCAGTCCAGTCCGTGTCCATCCACGCCCCGACCAGGCCTGCCGGGTGGGGAGGGGTGCTGCCCAGGGGGACCCAGGCCTCTAGGACAGATGGCGCCCCATCCCCTCAGCCCTCTTTACCTGGCTTTCCTCCAGGGGCCCCCCAGCAGCTGGGCCAGGGGCAGAGCCTGCTCGGAGGTGGCCGTCGCCTGCCGCTCCTTGGCCAGCGTCCAGACTCGCACACGTGAAGGCTCCTTCCACCGGCTACCTAATGAGAGTGAGTCACATCTGGACCCACAACTTCCTGCTCTGGCGGTGGAGCAACAGAAAGGCCAACGTTGAACCCTCAGCTCAGCGCCTCTCGGGGTGTGCGGGGCGGGGGCCCCCTCTCCCAGTCACAGCAAGAGTCCTCGTAGGAGTGGGGGGGAGCCGTCAGGCCAGGCTCCTGGCTCCAATGACCTCATGGAAACTGGAAGCTTCAAACTGGAACCATTTTCATAAAGTAAAAATAAAACAAGCACCCAAAGCCTGCATTAGAAGCCCAGCACCTTAATGAGCAACTCGAAGCAACAGAAGCCTGCCAGGGAGCCTCTTCCTGGCTCCGCCTCTCACACAGGGCCCTGAGCCTCAGTTTCCCCACCCACACATCGAGGGGGCCTCATCCCTCTCGGAGAGGGGATGGCCCAAGAGGTCAAAGGTCTCCAGTCTGGCTTGCCGCCTCTCCATCTCACAGCTTCCCCTCTCCACCCCACCCCCACCCCCCCAACCGGCTTGGAATCCCTATTGCAAAGAGTTTTCAAAGAACCCCAGCACTCCTGCATCCCTGGAAGCCACGAATCGAGCTCCAGTTTCCTCTTCCACTGCAGGCCTCAGCTTCCCTTCTGGAATGGTGGGGTGCTCAGCAGTGTGGCAGGAGATAGGAAGGGAGCTGGGCGCAGAGACGGCCCCAAATGGAGGGGGAAGCACCTCCCGGTCCGCAGGGAGTCCCGTGAACATGTGACACGGGGACCTGGGGTCATTTTCTACCTTGTATCCTGACAGTAAACCCTATTGTTCGGTAACAAAGAAGGGCGTGCTAAGTCGGTCAGTCATTCCCGACTCTTTGCAACCCCATGGACCGTAGCCCACCAGGTTCCCCGGTCCAAGGGATTCTCCGGGCAAGAATACTGGAGTGGGCTGTCATTTCCTCCTCCAGATAAGAGGATGCAGCCCAATTTTCCCAGCCTCACCCTCCCCAGGTCTCCCCTCCAGCTCCTTCCCCAGAGGAGCCACTCTTCCCTGCTCCCCTGCCGGCCTGCTGCACCCGCAGCCCCAGTCACTGGTCACTCGGCACCCCACCCCTCACCCCAGCTGCGAGGTCCCAGCAGGCAGGACCTGGGCTCAGCATTTAAACACTGCTGTGTGCTGGGCACCAGGCCCAGCCTCGGGAGGAGGTCCTGCTATCATGCCCATTCTGTAGACAGAAAACTGAGACTCAGAGCCCGAGCACACACAGCTGAAAAAAAAAAAACAATGGGAAGAGCCAGAATTACTCCACGCCCAGTGCTTTCAATCACTCACATCATGACCCTCCCTGGAGACAGGCTGGAGAAACTCCCCCCAGGGAGGGGCAGCTGTGGGCTTCCTCAGCCTTGGGCAGGGGAGGCTAGTTTCTGGCACAGCCCGCCCCTCTCCGCTCACTCTGCAACACCCCCCGCTTCCTCCCTGTGGGCAGGACCCCGTTGGGGTGCTGGGGACACAAGCCTGACGTGCACACAGCCCCCTGCCAGGCAAGCTCCGGGCTGAGATGTGCCCACCGCTGATGCGGCACAAAGACCTGAGAGGGCATCCTTGAAGGCGAGATGCCGAGACGCGCGGTCCAGAGCTCCGGGGAGAGAGACCTCACCCGCCGACAGGAGGAAGAGGCCCACGACAGGGCGTCTCAGGCCAGGGAGACGGCCTAGCCAGTGCCTGGCTGGTGAGTGGGAGCCCCCAGCCCCCACACGAGAGAGTGGCAAGGACGCGAAATGGTGGGCAAGACGGAGTAAAACTGCAGCGAAAACAAGCAGACACGGTTGGCAGTCGGCCAAGAGACAAATAACGCTGAGCGCTGAGCAAATAGTTTGGCCCCATCTGACAAACCCAGATGTCAAGCCCTTCCCCCTAGGGAAGAAAGCCCACAGCACCCCAGGCAGATGTCTGAGAGGCAGTGCAGACATGGAAACCATCCATACGCCAGTCACCACACCCCAGAGGAGCCCTGGGAAGAGTCCCAGCAATCAGGCTGGTGATTCACTCTCATGACAGTCCTTCGTCCCATGAATATGGCATGAAGAGGCTGAGAGCTCTGCAATCAGAGTCCCCATCGAGGGACCTTGGCCCAGTTACATTACCTTGGCCCATCGTAAAGTCAGGATGACGTCATCCAGCTCCGTGGGAGGCTGTGAGGGTTAAGTGAGAAACATGTGTAGTGCACACAGTAAGTGCTCAATTATAGCTGAAGACAAGGAAGGCCAGACTGAGGGTGTTCTCTAGATCCTGGCTCTACTGCACGTCTGCCCTGGTCAAAGACCTTCCATGGTGTCTTGGTATCTCCTGAGTCAAATCCTGGCTCCTCCTCTTGACCCACACCCATGCCTGGCCCAAGTCATCTCTCCAGCCTGATCTCCCGTGACCCCACGATCCAGCTGCCTCACCCTGCCATGCCCTGGCTCAGGCCTTTCTGCCACTTGGGGTTAAAATGCTACTCATCCTGCCAAGACAAGGACAAATGCTACCTTTCCGGAAGCAATGTCCCATCGTCACCTCCTCTGGACCACGGGGCTCTCCTTAGAGGAAACACGCTGTCACATTCCTTCCACAGCTTCCACGTCCAGTAACAGCTTCCTGTTCCTATGGAGAGTCAGTCCTTCAGGGGTGGTCTTCTGGTGTGTGTCCACTGGGGAATGGGCAGGTGACTCAAAATGCTCAATTCTGGAACTTTTGTAGGAACTCAATGGAAGAAAAAAAAAAGATGCTCTCATTTCACTAGGCTGGGAGAATAAGAGTTGGAAGCTGTGGGCGTCACGGTGGTAGGCAGCCCCAGTGACCCTTGCCTCCTGGTGTCCACGCCCTTGTATGGTGCCCTCCCACATTACCTGGGTGACCAACAAAATACTGCAGACATCACATGCTTGCCTTCTGACGTCATGAAAGATACTGCGGCTTCCACCTTGCTCCCTCTGGGATTAATCACTCTAGGGGAAGCCAGCCAGCATGTCGTGAGGACCCTCGAGCAGTCCTGTGGTGAGAAAGGAGGACTCCTGCCCACAGCCAGCATCGACCTGCCGCCCACACGACTGAGCCACCTCGGAATCGCATCCTCCAGCCCCCGTCAAGACTGGACTGATATACTGTCACTGAAGCACCCCTACCTGACCGGGAGTGACAGGGGGTAAGGGGTCACCTCTTCTCTTCCAGCAGACCACCGCCCCCCTCACCCCCAACACTAGGTACTCAAGAGGCCTTTGTGGCATTTCTGCCAAATTGATCTGCCCCCCGAGTCTTCTAACAAGAATGCAGAGCAGAAGAACAGAACCCACTCTCTGCAGACAGCAGCACTCACTCGCCTGGGAAGACAGAGCAGCCTGGCCCAGTACTGGCATCAGATCTGCCGGCCGCCCCTCCTTCAGGCCCTCAGCTCTTCCATGCTCTGGGCCAGGGGGACCGCAGTGAGATCCCCAAGGAGACAGCCTCGCTGGGACAGGCACAAGCTTGTGGTCCTGTCACTCACCCTCCTCCCAGATGGGACTTTTCACACTGCTGGGTTGGGGCCTGGGGGGGTTGCATTCCAGTGCAGCCACTCACCTCCGGCGCCTCTGCCTTCATCTCTTCTCGGTTGACTGCAGACTCAGAGATGAGCTAAGATCCCTTCCCTGCCCAGGCGGGAAACATAGAGATGCTCTGGCTCCCTCCTTCATTTACATCCTCCAAGTTACAAGATGGAACAAGGGCCCTCACTCCTAATCAGTGGTGGTCCTAAGGGTTGACTTGGGGTGAGCCACCAAACCACTCCAAAAAAAACACATGTGCTAAGAAGTAAACAGCATCTTTGCTCCCAAAGTCAGCTCCCCGAGCCACTGTCCCGCCTGTGTAGAGATCTAAACAGCTGCTGCTTGTCCCAGGTCCAACGCCAGACAAGGGAAGATGAACAACCCTGCATCCTGTTGGTGGCACAGCCTACCAGAAGGCAGGGGGCTGGCTCCCATGACCCCCCCGCCCCAGCCCCAGCCCCAGCCAGGCCTCCGGGACAGGACTTTGGACAAGGAAAGGGGTAGGCCGGGTCACAGGGTGTTGAGCAACTGCAGAGAATCCTAAAAGAACAGATGTGAAAGCAACTGCCCTGCCAACCAAAAGTCCTTATTTCCTTTGAAAAACTTGGCAGCTGGGCTACACCCGCAGCCGCCTGTCCTTCCCCACACCCTGCCTGGTGTGAACCACTGAGCAACAGGGAGAAAGACCACGTCCCTCCCCAGATCCTGGGGAGGAAGTTACGGAGATGCCACAAGGTGAAAACAGACCAGAGGGTGATGTTCCACCTTTCATTTAACAGTATCACAGATGCATACACGTGTGTGTGTGTGTCTGTGTGTGTGTATTTTTTTTTAACACAAGAAAGTCTGAAAGGATAGACTCCAAGTCTTAGGAGTTATCACTAGGTGATAAAATTCAGCACAGTTTTCATTTCATACTTTTCTTGTTTATGCCTGTTTTCCACTTTTCTCTAATAAAAATATACTACCCATGTAACTAAAAGATTCATAGGGAAAAGCAACTACTATGGAAAAAAGGCAGGAATAAGGAAAAACAATGGCCTGAGACTGGAAGTTCTCCACTCACTCAGCACCACTTGTAACCAGGTGAAAAGGGAAGGTTTTTATGATAATGAAAAATACTACTATCTCAAAGCCATTGAAGATTACAAAAAGAGACTGTCCCAGACAATGCAAGCCTCCCAGCAGAAGTTTGCAACCCCCTCTCCAATGTGCTCTTGCGGTGGCATCAGGGGCAGGGTGGGCGTGTTCTGTAAGTCACTCAGTCGTGTCCAACTCTTTGTGACCCCATGGACTGTAGCCCACCAGGCTCCTCTGTCCATGGGATTCTCCAGGCAAGAACATTGGAGTGTGTTGCCATTTCCTACTCAGGGGTGGGTGTAGTTGAAGCTAAAGTAGATCAAGGCTGGAGACACAACTATCAATTTATAGGAGGTTTGGTGGATAAAGACTATGTTGATCATTATAGAGAGCTCAAAAAAGCAGAACAGCTGGCACAACAGAGAGAATGAATGAATATCAATACTACAGATGAAAGAAGACTTGAGAAAGATATCAACCCATTAAAGATATCCCATTACGTAGACCTCATTTGAATTCTGATTTTAAAAACTAAAATTTTTTCTAATTTTATTTTTGACCTGTATGAAACAATTGGAAACCTGAACACAATACACTGACTGGGTAGCTATAATTTTAAAGAATATTGCTAAGTTTTAGATGTGGAGATAATACTGTGTTTTTTTTCTTTTTTTTTATTCCTCCTCTTTTAGGAATATAAACAAGAATACTTCCTCAGCATGCAGGTTCTGTTCCAGATCACTGCAATAAACAAATATGTCAACAAGGTGAGTCACACAAGTTTTTTGGTTTTCCAGTGCATATAAATGTTATGTTTACACTAGACTGTAGTCTGTTAAGTGTGGAACAGCATTATATCTAAGAAACGTACATACCTTAATTTTAAAATACGTTATTGCTAAAAAATGCAGACCATCACCTGACAAGACAAGGTGGCCACAAGCCTTCAATTTGTTTTAAAAAAAAAAGAAAGAAAGAAAAACATACAGAGAGAATTTACCTACAAAGCACAATAAAAGGAGGGATGGCTGTACTACCATTTTCACAGATGAAGCGATATGAGGTCTGGAAGGGGGAAGTGTGTGGGAGCAGAGATGACTCCAGGGTGGCTCAGAGCTGGAAGCCGTGGCATCTAGGGGCTGAGTACGTGTGGGCAGGCATGCTATTCTGTCTTCCTTCGTGGGTGTTTCGTTTTTCCATAATGAAATGCTGAAACACGGTCACTGTCAGAGCTCTGGCATCTGCTCTCTCATCTGAGTCTCACTCAGAGCAGGTATCATTTCCAGCCCCTTCCTACAGATGAAAAATGTCCCCCCGCCCCCAGGGAGTCTCAGAGCTGGAAACACAGAAGCAGTCTCAGCCCAGCTCCCTGGAAGGGGGTGGGGGAGAGCTCGCTACCCGATCCCCCAAATCGTAAGGATGCACTCCTGACCTGACCCCCGAGCATGGGCACAGACGACCCCAGGCCCCTCTGCGGAAGCAGAACAGGCTGCAGGGTTGCAGGCGCCACCACCATGGACCAGCCCGGCGCGCAGGCCACCTTCTTCGCCTCCACCTCCACCCGCCTCCCCCCCAGGAGCTTAAAGGCTTCCAGTGCCAGCCTGGACGGCGGCACCTTAACCCCTCTCCTGGCAAAGCCCTCCAGTGGGCGCCCCTCCCTGTCTCATCCTCTGACCGCAAAGCAGTTTATGGAGGAGGGGGGCACTCTTGGCGCCCAAGACCTCCATGCCCCCAGACAGAGCCCTACCGCAAACCTGCATCCAGCCTTCAAGGTGAGAAGTGGACCCGTCTTAATTCACCCTACAGAAAAGAATCCCTAATGTGTACAAAGACTTAGCTATGGGCTCCTTAGCGCAGAGATCTAACTGCAGAACTACTGCAGAAAACCTAAGTGTCCAGCAAGAGGGGGGCTGAGAAAACCAGTCAGGGTCCCTACTATACCAAATGCTGGGATGAGCCCAATACGTCTCTGGGAAACCCAACACCTCTACTCCCAAAGCCTGGAAGTAAGCGAGACACAGTAAGAAATGTGATACTCATTTTTCTTCTTCTTGTCACATGTTTAAAAAAAAACAAAAACCAAGAAATCATCTGGAAAGACTACACCAGTGCACTAATGGGTTACATTAATGAGTACAGATTCTGGTTTATCTCCCCCACTTAACTGCTTAGGTTTTTCTGCTTTTTAATAATAAATGAGTATTACTTCTGTAATTAACACAAAATCCAAGCCATCTGAAAATAAGAAATGAGCTGATCCTCTCATCCTCCCCAGGAACACAGCTCAGGGTCCTGGCCCAGGAGGCAGGAGCTGCCTGGCTGTGTGGGGCTTCCCCTCAAGGTCACCCTGCCTCTCTGAGCCTCAGTTTCCCCATCTGTCAGACACCAACCCCACCAGGTGAGCCCCTCCCGCCTGGCCACGGGGCCTGTCCCCTCCTCTGTGAGATTGGGGACAGTAAGGCACACCCACAAGGCCACAGGAACACCTGTCCAGCCTGCTCGCCCACTCTCTGTGGCCCAGAGCCCTCACTCCCAGCCATTGCTCATTCCTCTGCCTCTTGGGAAGCAGGGGCATCAGAGGCCAAACATGGCGTGAAACAGTCCTCACGACCATATCCCCAGACCCCCACCTGCTCGAGGCTGACTTGCCAGCCTGCAGTCCTCTGACCGCCCTTCAGGGGGGCAGTACAGCCCCATTTTACAGAGGAAGACCCAGAGACTCAGAGAAGAGAAACAATCACCCACCTACATACACCAAACCAAGATGAAGACTGCACCCCGGGGGCCCTTCTGGGAGTTCCCCCTACACCCCCACCTCATGGGGTATCAGCAAACCACCCTGTACCCCTTCTGAAGAGCCAGGAGCACTGCTGAGGCTGCAGGCAGGACGGAGGGGAGACTAGGAACTCGGCAGGACACAGCAGCGGGAGCTACAAACCTCCAGGCTCCTCCTCCGCCTGCCTGCAGCCCCCGGCCTCTCCCCACACACCTGGCAGGCGCTCAAGTATAGGCTGGGCCAAGGAGGTGCCATGCTGCACCCACTGCATGGGGGAGCGGGTCGGGGAGGGGAGAACCCGGGGCGGGGCATCAGGAGGGAGGGGAAGAGCGCAGCCTCCAGGCCTGGCACCCTGGGATCAGAGGTACACGGGCACTCCCCTCAGACAGCGAACTCAGAGCCCCCAGAGGCCAGACGGACATCAACCAGTGAGGCAGGTTGGCTGGCTGGGCACCAGGGCAAACGGGAAGCTCTGTGTGAGGACCATCTGCTGCCAAGCTTCACCCAGTAGCTGCCCCAGAGGAGTGTGGCCAATGCTGCAAGCCTTCTGAGTTATCAAAGGAAGTCATAAATCTGGGTTTTTACAGAAACAGACTCACAGACCTGGAAAACAAACTTACAATTCCCAAAGAGAAGAGGGGGTGGGTAAATTAGGGGTATCGGATTAACGGGGCACTTCCCTGGTGGCTCAGTCGGTAGAAGAACCTGCCTGCAATGCAGGAGACCACCTGCAATTCAGGAGATTTGTTCAATCCCTGGGTCAGGAAGATCCTCTGGAGAAGGAAATGGCAACCCACACTAGTAGTCTTGCCTGGAGAATTCCATGGACTGAGGAGCCTGGCGGGCTGCAGTCCGTGGGGTTGCAAAGAGTTGGACATGAATTAACAGCTTCATTTTGTTTGTTTGTTTGTTTTAGGATTAACAGATATACACTACTATATATAAAATAGATAAGCAAGGATTTTCCACATAGCATGGGGAACTAGATTCAATATCTAGTAATAATCTGAAAAATAAATACATATTAAAATTTATATATATAACTACAAATATATTACATATATATAACTGGAAAAAAAAAGAAATCTGGGTTTTTACATAAAATCTCACAGTTTCAGATGCTGGTGATTAATCCAAAATAAATTTCAAGCAGTTATCCTATAGATGCTCTGGACTAATGCTGTGTGGCCCTGAGCAAACCACTTAACCTCTCTGAAATTCAACTGTCATCTGTAAAGTGGAAAAATAGCCCAGGGTATTGTAACAAGGAGATAAGATACACTTTATCCATATTAATGATAATAAAAAGCAACAGTAACAATTGCAGCTAAATTCAATGAGCGCCAGGCACTAAGTAACATGCCTTAATGTGGTTTCATTCAAACTATTAGGCATTTTTTTAACCTTGTATTTTGAAATAGTTTCAAACTTTCAGAAAAGTTACATGAAAACTACAAAGAACTCTCCTATACTTTAATTCAGATTTGCCTATTTGTATCATTTTTGTTTCACTTTTTTAATCTGTCTATACATATGTTTCTCTTTAATATTTGAGAGTGGGCTGCTTATATATACAGTGAACTTCTAAATATGTCAGTGCACATTTCCTAAGAACAAGGCCCTATATTTGGTCCTTAATATTAATTTGGTCATTTAATATTAATACACTATAATCTATAAGTGTGAGTTGCTCATTCGTGTGTCTTTGCAACCCCATGGACTGTAGCCCACCAGGCTCCTCTGTCCATGGAATTCTCTAGGCAAGAATACTGGAATGAGTTGCCATTTCCTTCTCCAAGGGATCTTCCTGACCCAGGGATCAAACTCAGGTCTCCTGAACTGCAGGCAGCTTCTTTACAGTCTGAGCCTAATCTACAGCCCATTATCTACTTTCATCAGCTGTCCTAATAACGTTCTTTATGCAATTTCTTTCAGCACAGATTCATACATTGCATTTGGTTGTCATGTCACTTTGGTCTCTCTTAATCAGGAGCTGTTCCTGACTTTTGAGATAAGTATTCTTATTCCATCTTCTTTTTATCGATAAGAAATGGAAGTTCAGAGAGGTTGAAGCACCTGTCCAAAGTCACACAGCTAGGAAATGTTAAGCTTGGACTCAAGCCCAAGAGATTCCCTCCAGAGTCTGTGTTCTTGTCCTCCAGGCATAAAAGCTTGCAAATACTAGCCTTTGTTGTTAATAACTGAAAACAGTGCCTCTCTGCAAACAGGTGGATGGCCGCTCATCGCCACCTCACTCAGCAGGTGGTCATTAACTGAAGGGGTGGCCTCCTGCGCACACACTGGGTGGAGCTCCCACTGCCAGCTCCCCACACCTGGCAATGGCCCTGGCGTAATGCCCACCCTAACCTGAGAGGCCCCATTTAGCTCCGTCTATACAGGCTGGGCAGTGGAGAGCTGGGAGGACCACGGCTCCTGCCTTTCTTTTTCCCCTGTTAAAGTGACAGTCAAGGTTCAAATGTCCATGTCCAAAAATCTAAGGAAGACAAACACCCCAGGGGCAGAGCCTGAAATCAAAAGGGCCCCCAAGCCATGCCCCCGGTGCACACCACCCCTGGGGTCACTTGTCCAAGAGGGGACTGAGCGTGTCCTAACATACATGGCAGAGTTGACTGGAGAGGAGGGTTTATAGGAAGAAGGAAGAGCAAGGGCTGGAGGTGGGAGCGGAGTTCTCACCACAGGGAGCAGAGAGGACTTAGGACTCCTGGGCCTCATGCAGCCTGTGTAACATGCAGAGAGGAGCAGGAGGCTGTGGGCTGATCATGCTCAGGAAATAAAACTCAGCTTCCTCAGTGAGGACCCCCAGAGATGTGGACTCATCCACTCTCCTCTGGCCAAAGCCCCTGCCCCCAATTCCAACCCAATTCCAGGCGGCATCCGCTTAGGAAACCACTCTTTGGCTCCCAGATGGGTGTGGCTCAGGGCTGGAAGCTGCCACCAACCTTGCCTCCATCACTTCTGGCTCCTGTCCACCCACCAGCCAGGCCCCATCAGACAGCTCTCCAATGGTCAGTCGTGAGCCACAAATACCAGCAGACTCGCAGCAGGAGAGGTGACGCTGCCAATAAGAAGCTTTGCAACAGATCCAAGTGCCGTCTACTGCCTGAGTTCCAGGCCACTCTAGAGGCTAATTTGTGCTGAAATATCTCAAAATCCTGGCACCTTCCTTTTGCACACCCTATTAAATTTGGAAGTTTACAGACCTCACCTGCAAGCCCAATTCAAAGTTTTAGAAGCTAGAACAGCTCTTGAAACACTTCCAGAACAAACAAAAAGAAAGTTTTGCTTTTCTTCTTCACCGTAGACAATGTTGAAAATACAGAAAGCATGAATAAACAAGAAAAGGATCTATTAACAGACCTCTCCCCCAAAGATATTGCAATGAAGACTCCTCCATCTATCCTTCTAGACAGATGGCCTGCCTGCTCTGTGAGCCTCTCTCTACAGAGGTGTTTGGGACTAAACTGTAACACTCTGTCACCCCTATTGGCCAGGAGGCGTCTGACTGCAGGGACCACATCTAACTCGCTTTTCTGCCTCCTGCCCAGGCAGGCCATTCAAGGTTCCCTTGCTGGAGTTGCCATGGAGGCTATGTAAGTCTTTATCCCCCCATTAGCAGTCCCTCTGAGCCCAGTTACAAAAGAAGGGGATCCAAAAGGTAGGGTCAGTAGCAAAACCCCAGAGCACCCCCCAGTGGGGGTCAGGAACAGGAAGAAGCAAGAGTTGGGCAGGTAGGTGGACAGGCAATATGTTTCACTCTTGTGGGGGATTTAACGGGCCCACTTGAGACTGCCTGGGGGTGGCATCAGGCTCCTAATGGGTACTCCACCAGAACCAGGCCAAAACTGGACAGGAAGACTAGAAGGCCAGGCCCTAGTCCCCACTCCAGGCCTAACTTGCTACAAACCCTTTGATGACTTCAGCTTTCCCACTCATTGATCATTCCTGTCCTAACTCACAGGATCAAACGGTACAAGGGACATGCCACGGCTCTGTAAGCCATCTGGCCTCAGAAATTGGAACTCTCTCACCTCTTCTCGCCTTCCTCCATAAAAGGCCCAAGAACAACCACGCTTGAAAGCCCGAGGGCATCAAGGGCTGAAGAGGAAGATCTAGCCACTGAGGACCCTAAACATTCAGCACAGGGGGAGGCAGATCCAAACAGCCCCCTGTAGACCCAGCTCGCCACTCCCATGCGGCCTCCTCACTCCACTAGGGATCTCCCCCCACAAGTTCCAGGTCCACAGTGGGACACGCTCCCCTCTCCTAGGAGGGTACCTGCCCACGTGGGAAAGCAGTGACTGAATGCCAGAGGCCCTCCTCTCAGGGCACAGAGCCCCAGCTTGCCAAGTCCCCTCAGCTTCACACCCTGAGACCATTGCAGTCCTGCTGGTCATTCATTCATTCCTCTTTCTGTGGAACATCATCCTGGACCAGGCCTGAGGCTTCAGCAAGCCATGAGGGCCCTGAATCTAAGGCCAGTCCAGATGTGGCCATTCCAGACACAGCCCAACCTCTAAGGACACCTGTGGCCCTCACCTTAAAGGCTCCACTTGTAATGAAAGGGCCCCAACTCTCATTTTCCAGCTTTGGCTCTTGGCCGCAAAAAGAACAAGCGTTCTTCGCCTTTGGGAAAGGCGATCCAAGATATAAACCAGGAGAAAGAACAACTAGAGCCCACACTGAGAAAGCCTCCAGCATTTCACCCCCAACCAGGGATCATTAGCTTCCCTTTCACGTGAAAGTTTCTGTCTTGCCAGCTCTCCATCTACACACCGCCCTGGCCCCCCACAGGCAAGGGGGTCCTGCTCACTTATGGCTGTAGCTGGACGGCTTCCAAAGCCAGCCCTTAGTCTTGCCCTTACCTGAGTTTTCTCTCTAAATTATTTCTTACTTTAAACAGAACACACTGATCTTCCAGGGGCCCTGCCTTGTCAGAGCCTAGGAAACCCGACAAACCAGCCCCTCTTTACCATCATAAGCCAGTGGGCATTCCAACAGAGCGGTCGGAGGGTGCCGGACCCAGGGGGGCACAGAGCCATGCCCCTCAGTGAGGTCTCAGTCTGTCATTTGGGGAGTGGAGTTGGGCCCCAGTTCCTGCGCTGGGGTCCTGTCTGGGCCAGGGTCTTCCCCGGAGTACCTGACCGAGGGGGACATCCGAGAAGACCCACCTCAAGCTCGGGCCGGAGAAAGAGCAAGACCTGGGTGGGGGCGGCTCCGCGGGCAAGTTGCTGGCGGAGGGGTGGGGGTCGCGCCTGTCCCGGCTCCTGAGACGGGGAAAAGGCAGGCCGAGCGCGGGGCCCGGCTGCAGCCGCCCCGGCCCACACCCACCCCTCTGTCTGGGTGCGGCCCCAGCAGGCGGGAGGCGAGGACGCCGCAGGCGCGCCCCCCACGCCCGCGCCCCGCCGCGCGGGGGTCCGAGGACCCGACGGGCGGCCGCGCGCCCCCTCGGCCCGGCCGGCCGCGCCTCTCCCCGCCGGGCGCCGGCGCGCGCTCACCTGCCGGCCCGCTCCGCTCCGCGCGGCTCCCGCTCCGGCCGCTCCGCCGCCCGAGTGGCCGCGCCGCCGCGGGCCGGATCGCACGGTGCGGGCGGGGGCGGCGGAGCGGCCGCAGGCGCCCCCCGCTGGCCGCCCGGCCCAGCCCCGAGCCCGCGACCTCGCGGCCGGGAGGGAGCGCCGCGTGCCGCCGCCCTGCCCGGTTTCCCCCAGACACGCTGAAAACGCGCAGACATCCCACGGCCGGCGCCCGCCTGCCCACGCGGGTGTGGGAGTCGGCGGCCAGGCGCCCTGGGAACGCGGGCAGGAAATAAAACCTTCTCCAAACCCATTTTCTTCCTCAAAGCCACGCACGTGTCTGGACGCGCCAGGTGCAGCCCCACCTCCCAGAGGGAAACACTTTCTAGCAAACTCTTTCAGCTGTTTCTGCTCCGATTTCCCACCCCACCCCCACTAGCGACGCCCGTTTCTAGAAGGATCCATCGACTGCGGTCTGGTACCCTCCTGCCAAGATGAGGGAAACGAGTCGCAACCTACTGTTTCATTCGGGCCTTCAACTCCTCGGGGGTCCGGAGGTCCGAGCCGCCCCAGCGCCCGCGCGAGTCTGGCCTTTGTTGGACTGCTTCTCTGGCACCAGGAAGACCAAGCCTGCCTCAGAAAGTAGTTGTCCTCAGAAAGTAGGTGTCGTAACCCCGTCATGACCCCACTCACCGCTGCTGACAACCCAGGGTGGGGCCCCAGAGCTGGCAGCAAAAAAAATAAAAAATAAAAAAGAAACGCTGTTCTGTTTCCAAAGCGCCAAGGCTGGGAGAGCAAGAAAACCCTCCTCTTGAGTCACCGCTGGGAGGGACAGAGGAGGCTGACTGAAGGGGTAATCAAGATCAGGAGGGCATTTAGCTCACAGGCCTGCATGAGTTTCTCTCTTCCCACTTGTCCAAAGCGCCCTTATGCCCACCGTGGAACCTGGGGGGTCCCGTTTTGCTGAGAGTAATCATGTAAACCCCTGTTATACCCATATCTCAGGTCCAACCTCAGAGGCCAGAGCCCCACAGGAAAGATGCCTAGGAGTCTGCAACTGAATGAACCCCAGGTGATCCCATGACAAGCCGGTTGATGAACTGTGGTCTACTTGGGACCGTGTGATGGAATCCTGGAGTCAGGTACCCGGAGGTAACCTCACGGGGAAGAAACCCTGAGTGTGCCACAGCCTTGATCCCACAGTGGACTTAGAACCCAGCCCAGAGGCCACCTACTTTGGAACTGTTATGAGGAATCAGATGATGGGACGCTGGAAGGTGATGTCCATTTCAGGGGGCGGGTAAGAAGATCCCAGCTGAGTCTTCTGTCCATCAACAGCAAGCCCTGCCTGGTTCCGCCCAGACAGGCGGGCACCGCCTCAGGCTCCCACAGCCTCTGGGTGTCCAGACCGTGGCCCCTGGCCTTCTGGGCTGGCTCGCTGATAGATTACTGCTGCTTCCCCAGGGCTCAAAGGGAAAGATCTTCCTAGCGGCTGGGACTTCCCTCCACAGGAAATGGGAAGCCGGGGCAGGCAGCGCAGACCTAATCCTCAGCAGAACCAGCTCAGGCTCCGAGTGCCACCTCCTGCAGCCCCTCCCCCGCCACCACTCAGGAAGTGAGGGGACCCACCTGTTTGCCCCAAGGTCTCAAGAACAGTGAGTGCCTCTGCCCTGGGGCAATGTGTTCCCTAGAGAGTGAGGCGGAGCCCTGGGCATCCGATGACCCAGCTGGGGCTTGTTGTCAGCAATCTCTCTGCAGGCCTTCAGCTGGAAGCCTTCAGCCCCTCACTGTGTGGGGGGGGTGGGGGTGGGGGGTGGGGGGCAGGGAGCTATTCTATGACCTCCCACCCTTTTGTGTGTGTGTGTGTGTGTGTGTATGTGTGATCTTTATGCAACTCTATGACCAATCCTCTGTGTGTGTGTGTGTGTGTGATCTTTATGAAACTCTATGACCAATTCCCTTGACAGCAAACGGGAAAGGAGAGCTGGAGAAAGTGAGTTAACCACGATGCCTGTCTCAGTGCTCACCAAGAACTGCCAGGATAGTTCTGTCATCCCATCAGTGCTGCGGTCACCTCAGTGGCCTTCTTGCATCCTAAGTCCTCAGTCAGTGATTCACAAACTGTGGCCAGCATGAGAATGCCCAGAGGCCTAATGAAAACACACACTGCCGGGCCCAACTTTGAGTTTTGGATGCAGCAGTTCTGGTGTGGCCACCAAGAGTTTTACCTTCTACCCAGCTCCCTGGGTAGGGTTTCCCCAGAGGCTCAGCAGTGAAGAATCCCCTCAGAAAGAAGGAGATGAGGGTTCCATCCCTGGCTTGGGAAGATCTCCTGGTGAAGGAAATGGCAACCCACTCCAGTATTCTTGCCGGAAAAATCCCACGGACAGAGGAGCCTGGTGGGCTGTGGTTCATGGGACCCCAGAGTCAGACTCGACTGAGCACATATGCACAGCTCCGGGGTGATGACGCTGCTGATCCTCCGGCCAGCCTGTGTAGTAAGGCTCCAGGGCACTGGCCTCCAAATATGGGTGGATCCTATTCCCAGAGATTCTGGTCCTGGGGTGGGTCTGTGAACATGCATTAGTAAAAACCCCCACATGAGTTTAGTTCATGCCAAGGATGGCACTTGAAATCAGAAAGGGAAGGAATGGCTTCATCAATACCTAGTATTGGATGAACTGGCTGCTACTGAGGCAGAATTATTATTGATACATAGCACCTCTTGTTATTGTTTAGTTGCTAAGTTGTGTCCAACTCTGAGACCCCATGGACTGCAGCTCACCAGGCTCCTCTGTCCATGGGGATTCTCCAGGCAAGAATATTGGAATGGGTTGCCATTTCCTTCTCCAGGGGATCTTTCCAACCCAGGGGTCGAACCTGCATCTCCTACATGGTAGGTAAAGTGGATTCTTTACCACTGAGCTACCTGGGAAGCCCAAAAGGCCATATAGTATATTCTAAATTGTAAGGATAAATGGAACTCACACCATACTAAAAGAGTAGTAACAACAACAGTCAACCAATAGATTCAGGATCTTTGTGCATGAAAACGAACTTTACAAAAGAAGGTACTTTAGTAATTTTGGATTGGAGAAGCCTGCATAGTAAGTCAAATCCACAAAGAAAGGGCTGCAGTTAAAAGTTGAATGTCTGTCCAGGTGAGTGGGTCTCCAAATGTCCACATGAAGTATTTTTGTGATTTTAATTATCCATAGTGTTGAAAACACATTTGTCTGACAAGTCCCTCTAACTGCACCAGGGGCAGTGTCCCTACCCCGCCCTGCACCCCCCCCCCCCCCCCCCCCCCCCCCCCCCCCCCCCCCCCCCCCCCCCCCCCCCCCCCCCCCCCCCCCCCCCCCCCCCCCCCCCCCGCGGGCCAGCGTCTGCTGCTAGAAAACCATCAACATTAGTTGCCTGAATGAATTCCTGTCGTAGACAATAGTTCAGGGGCCTTGTTTCAGTTGTGTAGGGAGAGGAAGATTCAAAAACCTAAAATAAATCACTACAGTAGAAGCTATGATTTGCCTATCTCAGCAAACTCAACCCTTCTCCTTATCAGGCTGGGCAGGACAGCACACAAGTTTCCTGAGGTTGGTGCTTGTCATTTCAGACCTGGTCCAACTTCTTCACTCATTACAACGTGGAGCAGCGTCCGCCTTCCCAGCCAGATGGTCCTTGTTACTTACCCCTAAGGAAGAAGGAGCTTTCTTCCTGTCCTCACTCCCCTTAGCAGTCTTGCCATGGACAGATGCCCTGTGAGTACCTGTGTACGGGCTGTGTGAATATCCATTTTTAATTAGAAAGGGGAAATGTACTTCACAGTAGAAAAATGAAACAATCCAAAGATGAGAAGGATTGAAATGCCACTCCCTGAGATAACTCACTCTCAAGGTTTGGGATACAGTCTCTTACACCCTTCTCCTTGGTAACCCAATTTTACATTAGAAAACTTGCCAGGTCAAATCATTATTCTGTACCCTTTAGACTTTCACAGTGCGGTATGTCAGTTGTATCTCAATAAAATTGAAGGGGGAAAAAAGTGGTCAGAAAAGATGGTAGATTGAACCCATTGCTTACTGCTGCCTCCTCAAACCTGCTAAAACAGCAATGAAAGCATTTTTTAAGTCCCATAAGAATGAAGAAAATGAGACAGGAGGTAGGGAGTACGGATTTTGAAGGTGGAAAGCAGACAGACCAGTAGTACTGACTTGGCAGACATGAGAAACTGGATCTTCCCCTGGCAGTTGGGAAGATGAAGACTCAATCCCAATTATACTGGGATAAGCTCCAAAGTCTTGAAAAGTGGAAGTGCCAAGTATCTCAGGAAGCAGGACAGAGCTCAAGTAAAGAAGATACTCTGAAAACCTCAGGAGCAGTGAAGACTGTCAGCCTCTCCCCAACCCTGACCACCCCCCTTACCCCCACCCCAGCTGAGGACCCCTCCTCACTCACAAAGTCTGCAGGGTTTTTCTCTGGAAAAGCTAAAACAAGTCTCTGGAATGGACCACATCAAGTCCAGCTGTCAGAAAAGAGAAATTTAAAAGGGAGATTTATATGGAAAACTGAGACATAGCCAGCCTTGCCCCCACCAAGCCAGCCCTCGTCCCCACTCACTCAGCTAGCTCCCAGGATGCTGGCAGCCAGACTCTTCCTCCCAGGCTGAAGGGGTTCTGTGGGGAGCCCCTGAAGACCCTCCCCTGACCCCCATCAAGCCTGATCACCCCGAGAGAAGCACAGAGCTGGCTGCCACACTGGGTTCAGAGTGTACCACGAACTTGTTAGGCCCCATTCTTACACACGTATAGGTGACCAGAAGACACCAGGAATCCAAAGAAAGCCTCTAACCCCGAAAAACAGAGTCCAAGACAACAGGAGGGAGGAAAAAGTTCAGAGACTATACAGGCAAAAACCGATTCAGTAATATTTTCAGAGAATCAAAAATTTGTCACAACCACGAAATCAAATAGGATACTACTTTTTGACAAGGAACATCTGAGAGGGGAGAAAAGAAAAACCTCAAATGAAAACATGATAGCTAAAATGAAAAGCCATTAAAATGGTTGGAAGATAAACTTAAGTTGAATAAAAAGTCAGAGATGGAAAATAGAGAAGAGATAAGAAAATGAGAGATCAGTCCAGGAGACACAGTTATCAGAATAACTGTAGTGTTCTTAAGAAAACAAAAGAGAGGAAGATAAAAATGCAAGATTTTCCAGTAATAAAGGTCATGCGATGCCAGACTGGATAATAAGAATTCAAGGTTTCTCAGTACTAAAGCTCATGTGATGCTATCTAATGCCCAGTACAGCTGTTGGAAACGGAACCACCAAAGTTCCATAGTAGTGAAATTTCAGGCCATTGAGAACCAAAGAGAAGATCTTAAACATTTTGAAAGAAAGGAAAAAAAAAAAAAAAGGTTACAACCAGCTTTTCTCACAACAGTGAGAGCGATAAAGGGATGCTTTCAAATTCTGAGGGAAAAATGTTTTCCAACTCAGAATTCTATACCCAGCCAGCCAATCAGTTGAGCATAAATGAAGAACAAAGACATTTTCAGGTGTTTACTGTCTGCGTACCCTTTTCCAGGAAGCTACTGGTTGGTGGTGGTTTAGTCACTAAGTTGTGTCCGATGCTTGCGACCCCCATGGACTGTAGCCTGCCAGGCTCTTCTGTGAATGGGATTCTCCAGGCAAGAATACTGGAGTGGGTTGCCATTTCCTTCTCCAGGGGATCTTCCCAACCCAGGAATCGAACCCAGGTCTCCTTCATTACAGGCAGATGATTTCCCAACTGAGCTATGAGGGAAGCCCAAACTACTAGGGGATGTGTGCTAATGAAAGGAGAAAGTTTATCAAAAAGAGGGAAGCATAGGATACAGAGAACAGGAGATGCAACACAGGGAACATGAAGGGAATGTCCAGGTGGGAAGTGGGACAGACCAGGGTGATGTGCCCAGGCGCAGCTGGACAGAAGTTCCAGGGGAGATGCCTCTGATGCACCTTAGCATTTGGAAAGACTTGGAAAACTGGCAGAGTTTATGGTGAATTATGAAACTCCAATACTTTGGCCACCTTATGTGAAGAGCTGACACATTTGAAAAGACCCTGATGCTGGGAAAGATTGAGGGCAGGAGGAGAAGAGGACGACAGAGGACGAGATGGTTGGATGGCATCACCGACTCAATGGACATGGGTTTGGGTGAGCTCTGGGAGTTGGTGATGGACAGGGAGGCCTTGCGTGCTGCAGTCCATGGGGTCACAAAGAGTCAGACACTACCGAGTGACTGAACTGGTGGTGAATTAACATGGAAAAATAAACACACACACATACAAAACACCAGGAAAAACAAACAAAAATTGTACGAAGAAAAAGAGTTATACCTCTCAGAGGATGAGAACAGCATCCACACAGTAATGATAGTGTAACCACTGCACACTTGCTAAGCAAAATTCAGTAGAACTGTTGGGAGGCTGGGGCTCAGAAATTCAGGGTTGGTGGGAAGTCAATACATAATTTCAAGTACGAAAAAATAAAAAATTATTTAGAGACATGGAGGCAAACACTCTACTCCCCAAAAATGTGGGGAGGTAGAAAGCAGAGGGAATGGAGACAAACTTTTAGAACTCTTGGTTTCAAACGATGAACAAAACTGCTGCTCTGGCCCGATCCACCTGCTCTCACCTTAGCAGGGCCCGGCCCAACCTGTCAGGACGCCCTTGTGCCAGCCTGGCTGCCTCACACACTGTCTCCACAGGCTGTTCTGTGTTACCTCTCCCCAATCACTTGGATCTTCCTGTAGATGCCTTGCCTACTTACGTGAAAGCGCTGTTTTCTTGAATTGGATTTTAAAAAACAAGATGCATGATGTAACCACCTTTCAACTATTTTGAGTGCTTGCATGAAACCACATTCCTCAAGATACCTGCTAAGTGATTCAAGTACAAAAGTGATTTGCAATCCAAATTGAGCAATAACTCTTTTGACTATTGATTGATACACCACTTGGTTAGGCCACTTGATACTTTTAACCCTCTCCTTTCCTTTCACTTTAATGTTGACATTAAACATTGACATTTTTGGTCACACTGCAGTTGAAATATGTGGGTTATTTTCAAATATCTTTTGATATTGATTTCTAACATAATTCCACAATGATAAGAGAACAGACTATATGACTTCAGTACCTTTAGACCATGAAATTTTTGCACCTTTTTTTAATGTCCCTGGATATGTTCCAGTGTCTCCTGGTTTATAGGCTATGGGAACTTGAATAGAATTTGTATCCTGCTGTTGTGTGAAAATTGTATAAATTTTAATTATGTTGAATTGGTTCATAGTGCTTTTCAGGCCTACTATATCCTTCTACTTTTCTGTCTATTCAGTCTATTAGATTTTGAGTAGTTGATATTGAAACTCCATCTAAGTCTTACCTACTTAAAAAAAAATAACTGTAATAGACAGTGGAACTATATATAACTTTGCTCTGCAGTTTCCAAGTCTCCTTAAATGTGTTATCATACTTTTATAATTTTAAAAAAAATTGACATTTTTATTTCTGATGGATTTTTCTCCTCAACATTTTAAATCCTGTTCTCAAATCTGAATTAGTTACTTGCTTTCTAAACACACCTATAACACAAATTTATGCTATTTCCCAAACAGATGATTTCACATATTAGCTTGGGTTGTTGATGAAAAAAGTCAGTCTAAGAAATGGTAAGTTTTATTCAGGTCAAACTGAGGATTATAGTTCTCCAGAGAGCTGAGAACTGCTGAGGAAGTAAGGTGGGGAGGCCAGCGCAGATGTGACTCTGGCAAAGTGGGTACCTGCAACCAAGCACCCGTCTCAGTAGAAGGTTGCTGCTGGCCATGAGGAACGAACATCTTCAATACTGGTTTTCTAAGTATAGGCAGATGCAAGATCATAACATAGACATGTTATGATATGCATATCAAGATGCAAGGGTCATAACATTTTCACCTGAAAATATCTGAGAGCCAGTCTGTCAGTGTTCTCAGAGCACAAGGGGCCTCGTGGTGATCTTTACCCTGAATCCATTTCAGGATGTACTGGGGGTCAGCAGCTACAGTGGCTGATGACTGGATGCTGGGTCACACTCTTGATTTTACACCCCCTTACCTCTTGGTCTTAATTTTGACCCAAGTTTTGGGAGGCATTTTGTGACCGACTTGTCTCATGGCACCAAGAATGCTTGGTCCCAGGTCAGGCAAGGATTTTGTTGATAGGCCACTCAATTTGCTGTAACTGGACGAGGCCCTGTTAACAGGAGCCAGAAACCTCTGAGCCGCCTGTCTTACTAGTCTGTTTTGGTTCAGGAAGTGGTTCCCTCTTGTTGCTTCTTCCCACATCTAGAGTTACACTATTACAATGATTAGCTATTTGATCAGTTGTTTCAAGTTGCCTAAATCATCAGCTATAGTGAAGGACAGGGCAGCCTGGTGTGCTGCAGTCCATGGGGTCGCAAGGAGTCAGACACGACTTAGCAACTGAACAACAATAACAATCATTAATTTTACCTGCAGTTCAGTCACATGTTTGGTAATGGAAGGAACAGTAATCCTGTAAAATAGGCCAAATACAAGTAATATAGCTAGTAACATTAATAAGGTCATAAGTATTTAAGAACTTCCATTAGGTACAGCCCAGTATCTCTCCGGGTCATCTGACCAGTGCGTTTTTGCACCAGTTGGTGTCTTTGAGGAAAATAATATATTGGCATCGTACATAAAGTCTACCAAAGATGTCTGCATGTACAAATTATCATGACTCCTCACAGGACTGAGAAAGGAATATTATCTTTTAAGGAGTTACATGGCTGGCACCAGAAAGAGAAAAAATTGATTTTCATGGTTCAGTAGGTATTTCTGCCCTTGGGGATGTCTGGTTACTGCATAATGGAGATGTACATAGAGGGGAGGGAGGCGGCCCAAAAACAGGCAGTGTAAACTTTTATCTTTCAATTTTTGTCTTGCCATGTGAATTTTTTTTATCTCATTGGTATTTTTAAGTGGTTTTCTTAGACAAGAAGTAAAAAGCATTTTTTCCATAAAAAATGGCCCCAACTTAAAAGTCAAAGTTGTTGTATGCCTAAGCTAACCTGCTAAATATAGACCATCTCATCAGACTTTACTGCTAATGAACAGAGACTACAGCAGAAACCCTACCATCACATGATAAGAAAGTAGCACTTTCGAAAATGATAGCTCCTCAAGATTACAGAAATCACCATCTGAAGTTTCCCACAGCTACTGTTCATCCTTTTTCTGACAAATTTTTCCAGTAGATTTTCCCAATAAAACCCAAGGCAGTTCTCTGCCTTCTCCTGACCCAAATAGCTAGATTCTTTTCCTCTCCAGAGTTCCCTTTCTTGTATCACTGTATAATTCATTCTACTTTAAGACAACTTATTTTTAGAGAGAATTTTATGGTTGTTGCTGCTACAGTTATTGAGGGGTCTTAAAAGATTAAGTTAGGGGGCAAGTGGGTGGAAAATGATCAATACAACTGTTTTTTCATCAGTTTTGCCAAAGGCTTTTTTTTTTTTAACGTGGAAATACAGAAAAAAAGCAGCAGGGTGTAGTTTCAGACAACCATGTTGCATTTATAACATTTGGTGGTGGTTTGGTGGTGTAGTCATTAAGTCGTGTCCAACTCTTGCAACCCCATGAACTGTAGCCTGCCAGGCTTCTCTGTCCATGGGATTCCCCAGGCAAGAATACTGGAGTGGGTTGCCATTTCCTTCCCCAGGGATCTTCCCAACCCAGGAATCAAACCTGGGTCTCCTGCATTGCAGGCAGATTCTTTACCAACTGAGCTACAAGAGAAGCCTCCACATTTATAACATTTAAATCCAAAAGTATCAAAAAGCAACTCATGAAAATTCACCTAAAAGATAAACTGGGGGAGGGGGACTTTTTTTTTCCTCAGTAAAAGTTCAGAAGTGCCATCAAACAGCAGTATTTTATAAAACCCTAATCCAAGTTGAGCTGAAAAGTGCTGGACATTTCATAAGCGCTTATTAGCTTAAGAGCCTTGGGGCATCTGACATGTGAATTTACCAAAGCTACTTGCAAGCAAATGTCAGCATATAAAAAAGTAGTAGATCTGGATGTGCACTGACATGGAAAGATTGCTAAAGATCTCTGTGGCAGAGGATTTGCAGACCACTACAGAATGATACCACGTATGTAAGATGGGTAAAAAGACCCCTCTGAAATTATATTTGTGCAGACATATTTATGTATAAAAATGTACTTTTTAAAAACTGGGAGTACACATCCCCAAATATTAAAGCAGCTGGCTCTAATACTGAGGGATTGAGGGTGAAGGGTAAATAATTCCTTTTATGTAGATATTTACATATTACATTTCTTCACAATGTAACATACACTTATGTATTAGTTGAGGAATGGAAGTAAATTCACTGTCTGGGTATATGGGCAAAATTGTCCTGTACGTTCAGTTTATTTTCCAATTGACTTTGAGAAATTTCTGGGATGCTATTTAACAGGATTATACTTTATTGTTTTTTTAAGAAAAAAATTTCCAGTAAAAATGTAAGCGGTGAACAGAAGAAATGAGGCTGGAGTGGGCAGTCTGGTTTTGCCAGCCAGTTGCCTACAGACTGCTGAGCGACTCTTCACCCGAAACCAAGCTTCTAATTATCCTGAAGCAAACAATTCAGGATTTCCCCCACCACCACTCAGTCGGGTTCCAGGCAAGCAAGTCCTTGGCATTGGACTGCCAGTCCTGCTCCCTGGGTGAGCAGGAATTCTGAACACATGCTTTGGTTGCACTTGATTATTAACCCTGCTTCTCTCTGTTCTTCAAGAGAACCTAACATTTTCATTACTCTGTTGTCTGTGTAATCTGCTCCACTGAACATGGTAACTCAATTTCTTAGTACAGCAAGCACAACCCTTTATATTAAAGCAAAAGATAAAACTGTGCCAGTCCTTGCCAATATCCAAATTCGAAGGAGTCAGTTCCCATAGTCTTTCAATGGGTATGGGGAGGCCAAAAGGATATCTTTGGCTCTGATATGTGTGTTCAGTCGTGTCTGACTCTGCAACCGCTTGTGCTATAGCCCGCCAGGCTCCTCTGTCCATGGGATTTTTCAGGCAAGAATACTGGAGTGGGCTGCCATTTCCTCCTCCAGGGGATCTTCCTGACCCAGGGACTGAAACTACTGGATTCTTAAACCTGCTGAGCCATTGGGGAAGCTAGGACATGGGCAGGAGGGGGAAAAAAAGCATCTTCAAGCTTCTTCCACTCCTCTGCTGGCATTTAAAAAAATGAAAACCCACAGAAATGCTATCTGTACAGATACAAGAAAACCTCTTACCAGTGTAAACTGGGCTGTCCTTAGAATTACAAGGTAATTTTTTAAAGTAACTATTCAAGTCTTACATAAAGGCTCATACCAGGGGTTTTGAAGATAAATCAAAGCACAAAGCCTTTATTGAATTGCAGATTGTGAATAATAAACCCAACGGTAAGCACTGGGGGCAGATGTGTGTAGAAATGCAATTTATAAAATTTTTAAGGCAAACAATTCACATCTTTGAAGAAATCGTCGTTAGCTTAAAAAAGAAAAAAGCTTCCAGATGTGCAATTCACTCATAGCACTGGTAACTGGTGCCGTGATACGACCTCAGGAAATGTCGAGATTTCATAAATCATTTCTATCAAATCTCATTTTCTGGTAAATTCCTTAGTGCCTCTGCAGCGGTAACTAGACAAGATTGGAAAGCTGTCAAGATGATTCAAACCTCCAGCACCTCACAGGAGTCCACATTTCTTAACACAGAAGGCAATGCTAATCAAAGAAGGAAATAAATAAAAGGTTATTAAAAACAAACATAGGTTCATCAAACTGCTAAATACATGTTTCTATGTATATTCCACTAAAAAATGTTTATCTCAACAGTCCTTCACATTTCATACGCAGAAACTACACTAGCTGCCACCCAACTTCTCATCTTTAAACACCATGTGATAAGATGGGGCTTTTTAGTCCTGAGTATAGTGTGAAGATTCTGATATTTGTAACAAGCCTTTGAAATGTTTCAGAATTACAGGACTTTCAAAAGACTAAACAAAAAAGTGACTTTGGAAATTTCAACATGTAAAAACCAGAGAGAGGCGATCTTAAATTTTAACAGAGATTACATTTAGGGACAAAGAAACACACAACATAAGCTGCAACCAAATATAAAAGTAGTATGAAATGATTTAGGAAACAGCTATGAATTGCACAGAACCCAAGTGGAAAGGTGAAGATAAACTGAAACTCAAAGAATGTGGCTGATAACCACAGATCTCTTTCTCTTTAAAAGGTATGGTGGACTAATCCATAAGAGACAAGGACTGAATTTCACCTAGTTACTGGCTTTAGAGAGTGCTTCTCCTGGGCCTCTTTCATCTCCCTTCCCACCCACCCCAGTATTGGGTAAGGACCAGCTTGTTTTACAATCTCTTGTTACCAAAGCATCTTTAAGAGAAAACCACACTCCTAACAAATTCTCCCAGACCGCTTCCGTGGTGTAGACCTTCCCTGTAATCAGGACACGGAGAAGCTGCTGCAATGAGAAGAAGCCACAACCGTGTGGAACCAAAAGGACTTAAAAAATGCAAAACATAAGATGATGTGCAAATACCAATCAACATGTTCGCTAAAATACACAAAATAAGAGAACACCTGATTTCCCTGTTAGCATCTGTTCTTACTGACACAGCGAACGTTTCTCTTAGAAAATCCAGGAAACACCTCACGTTTTTAGTCATCAAAGAGGATGCGCTCTCCCTGTTGCTCTGGTTCAGCTGCTTTCTAAGGTGTTACCTCCTTCAGGCGAGCAGACTGTGGACTGGGCTAAACTGCAACTTAGTAAGGCACACACTCAAGTAGAAAACGTAAAGCCAAATACTCAGGGGGAAAAAAAACACACCAAAAGCAAAAACCCAACCTGACACAAGCAAAACAAACATTAGCAGATTAGCATTTATTAGCCAAAAATTCGCAAGTAAATATTTCACCCTGGAAAGCCAACAGATCAGCAGCCTCTCCAAGGACCTGCTCACACGTATCTCTGCTCTCGCCTCAGCACCACACCATTCTCTACACACTTCACCACGTGAACTACGTCACTGATGACAATCAGGATAAACTGTAACTACGAAATATAACTTGCCCACTCAGGTTTCTAACAGTCATTTATTAAATACGTTGCTCACAAAATACCATATGAGAATGTGGCTTTCCATAACTCCAACAGTAATGAGAGTAAGAACTGATGGATAAGCGTACACTCTTCTGATTGTTCATTTTGACATTTAAATATTTATCACAGCAAAACTGGGGATATCTCTTTTTATATTTTACCATTTAATGTTTGGAAAGTTAACTGACTAGCAACTAATTTCCTATCAACTATCTAGAGGCAGTGACTGAAACACTTAAGAAATCAACAGCGTGTGGTAACTGAAGGAACTGACTGGTTTCAAACTTCAGATCAATATGAAAATTGGGAAGGTACATCACGAACAATAAAAACACCAGCCAAACTTATCAATAATACCCTGTGATGGTGATCCCTAGGGATTTCTACAGAGCAACCTAAGAAATTACACCCTCGTCACTGGAGAGGTCTTTGCAATGAATACACGTCCAGCAATACAGTCCTGTAGCTCGGAGCCGTCATACTCTCCTGGGACTCAACCACAGCTCAGAGTCCCCAAACACCAGTCCCTAGGTTAAGGGAAATACAGTGTACACATACCATAATGTGGGGAAAGGAATGAAAAGAAAACACACGGAGATATGAGACTCCAGTGGAAAAAAAAGACTATTAAAACGCCCTCCCTACCACACGTTGCTCTGTGAAGACTTTATCCAGGAATATGTAGAGCCAAAGCAGACAACCTAAATATTAATGAGAGGCTCAAAATCCAAGTAAAACACTCAAAACAGAACAAAAATATAATATGGTCAACTGTTAAAGGACTGAAAGGCAACTCCATGCAAAACCAGTAGATCCCACAGGTCAAAGCTAGACTTGCAAACCGTGTGCAGCATCTCCAAACAAATCAGACACTAAAAACTGGGCACTTTCAAGGACACCTGAACACTGGAAGAAAAAAATGCATGTACCTTTATCACCAGAGCATAACCACTCAGACTGCGCGCTGACGGACACCTTTGACACAACGGTGCCTCTAAAACCAGTACTGAAAAGCTTATTATGACTTTTGAAGGAGTTTCCACGCCAGCCAGGTACACAGACGTGACCGCCAGAGAAATGTCACCACAGTAAGGCAGGATTTGCAAGTCCCTTCTACAAGTACTAGCCCAGGAAGGTTATGACCCATGGATATGGATGGACTGTAATATCTAAATGGCACGTTTCCGACATCGTCACAAAATCTTTAGAGAGAGTATTTAAACTCAAAAAATAAAAAAAGACAGGAGTCAAGTACAGAGATGAAATGTACAAAACAAATGAGCAGGCAAACTAAAAGTTCTTGAAAGTATTTTACTTCAGGTTGAAAAATGAACAGCTTCCACACTGTTCATTGCAAGATACACAGTATTCACGAATACAATGCTGGTCATTTGAGGAAATGTACACACCTCAATTTCTCCTTCATGCTTTTCTTTTAGAAAGATACTGTTTACCAAAAAGAAACGTCAGCAGTACAGGAAAAACTATTTTCCCAATAAATTTACGAAAACCTAAGATTCCCAATGGAATCAAGATTATCTTCCCGCTACCACCACCTTGATATAATCACATGCTTATTGAAACACTAATATCTGCACCCTAAGAGTACATTTACTTTCAACAATGAAGGTGATTCTTGAAAAAAAAAAACAAAAAACAAAACAAAACTTCAGTGTGGTAAATGTAACATGGATCTCTGCAAGTATTAAGTGTCTGAAATAGGCAGCTAATACTGGATTTAATATTATTTTATAAATAATTGTTCCCTTAGCAGTAAACATAAGTCTACACATTCACAATAATCCTAGAAAATAAATACTGTGATTATGCACAATATGTTATGACAAACTAGTTTCAAAAAAACAAAAGCTCAACATCTTGATAAAAATTCTGATCAGAATAAAATGTGACTCTAAAATTTCAAACATTGTCAAAATAACATCACATTTAAAATCTTCCACGCTTTACACAAGTATAATGAATTTCCAGTTTTGGAACACATTTTTCCGTTGTGAATTAAAATACGAACATACTGAAAACTGTTAATTTCAGTGATGACATCAGTTTTGGTCTTATTTTAGCATTATTTCCTTTATAAAAAGTTGCACTAAGTGTCCATTAACGGTCTGATTGGTCTTCAGTATTTCATAAATGTATATAAAAGAAATTCCTAAAAGCCAATAATAGTACTTTATATGTGTGTATATATATATATATATAAAAAAGAATCTCATTTCAGAAATGGCTGTAATTAACAGAGCCACAGACACTGATGCTAAACATAAGAACGTTCACCTTGAAAGAAAGCATTTTCAGAAATGCCACTTACATTCTATTAAATATTTCCAACTGAGTTTCAAACTCAACACGTGATGAATAACAGAATGATACATCTCATTTGCACTCAAAACTGACCACAACCAAAATTTACAGTATGATTGAAACAAGCCAATGTTTAAAAAAGTTTTAATTAAAGATAACAATTCCATGAAAGGAGAGGATAAAGAATGGGATGACAAGAAGTATTTGGTCTTAATAAGGCAATACAAAATAGATCCATTATCAAAGACCATTTAATTTTTAAAGATCAACAATACCAAAAGCATAAAGTGGAGTATAAGAAAATAGTTTTTTATAAGTATGATTTAATTAAAGCTGTTTACAGTTATTCTCTCCGACAGTAGTTAAGCATGAATTTAAAAAAGAATAAGAGATGAGAAAAACAAGCACGCGCGGCACACAGGGTTAGAGAAGCCAGCATGCAAAGTCTGTGGAACTCGAGGTTTCACTGCAACAGGAATGGGACCAGATGCGGGTGGCTTTTTTTTTTTTTCCTATTAGGAAGAAAAAAAAGAAAAAAAAAAGACTGCAAAGGAAACAAACACAAAGTCATGTAACTGCCCATTGCCCAAGACGACAGCACTATAGAAAACAGTTGCAAGTTAATTCTTAGAGATGACTAGAGATTTTTCAGTGTTTACACAAAAGTACATAGTACATATTTTTTTTTCTTTTTTTTACAAAATAAAATAAACGTCATTTGCCACCATAACCTTTTCTTTAGAGAGGAAAATTTTTGCAGCAGGTCACGAGGGTTCTATTAAGTCATTTCAATGCTGAGGAAACGAATTTGAGTAATAGAACTAATCACTTCCCTATAGATGGATGTTAAGATGACAATTCAGATTATTTTTCAAACTAATCCTGAGAAAAATCTGTTTACAATTTAAACAGTAATGTTATGTAAAAAGTATTAACAAATCCACTATTACAAATATCAATTTCCTATATGGTCATCTATATATACACACAATAAAATGGTAAATATATGCAAAAATATTAAAAAAAAAAAAACATGCACAGATCACTTTCCCCTTTGAAATTTGGACTTCCTATATGATACCTGTGTTTTCCTTCCCCACCCCATCCTCTGAAATTTTCTTGTTTCTATCACCCTACCCACACTGAATACTATTCTCTATAACTCTGCATAAAGCCAATGAGAAATAGATTTATTTTACATTCAAGCTTTAAATCTTAAAATGACCCTGTTATAGCATATGACTTATCAAATGAGCAGCCTTTTTTTTTTCCCCCTTTTTTGCTTGCTTTTTGTTTTTGCAGTTGTCAGTCTTCATGATCCATTCCGTGGCGAGCTGGGAAAAAACGCAGTTGCTAAATCAACGTCTGAACAGGGTAAGGCTCCCAAATGTCTCCCAGGAGTCCCTATCCAACTGTCCTGCGCGTGAGATCACTGCACACAGAAGACAGTCCATCACACGACGCCGACTATCTGCAAAGGTCTGAGAGGGGGGCGTCCCTCTTGTGTTTCCGCTTTTTGCCATGGTAATACTGATTATTTGATTTCCCTTGATGTTGTTTGTTTGTCATCAAGGAACCATGGCTTGTTTGGGTTGTACCTTGGAAGCCTTTGCTGGAAGAACGAAAGAGCCTTGCTGATCCATGCTGCAGAGAAGGAAAGCGGTCAGAAAGACATCAGTATTGCGATTCAACACAGCGCTTGTAAGACCTCCCTTGGGAGCTTTCATAACTAGGAACACACTGACTTATCTAACAGGCAGAAAACCATGCTAAGGGGTTAACTCTCTGGGGCTCAAACACTTTTACATCATTTTTTAATGGAGATATCAAAAAACATAAGACCACTTCTTAACAGATAACATAGAATTTAGGCTTTTCTTAAGGAACCCATCAATCAGTACATCACATAATAGATGGCATTACTGGAAGAAACTGTCAGATATGCAGACGTGCTGCCAGGTCAAGGGTCACCACAGCTCGCCACTCTTTTCCTGCTGTCACGTGTCACTTCAATGGCCGTTTCTACATGAGTCAGTGTTTGGGGCACTGACTGAAGCTGCACAGATAAAGTGGATTCTGCGAGTTACGTCAGACATGAGGTGACTGACTTAACGGTCAGCTCTACTGTCAAGCGGCCTTCCCCAGGGTCCCTGATGTACTGGAGAGGGCGTGATGGCCTTATGCCAGAGTCCAGTATGAAATGGCTCCTCCCCTCATTTTGATTCATTACTCAAGATGAACAAAATTTTAGGCACCTAAAAAGCTTACAACAGAGTGTCTCTGTGGCCTTTTTAAGTCAAAGCTAAAGCTAATCAGCTGACCATGGCTGACTGCATCGGATCATTTCAACACAATCAACGAGGTATTGGATTTTAAAATAAAAAAGGATATGTTCTTCCCAGACTGTGCAACATTGCAGGGAGGTCATTCCAAAATTTCATGTAAGTTTACTTCAAGTACAATTGAAACTTTTTATAACGTGAAGCAAATTTTTTTATGCTGTATATCTGTAGTAAGGCAGTTGGCTAGACCAGACATCTTATTAAAGAAGGACCAGTTGCTAGATTCCCACAAAGGTTTATGTTACATGGGATCCTCAGGACACCCTGTTACTAGAAGCACTGTCATGCTCTGGAACCTTTTACAATAAACACATTTCTTCTTTAACCTAGGACTTTCTTCAAAGCCATAATGTGTGTGTATACACACGTGTGCATGTATATGCATGTACAAAACTCTAAATATCCCACACTCAACACTGACAATTAAAAACACAAACTGCACACACCTGGGACTTGTTGGTGCTGTTGGGTGTGTTAGTGGTCTGGGTGCTCTGCATCTTCCCGCCTGTCTGAGAGGACTCCAAGGACGCGTCCTGTGACCCTACCCGGTTCCCAGTGGACGGACGGCAGAGCAGCTGTTTCGGCGTTTTGCATGGTGTCGCATCGGAATCCTAACACAAGTCACATAAGTTATAACGTGACACAGTAACGATTTAGACGTTCAACATTAAGAAAGGAAAACAACTTCAGCTAAGCACTCTCTGGACTAAGTCTGAACATTTGTGAGTTAAAGGAAGCACACTGAGGAATTTATAAAATTAACTGCTTAAGTTCTTCTCCTCCAAACGTTTCAAGTGGCTCATTTTATCACAGGGTTTCTGTTCCTTGTTAAATCCACTGGCCACGCCTGACCCTGTTAATCGGCTTTGAGGGAGCTCCCAGAGGTCCAAATTTTTCTGCATTCTTATTTACAGAAAAGGAACCATGGTATAGTGGAGTGAGCACGGTGAAGAGTGAGGGCCTATCTCCAGTGCCTGACTCAATGTCTTCAACCAAATACAAAACAATCACTTTACAAGATTCTCTCTCTGAGAGTGATGACAACTCAGTGCTCCCTCCTAGGAAACACAGCGAGTGGCCCGGACTTCCCAGAGACACCGGGCTGAGCCCCACCCGTCTGCGGGCTGCTCGGGCCACGACTGCTCCTCTCTGCTCAGGCCCACCCCGGCCCTCGCACTCTGCCCGGCATCTCAGAGACACACACTCTCAGTCCCTAAAGCTCCCTCTCAGGGCGGCTCTGCCTCCGCCCGTGTCTGGGACATCCAGCTCAGCACTCTGTCCTCCACAGCGCTGCTCCAGGAACCAGACCAGCACACGGGCAGATTCCACACGTGAGGATTTATGACTCCATGCTGGTAAATGGTCGTCAACAACGAAAAACTGTCTTTTTCACACTAAGATTATTTTTTGTCATATATACTTATAAGAGTCAATAAAGGCCATTTTAGATTTCAATTTAAACAAACTCAAAAGTAACTCTGATGAGGATAAGTAATGTAGGTATAACTGATACTAGAAAATTCTATGAGGATAAGAGAGAAAGTAGATTAGGGATTTCCAGGGCATGGGGGGAAACAGATATTAGGGGCTACTAAAAGGTTTCTTTTGGGGTGGTGGAAATGTCCTGGAATTAGTGATGAGGGCTATACAATATTATAAATATGCTAAAAAAAAAACCCACTTAAATTGTACATTTATAAATGGTGATCAAGGGAGCATATATATATCCCACTTTTATAAAATTTTGAAACAGACAAAACTAATTGATGGTATTAGAAAAATCCTAACAGTGGTTACCTCTGAGGGTAAGATCCGGGATTGGCTAGAAAACATCTGGGGAGATGTTAATAGTCAACATCTTGTTAGGATTTTGGGTTACACATGTGTATGCATTTGTTAAGTGTATAATTAAGATTTCCTTATATGTTAATTTTATATCAAAAGAAAAAAGTGGACAAACATTGAACTATGGGTAATGACAAGCACAGGACAGTACTTTGTAGGAAATATCCTAACATCTGTGATACTTTGAAATGTGTTAAAGAATAAGATGAATTGGTAAATGAATGGATAGCTCTGTGTAAGCCAGTAAAATGTTAATGACAGAGTCCAGTGGTAGTGTATACAGATGTTCACTAAAATTCTTTCCCTTTCTGTTGTATGCTTGAAAATTTTAACCCAATGTTGAGAAAAAGTACAATCATTAAAGTTACTAAAATTTCCGAGGAACAAATAAGAAAATGAGTTAGCCATGGCTCTCTAGATAGAATTATCCCAGCAACAGAACCCCTATGGGGCTAGGTGTAGAAAACCAGGTCTTCATACTTACAACATCACTAGAGCTGGACTGTGTGGCTGAAGAGGAAGACACTGGACCTGATGAAGAGTTTGAAGAGTGTTTACTAATAGATTCCGAAGTTTTACTTCTACATTTTCCAAGGGCTTCATTTTCTTCAGATAGATTATTATTACATTTATCTAACTGCTGAGTATCTACTATCAAGGTAACACCATTTCCTGAAAGAGTGGCAAAAGATTGGAAAACGTTTCTTCCCATTAAGCACACACAACACAGAAAAGCCTCTAATACTTAGTCAATCGATCAATGAAAAACTCTTACCATTGCACGAAGGCTCGGGCCTATTCTGCAAGCCCCACTGCTTTGATATCCAATCTCTATATGTGGCAACTTCATCTGTTACTCTAATTATTCTACCTAATATGCTGCAAGTGTTAAAAAAAAAAAAAATGAAGAAGGTACATTAATTTGAAGATAAGAAGCCACAAACAATTTTGACCTGATGGGCTGATTTTAGTGAAACTTTTACCTCTCTGTCTCGTTGTTGGGATAGTACTTTGCTATTGGTGATACAGCATGACTCAGGACAACGTAGGCATAATCAAAGGCCTGTTTCACCTGCATGGCCCCATATGAACTCCTTCCAACATCATTACCTTCAAAAGAAATATATACATAACACATTAAAATTTACTGCAGCTTAATATGAACTAAAAGTTCACGAGCCCTCTTCTGGGAGAGCAAGGGCAATCACTGTCCTTAGAATATGAGCCGCTAGTTGGCCCCACAGCTCCTCCAGCTCTAAACGTGTAGATCATGCATAAATATGTCACTGTGGCATATAAATTGCCTAAATGTCTTCTGGCCCAACAGGGACGAGCCCTTACACAGTCATGAAAATAAAAGAAGCAACTGCCCATTTTCTCCTAAAAGTGAAGCAAAACTAAATTAGAAATACCTATTTTTTTGCTTGTTAGCTTTATAAACATCTCCTACACTAAATAATGAGCTCCTAAAAAGCAAGGACCATCTTACTGAAAAAATCCTTTGTGTCCTTTATGTAGAGTTGGCTTTCAAAGAACATTTACTCAATGAGTAAACTATTCCTGTTTATAAGATGGTTCATTCCGCCAGAAAAGGGCTCCTAGGAAACTATTCTATCTTTTAACTTCTTTTCCTTCCTTACTTTCAAAGTCAATATGTGCATCGCATGCTAAGTCACTTCAGTCATGTCTGACTCTTTGCGACCCTGTGGACTGTAACCTTTTAGGCTCCTCTGTCCACAGGATTTTCCAGGCAAGAATACTGGAGTGGGTTGTCATGGCCTCTTCCAGGGGATCTTCCTGACCCAGGGATCGAACCTGGGTCTCTTAAGTCTCCTGCATTGGCAGGTGGGTTCTTTACCACTAGCGCCACCCTGGAAGCCTATACATATATATATATGTAGGCTTTTGAATATATATATATTCAAAGTCAACACAATAAAGCAAGTGACTAAAAGCATTTCTACTGATGTCCAATAATGCAGAATCTAAATATTTTACAATTATACCAGGAAAAAATATTGTCCAGAAAAATTAGAATACAAGTAAGCAACATAGAGCTTCATGAAAGCAGAGGAGGAATTCATTTTCTGCTCACTTTCAAGCCAACATAAAGCTGGAAAAAGCACAGGGAGACTATGCAAAATTAAAGAAGGAAGAAGGGTGCAAAAGGAAAATAAATTGTCTCTTGGTACCCTCTCTCTCATGAACTCTGAGACATATAGTGTCTCTCAGAATCCTCACTTACAGCCCTGGCTGATAACTGGTTAGAATCAGCAGCAGTGAGGACTCAAGAGAGAAGAACTTAAAACGGCCACCAAACCGGAGATGCACAAACCCACCCAAACAGCTAATACCTGTTCTCCTTTGCCTTTAAGAGTCAAATGGATTTTACTACCAACTCCACTCATTTGCAAGCATACATGTTTTTCTGGTGTGTGTGTTTATGTGCACGTGTTTGCTTATAAAATATTTTGAGGAAACACAAATACAAGTTAATCCTTAATTTTTCATCTGAAGAGAGTTTAAAGTACAATATGATTACTAAGCGTTTTTTTGACTGAGTTGGGTGGCTTGCAGGATCTTTGTTCCCCAACCAGCGACTGAACCTGGGCCCTCGGCAGTGAAAGCTCGAAGTCCTAACCACTGGACCACCAGGGAATTCCCAATGCCCTTTCTTGAATGTCCATAAATTTACCTAAATTCAATACCTGGTTGTAAAGGATCTTCAATATAAAGCATGGATGGCCTGTAGCCATCTAGCATATTTTTCTGTACTTCATCTTTGGCCACATAGGAACCACCATCCTTTATCCGGATGCCAGTCTTTAAATAATTGAAGTGTCGTCCATATAATTCAAAAAATTCTATTAAGAGAACACCATAGTTTGTATTGGGGATGCAAGCATCTTCCCTGGGATGTAACTAAAATGAGAAGAAAAAAAAAATTACATTGGATTTTCTCTGAATTCAAGGTGAGGATAGTAAATGACATTCTAACTTCTATAAACAATATTATAATAATTTTGGGAGCAGCCAACAGATAACAGAGTTACAGCAGACTAATTGTAACAGTACTTCTGTTACAGATGACCGAAAGCCCCATGGGCGCGGGTGGAACCCAGGGGTGTAGGTGGAGCCCACGGGTGTGGGGGATAATTTACGAGGCTGGATTTCACAGCTGCCCAGGATGTTGAGAGAGTCGGCTTGGCCCAACATCAAGGAAGTCATTCTGACTCACCAGCAGAGTCAGGCAGTTGGCAACACCGCTGTACCACATGAATACGCTCACTGACGGTATTAAGACTTCTAACACATCTTACCCAGACAGCCAGTCTCAACTGAGTTGGGACTCAATTGTAAGTCTCCGCTTAGAATAGTAACTGCTTAGAAAGATTCTTATTTTTGGCATTTATGTTACTATGTATACCTTTGGAAACGGCACCGTACTTTTGTATGTTAAAATTTGTAGTGACAAGTCTCAAAAATATTAGAACACATGAGATTAAAAAGATTCTTCCCTTGGGATTTTAAAATATTTAATTGCTAAATTATAAAAAAGGTACCTGGTTTAAAGGCAAACGTTGTAAGTAATCAAGGGAAGTATTCTAATTAGAGCTTGATTAAAATTTTTTTCCAAAATGATTCCCAATTGATTTATTTAACAAAAAATGTTTAGTGTACACTAGCAGAGTATAACTTACTTACCTGAAGGAAACTTACTGCCATTAAAAAGAGACTATAAGAACCAATTCCACCCGTAAATACTTCATTAAGGTCCCTCTGTAATAAGAACTGTTTCAATACTAAAACCAAGTATGGCAATACAGGATATTTCTGGAAAAGAAAATTACATTTTCAATGAATTCGTACATCAGTAACAGCTGGAAGCATTAATAGCACAAACGGTCTCTCAGTGTAAACGGGTCCTTACATTACAGACTCGGTGGAGATATGTTATATACTTGTGCACTTTAAAAACAAACTATAAAAAAGTAAGGTCTGAGTAACTGAGGAGGATTGTGTCCTCACATCTAAAACCCCAAACAGAGAGAGCACCCCAGCATTCACTACGGGACAGAACCCTAGCGATACCTATCACGTGACACTCCTTTTATGATTTACTGAACAATTCTCAACTGTAAACAGATAACAGAAACGGTACGGGGTGACGTCTCAGTTCCCAAAGCAGTCAACCCGTGGGGTTTTAAAGAATCACTTCTGTAAGTAGAACTGCAGAGGCAGACCATTTCTTTTCTTTTTCAGGTGATCCTGCAGAGCCCGGAGCAGGACTCACCCTGCCTGCTGTCCTCGGCCAGGGCAGGTCAACACACAGCCCCACCTTCCGTGCCTGACAAGGAAGGGTGAGGACACCCACGGGGGCAGAGAAGGACCGCCTGAGTCCATCTCTCACTCAAGCTCGTTCTCATTAAGTCCGCTCCGCAAGCCGGGCCCTGAGGCAGGGACGCTGAGAACAAAGCAGACACACCCGGAGCAAGGAGCCTTGACAGCCACTGCCTAAGGACGGCAGAGTTCCTCGTGATCGCCACTCTCCTCTGACACCTACAGTGAACACGTACGGCTCCCATGAGGGAAAGAAGCGCTTGTACTTTTGCAAATCATGTCAAAGCAAGCGAGCGTGAGAAACAACAAAAATACGGAGAAATCATCATTTTTAAACACTATGGTTGAACTCAGAAATAGTTTACAGAACAATCAGGCAAACTGCCAACAGAATTTTCTCTGCATGCATCCTCTGACCCAGAAATTCCACTTCCAGGAGTTGTCTTACAATTTATTAGTGCAAAGGAAGATGCAGACATGGAAGGATGTTCACCCAGCACTTTTTGTAAGAGCAGAAGACACTCTTCCCTGGGGAAGAGCTGTCTACACAAGGGACGATCCATCCTGACAAGGGCGGTCAATGAGAAGACTGAAGAAACTCTTGACTGTGCTGACACACAGAAATCCTCCCAAATAATAAGTTTAAAAAAAAAAAGTACGACATCATATATATGGTGTGCCATTTCTTTTGTGAAAAATCTTAAGAGGATAAACAAAGAAAAGAAGTTGATGAAGGCAAATCCTATGTAGCTGATCTAAGCATACAAGGTTAAAGGGTGACTCAGTTTTTCCTATCCTTTTATAATGGTAAGGTGTGTTTTTTTTTAACATTATTCTTCTCAATTTTTAATAAAGTTTCTTTTCTGGTAAAAAGAAAATTTACACACACCCAGTATCTCCAAAAGAATGGGATTACGGATAATATTTCTTTTCTTTTTCTGCACATTTACATGAGAATATAATGTTTATCACATGAGAGTTATAATTTTCTCTTACATAAAAAGAAAAACGTAAACTCGAAGAACTGCTAAAGAAAAAAAAAATCAAATGGAGAGAAAAGATATTTTATTTAAGCCAAAGCAGTGCAGAGTTTTAGTTTAGGGAGAAAAAAGCCAATGCGTCCAGCTGAAGATGGTGTTGATAAATTGTGCCCTCTCTGGGAAGAAAACAGAACAAGCAGAAAACAAACCACTCCAGGATAAGGGAAGGACACCTGCAGGACCTACCCTGCAGGTGACTCGGGGATTAAGACCTAGAAAAGGCTTGCTAGAGACCGTCTTAATCTGGACCCTTGTGAGACTGGAAACACACAGGAAATCAACTGCGTGGCATGACTCAGCCCCAATCTCCCTAAGAGGAAGGATCTAGGGCAGAGAAGTTCTTCAAAGGCTTCTTCAACCCTTAATTCTTACCTGAGGCCACACTATAAATTACTGATTATAACAAGCAGATTCAAGGAAAGTAAAAACCACTGCACAGAAAAGAAGCATTTGTCAGCAATACACATATAAAAATAGTTTAGCCAAGTATACCAGAACACCACAACAGAGTTTCAAAACATAACTCCATTTTCTAATAGTTTCATTGAATAAACACTATAAATTCTCTGACCTTGGTAAAATCTTTAATGAGGTCAGCTGCTCTCACACCATTCTGTACATTAAAGCTGATATCAACTTTCACTTCGGTAAAAGAATCTGTTAATTTAATAATAGGTACCTAGAAAGAAAAGAAAGGTAAAAATTAAATACTTCAAACAAGTTAAATGACAAATCGGGGGACAGAAGGTTACCAGAGCTGAGATCCTGATCTTCTCAGGAAGACTTTAAACACTGAGTATTCTGAACACTCCAAACCAGAGCTGACTTAGCCGCCTAGATATCTTACATTGCATATTTAGCATTTAAACTCATGCAGTTTATTTTGAAATTTCTACTGATTGAGAGTTTTGAAACAAAATAACAAAAACCTTTCTCCACATGAATCTACTTTGGAGAACAGTTTCCAACAGAAGAAGATCAAGGATTATGAATGTCAACTGTTTCCAATAAGAAAACTGCTAGATTCTTAAGCCACATACACAGTAAGTCAGTGGCATTTTTGGTCAGTTTTGCATATAGCCCAAAAAACAACCTGACAAGAGAACTTAAAATGTAATAATTATTCTCAAATGAAGAATGATAGAATGGTTTATATGAAGTATCAGGAATTCTTTTAAAAAAAAGGAAAAAAGCTCTGCTACCATGCATTAGAAAACTCAGACCAGCAAATGATGTACAGAACTAGATTTCCAAATTAATAGTTTTTAATGAAGTAACTACACATTTTGCTCTAATAAAACCTGATGTGCAAATATCCAAACTTCTAAAATATATATATTTATTTTTAAAATGAGCTTCCATGAAAATTCTTAATGCTCACTCCATTAGTTAAAATGATCTACAAAATTTCAATTAATACAATTCTTCAAAGATACAAAATATGATAGAAGAATATCTGTGTAACTAAAACTTTATTAGATATCCATATCTTTACTTACACTTTTTGTATTAAAAAGTCTCTACAGTATTATATGATTAAAATTGAGTAAAATTTTTGAAAGAAATGGATAACCAGAATAATTCGCCTCACAATTGCAACTTTTTATGTGCAAGCACTGGGATCATGAGCAGAAGGAATCATTCGGTCACAATCCAACTGTGTGCACCAAAATTAAAATTTAATTTCACACATCCCATGCATAAGTAACTGGAGAGTTTAAGATGAAATGCTAAAGAACTTACAGTTGCTTTGTCTAGAACTTTCACCGAATCTTCATCTGCAACCTTATGCTTCCGAAGAGCTTCCTCCAGGGTCCAGAGGGGTAGATTTTCCCACTTCCCAAACACCACAAGATCAATGTCACTGAACACAGAGCATACACAGGAGTTGTTGAAAGAAGCAAGAAACTATATTTGCTTTCTCTCATCCAAGCTACAGCCAACAAGTTACTAACAGTACGATGAAAACTTATTTCTCACTCTCGCACTGCCCAATGGAGACTAAATGTCTCAGTGAGGACTGTCAGAGAAGTGGAGGCTGGTGATTTTAACAACCTCCTACTTCTCCTAGTCATTTCATGGGTGATTCTGAATGAAGTAAACCCTCAAAAACACCAGGTAACGTTTCCTGTTCATAAAGGCTTCTGGTAATAAAAACCTTAAGACCTTCCAAGTGAAAGAGACTAACTGATTAATCGTGACTTACATATCAAGTATAAAAGATGCAGGCATCCTAGTGTATCTAGTATGCTACCATGTGCATAAGAAAGAAAGAAACACACATTTCCTTTTATATATACAGAATCTCTCTGGAAGGATATGCAAGGAGCTGGTAATAGCAGCTCCTCCAAGCAGAGAAACTGAGGGGGAGAGGTGGGGATTCAGACGTTTCATTGTCATTAATTTTGTGCCCTTTTCAAATCTGAACTAGGTTATCATAAAAATTAAATTTTTAGAAAGAATGATTCAGGCTTTGCAGATGCTCAGAACCTAAATAAGGAAAAAATACTAATGAACTCAAAGTTGAATATTTCATAACTTTGTAGGCCTAGGACAACAATGGGAAGAATGAAAACTGCCAGGATGCATCCACTTTAACACATTTTAAGTTTGGGTAAAGTAGATCAAATCAAACTCAAATGGAAAACATGATGGATGCGTATGGTTAATCATACCATACTGGGTACTTAAACATGTGTTACAGGGTAAATCTCACGTTGAGTGCTCTTACCACAATAAAAACAAATGCATGATGAAATGTTTTTGCTTCCTGAAGACCACAGCAGTTTAATTCTTGGAGAATAGGTACTTGATCCTCAATAAAGTCTTACCATTCCCTCAAAGCAGCCCCAACACACATACCCCACTCTTGCCCCCAGCTGTGGGCCAAGACAGCCCTCATTTGAGAAGATTAAAATAAACAAAGGGCCTGAAAAGATCAAGACTTTTCAGAGAAGAGTCTATACCCTAAACTTTTGAGTCAGAATATGGTGACAGGAGCTAACAGTATGAGCTCTTAATAAAAAATGAGAGGCCTGGCATTCCTGAGTGTACAGAACTCTAGAACATGACCAGGTCTTTTACCATAAAATTACATTAACATCTGTGTTAGTGGGTTACGTTACAGGCTTGGACAGTTCTCTGTAGTGACACTCTATTTCAAGGTAACTCAAATAAAATACAAGTAAGATTTCATAAATCTGTTTTGTTTCTATTCTTACATATTTAACAGTCAAAACAAAGAAATTCTAGAAAAATGTGCAATTCCTTGAAAGCTTCATAAATGTACTAACCTTGTAGGTAAATACAAGCCAGTTTTAAAACTTCCAAATATCTGGACCTGAAATAGAAAAAAATCATATTAAAATATGAGCTATGACAAACCTAGACAGTGTATTAAAAAGCAGAGACATCACTTTGCAGACAAAGGTCCGTACAGTCAAAGCTACAGTTTTTCCAGTAATCATGTACAGATGTGAGAATTGGACCATAAAGGCAGCTGAGCACCGAAGAATTGAAGCTTTTGAATTGTGGTGCTGGAGAAGACTCTTGAGAGACCCCTGGACAGCAAGGAAATCAAACCAGTTAATCCTAAAGGAAATCAACTCTGAATATTCACTGGAAGGACTAATACTGAAGCTGAAGCTCCAATACTTTGGCCACCTGATGCAAGAGCCGACTCACCAGAAAAGACTGATGCTGGGAAAGACTTAGGGCAAGAGGAGAAGGGGGTGACAGAGGATGAGATGGTTGGATGGCATCAGCAACTCAACGGATAAGAATTTGAGAAGACTCCAGGAGATAGTGAAGGACAGGGAGGCCTGGCTTGCTGCAGTTCATGGGGGTTGCAGAGAGTCGGACATGACTTACCGACTGAACAGCAAAAAATATCAGTTGAAAGGCCAAACCATGGAGAACTGCAGGACTTTGCCACCCTCTACTGGTAATTTTTAGTACTACAAGAGCATTTTTTTCCTACCACCACGCTTTCGTGGAAGTAGGATTCCACGTCTCACAGAAAGTAGTATTAAGTAGCACTACTTCTCAAAGTTAGTTTAAACTTGTTAGGTTCAAATATCAAACATGTGGACTTAAACAGAAGCCTTTTAAAAGGAATGTTCACTAGTATTCCCTAAAAATCTAAAGACACAATCACAAATTCTCAACTTCTGTTCCTCTAAGCAGCATCTTCTCACAGATCCCTGGATTACGGGCAGACTGCCTTAGTTGCAGGACAAGTGGCGGCCTGCAGGCCGTCTCCACAGAGAACTCCGGGCACTGTCGCTATAACAGCATGCAGACACATCCTCTCCTGACCCACGGAGAGCAATGGAAGACACAGGCAGATGTGTGCACACAAGTAGCTGCAGTGAGGGATGAACAATGAAAAAAGTTCAACCTGTGAGGTAAGATGGACCAAGGGACTTAATCACAGCCTCATGTTCTAAAACCGCCCCCGTCCGGAGGGGGACTGATTCAGATCAGAGTGTCTCCACCTCAAGCCTCCCGGGGAGAAACTCGTCCTGAGCTGAAAGCCACCAATCTAGGTCACGGAGGAGAAACAACGTGGCACACGGCAGCTGCTCCATGAAATACTAGTGTCCTTCCCCTTCCCTGTGGGACGCCCAGGTGGCTCAGTGGTAAAGAATCCACCTGCCAATGCAGGAGACACAGGTTCGCCCCCTGGGTCAGGAGGAGCCCCTGGAGGAGGAAATGACAACCCACTCCAGTATTCTTGCCTGGAGACTCCCACGGACAAAGGAGCCTGGCGGGCTACAGTCCATGGCGTCACAGAGCCTGACATGACTGAGCGTGCTCGCATGCATTCTTCCCTGTACCTCTAATATCTTATTTGAAGCTTCTCTGTTTTGCCAATTGGATCAAAAATGCTTCCCTGGATTTGCTCTTGCCATCCCATGACACAATCTAAAGAAAAGTTACATAATACAAAGTAAGGCATTCCAATAAATCACTTCTTTGAATGAAGAAAACTGTAGAATAGACCCTCGAAGGAGCCCTCCAAGGTGACCATCAATAGTAAGAACCACAAACAAGCAGAGGAAATTTTGGGCAAAAGTTTCGTTCACTGGGTGGGGGCTATACTGAAAGACAAGGAGTGATAAGAAAAAGAGAAGGAAACAGCAGTTTCAGGAGAGTAGAGTACACGCCTACATTAGACTATGAAAATGAACTTCAAATGACACAATAAATTTCTACCTGACATCTTCATTCAGCTATCAACAATTATGCAATGTTCATACTGACAGGTTGGAACAAAATAGTAACAGAGTTTTGATACATCACATCCAAATAACCCACTGCTATCAACACAAAGAGGCTTGATTTATCTTTCTTCTCTTTATACTAATGAGTCCTAAATATAGTTTGCCTTTAGCAGTACCGCAAAGAAATAGTTTTAAGTAAGTCATTCAACTCAATGAAAATAATTAGGAAGCCCAAAATTTTATCTAAAGGCTGGAGAAAATGGTTTGTTTTTGAAATTGCATTAGACCATAACTCTACAGATGCACATACACAGGGATACTACCTAAGCACCCAGACAGGTACTCACGTCAGCACTGGGCCAGAGCTCCTTAATCACACTCTCGATCCTGTTCACCACCTCCATCCGCATCTTCTCCTCCTCTGGTCTTGGAGACATATATTCATAAAAATCACTGATTTCTTCATGCAGACTGAAGAAAAAAAGCAGAGACGTTAATATGGACAAGGCCAATCTAATGAGAAATCACTATTTTAAATAATCTTACCCAATTAAGTCTTAAACTCATCTGCAGGTTTTACATTCACAGATTTCTCACCTTAATTTTAATGTTATAATTCACACTAAGCTAAAATGGGAATGCACAAAATTTAATCAAAATGCAAAAGTAATTAAAAACGAGAAATTCCAAATTCCAAGAAGTCTTACTGGAAGTGTACTAACAGCTCTCACAGCATTTATTATCTGCCTGTGCAGAATACCTGCTGAGTGCTGGGGATTTCAAAATTTCTTAAATTTCAAGTGAAGGCCTTTATACTCTGCCTTTACACTTCTGATCCAGTAGATATAAACACAAGAAGACACAGAGAAGCTTCCGGGCAGTGGGGGTGACCCTCTTCCCCCTCTGAAATCCATTCCTCACAGGAGCAAAAAAGCGTGTCTTTCATGATGTTTGCTTAGTGAATTAAGTGTCAAATGAATAGGTCAGCCAGGGAGTATCAACAAAGACCTAAAAAGAATGGCTGGCAGACAAGGCTCCATAAAGGAGCTAAAAAGACTTGCAGAGACGGAGAGGCTGCTCAGGCAGCAGCGAGCAGAGGGCGCAGCCTCGGCAGAGGGAGGAGAGGAGGGGGGGGCGGGTCCTGAGAGGGAGGCAGACCCCGACCACCCAGGGTCCGAGCCCCACGCTACGAGTTCAGACCTTCCCGGATGTTTCTGAAAGGGACCAGCGAAAGACTGACTTCAAAACTGGAGCACTTTAAGATTCATCTGGCAATGGTGCAAACAATGGGCTGGCAAAGAGACAAGGCTGGATGCAGAAAGAATGGCTCATAAATTACTGCAAGTGTAGAAGGACTGGATGAAGGTCTGGAGGATGGCGGCAGGAAAGAAATGGGCTCAGAAACGCCACACACACACACACACAGACACAATGGTTGGGCCACAGGACAGGACCAGCAATGGAAAGAGAAGAGTGAGGATGCCTGCGAGGGCTGAGGTCTGAGGGGCTATGGGAATGGATGAACAGATTAAAGGAAACACTAAGAAGGCTGGCTAAGGAGCTGCATGCAGTCAATTACTACAGAAGAAAATGAAGAATCAGAACAGAAGAAAATGAAAATAGCATTCCTTAACAAGGTGGTGCAGCTGTGAAGAGCTACCTTCAGGAGGGAAAGGAAGTATTGGTCACCCAGTCCTGTCCAGCTCTTTGTGACCCCAAGGACTGTAGCCCACCAGGCTCCTCTGTCCATGGGATTCTCCAGGCAAGAATTCTAGAGTGGGTTGCCATGCCCTTCTCCAGGGGATCTTCCCAACCCAGGGATCGAACCTGGGCCTCCCGAATTGCAGGCAGATTCTTCACCGTCTGAGTCACCAGGGGTTTCCCTGAGTATGAAATGGGAGGGAATCTGCAAAACCTGGGCTGGATGCAGACCAGACGGGAGGCCCGGCTCCAGGTCGCTGGAGGTACCACACCAGACTGAGGATGCTCTGGCGGTTACCTCAGTCCAGCACATCTGCGATGAACCAGGAAGCCAGGAGAAGGGCACTAGTTAAACAGCAATGGGTGCCAAGCACCGGAGGGGAGCCGGTGTTGGGGGGGAGGGGGGGGCAGCGGGAGGCAGGGCAGTCTCAAAGTAACAAGATCTAGAAGGAGGGGTGTGCTGGGCTGCAAGCCCATTCAGGTCCAGAGCAGGTTCAGGATCCCCAGGAAGCTAGAAACACCAGGAGACCCAAAATGGTTACAAGGAAAGGAAAGAAGGCCAAATCTCAACACCCACTGGCTGTTAACAGAATGCAGCAGAGTAAACTTGAATCAATAGTTTCTGCTTCTGATGTTTTCTTTTCAGACAGAGTCAAAACACTCGAGTTCCATACTCAGGCTCTGCCTGAGGGCAGCTGTGTTCCCTTTCTGGCCTCAGAGTTCTCAGGCACAGCCTAGGGAGCAGCAGCCAGCAGCCTTTTCAGAGCCTTGGTTTTCAAGGGCTGGGCCATTTGGTAAGGAATGACTGACAGTGGCGTTCTGCTTATTCACTGTGCAATACCACAGGAAAACTGGATTTTTTTTTTTTTTTTGAAAACTGGATTTTAAAACTCCGGGGAGCTCTGCCACTAAACCCAGAGACTCCCAGTGGAGTCAAGTCTTCCTTGACTTAACTAGGTGCCTTCCAGGTACCCTAGTATCTTCTGACTTTTTTTTTAAGCTTCTCAGCTTTTAATATATTCTCTAAGGTCACCCCCTTTGTTTTCTGATAGACAACAGCTAAAATGACTAGTCATTAGAGAGTTTATGGCTTGCTTTACTCTTCGGCACTTTTGGTGGGGATGAGAACCACAAACAACCAACCAAACAACGGGCTTCTTAGATCATTTGCTAACTAGATCATTTGCTATGAATTATCAGAGTTTATTTGTGGTTTGAAAGCATATCACTGTAGAATACTTCCATTGTAACCAATGGGGAAAACCTCCTAAATTTGACTGTTGGCTACTCTACAAAGGCCCACTTACACATTTTTTTAAAAACATTCTGAGCTCAGATCAAGTGTAGAAACCTTCATAGTTATAAAGGTTTGTAGTAAAACCTTTTCATCATTGCTCAGAATGGATCAGCTTTTCCTACACACACACTCCCAGCCAGCTCTCACCCACCCATCAGTTAAGTCCTCAGTTATCCACTGTCACTTTCATAAATATGCACACGCGCACGCACGCACACACGCGCACACACACACACACACACCCCTTGCTTCTCAGAACTATAGAGATCATGCATCAGGTAGACTAAGGGGTCTTTCCTGATGCTCAGATTAGGCTACTTTCATCATTGATCCACTTCAGGAAGAGCAGATCTCAGAGAAACTTACACATTTTATAATTCAAATAACAGGCAAGCGGTGTTTAGCCTAACCTCTAGTGAATCTTTAAATCATATGAAACTAAGTAAGAACTCATCCTCCAAACACTACTGAGTGTCTATGTTCAAGGTATTACAAGGAAAAAAGCTAGTCACACATGATCCTTGCCCTGGGTGGTGTCCCTCTAAATGATGAAAACAAATACTCATGATGTGAAGTAGTTCTGTGTATGCATATATCCCACACTGCTTCCCCACACTGCCGCAGGGTGCAGACGAACAGGAGTGCTTTCCTAGGACAGCTTCAGCAAATGCAAAGAGGTCACCCTGCAGGGCAGTGAGGTCCTCATCAAATCACTTTCAGATGACCACAAAGCAAAAAGAGGTTGTGTGAGGGATTTCTGAACTCGGCATTATTACAAGGCGGAGAAGATTCCAGAACTCCTGTTTATCACTAGGCTGTCAACTTTCTAATTAGCACACATTAATTTGGAGGAAAGGTATGATAGTTTTACGTGACAAATCCTCAAAACAAGATTACCCTACCACACTTTCAATGGCTAAGTTAAAGAGCTCTCTTGGTAATTGTCACACTGCACTTAAAAACATGTGGGTTATTTTCAAATATCTTTGGATATTGATTTCTAACATAATTCCACAGTGATAAGAGAACAGACTCTGATTTCAATACCTCAGACAGACCGTGAAATTTTTGCACATTTCTTATGACCCTGGATATGTTCCAGTGTCTCCAGATTTATAGTCCATGGGAACTTGAATAGAATGTGTGTCCTGCTGTTGTGTGAAAATTGCATAAATCTTAATTATACTGAGTTGGTTCATAGTGCTTTTCAGGCCTACTACACCCTTCTACTTTTCTGTCTATTCATTCTAATACCCTGGGGGAGTTTGATATTGAAAATGCCAACTAAAATTTTTATCTACTTTTAAAAATAATTGTAATATATAGTGGAACTATATGTAACTTTTCCCTGTATTTTCCAGGTCTCCTGTAAATGTTTTATCATACTTTCATAATTAAAAAAATAATTACTGGGGCGGGGGGGAGACTAGTACCCTACCACAGTTTGCTGACGCATTCTCCTGCTGAGAGACAGCTGGTATGTTTGCAGTTAACAGTTATTAACAATAAAGCTGTTACGGAAGGAAAAAATATCCTAAATTTTAATAACCCATAGAACCATCTTCCTATTTAGGAAAATATGATTCTACAGCTTATCTTACCTCTTATATTACTTTGACTTTACCACACTGGAAGGAGGGAAAGAGGAGTAAGCAGAAAAAGAAGGGCTATTAAAACAAAAACATATTTTAACAGTAAGAACCAGAGAAACCATCTCAGGCCTGCCAGGGTCATCTCCTTACCCAAGCCAAACACAAACATTCTTACCTATCTCATCTGTATTTAACCGGCTATCTGTAAGATGCTTATTAAAGAACTAAGTGAGAAATCTTGGTACAATCAGGAAATAAACTTCCAATAAAGATTTAAAAATAATTTTGAGGGGCTCTTTCCCCGTGGACTGCATAATCTGACTCGCATGGTACAATATATAGTCAGGCGCTTTAAAAATCCTAAAGGAAAAAAATAAGAAATCCTAAAGGAACTAAGTCCCATTTTTGGAGTGCCTACTACATGCCTGGCACACTTTTGAGTGACATGATGACCTAATAAAGGCTGGAAACTGGAGAAATTTTGCAAGTTTGCTTTCACACATTAATTACACCTCTGATATCAACTACACAGATAAAAAAAAATAGCAGAGACAACTTCAGTTTCTTCCACATCTTGATTAAAACTCAGTATTAGTTAAATTAGCAAATATTGTTGTGTGCTACATACCCAATGTTATAGTTTCTCATCTTAAATTACAAAATACAACTCTCCTGTGATCAGAATTCCTGAGTGACCAAAATACAGTGCCCTCTATTAGGATATCAATGTCTTCTTAAAAGATAAAGTAAGCAACAAAAAGCATCCACTTCCTGCCTTTAAAGGAAAAGTATATAAAAGCAATATGATAAAATAAGTGCCACTATATAACTGGAGAGGATGCCCCAACCCAAAATTTGTAGAAAATGAGAATCAAAATTAATTTGCTGGGATAAAACTTAAACTCAAAATTAACAATAATACAAAAATTTAATGGAACAAAGAAGAAATATCAATAAAAAAATAGCTTCTGTACTTTTAAAATGTACAACCCATAGATAATTTAGGTCATAAAGACATGAAAAAAATCACTTTTGCTCTGAGGAAATTTCCACCAGAGGAGAAATGCTAGCCTTTCAAAACGCTCCTCAAAGGCTCAACTTCTCTGGCTATAAAAGGGAAGAACTGCTTCACACCTTTTCAGCTGGGCAACCCAGGGTGGGGTGTGAGTCTCTCAGCAGCGTCTGCAACTTCAGAACCAAAAGCAACATGGCAGTCTTCCTGATGCCGCCAAGCCAAGGCAGGCAGATGACCCACTGCTGGCCCCTCTGTTCAAACCTGCTCCCTGCAGTTCACCCAAAATCTGTTCAGGGGCTGACAGTGCCCCCGGGGGGACACCTGCCCGGCTTGCACTGTGCCTGAGAACAGTGTCACACCAAGGTCAAGCCATTCGGTTCCATGACTGAAGTCCTCGTTAACTGTAACCTCAGACCTATCGGAAGGCACTCATGTCACGTGTTAGTCACTCTGTCATGTCCACTCTTTGCGACACCGTGGACTGTAGCCCGTCAGGCTCCTCTGTCCACGGGATTCTCCAGGCAAGAGTACTCGAGTGGGTTGCCATTTCCTTCTCCAGGGGATCTCCCCAACCCAGAGGTCGAATCCGGGCCTCCTGCATTGCAGGCAGACGCTTTACCATCTGAGCCGCCAGGGAAGCTCATGAAGGCACTGACCAAGTTCTACTCAGTTATCGTCAATAACAAGATACTCCTCCCGCCCAAAATTTTAAGATTAATAATAGACAAGGACATATGGAAAAGGCATTCACATGCAGCATGTAAAAATGTAAATCACTACAATCTCTCTAGAGGTTGTTGTATAAGTGATAAATAATATGTAAATAAATAATTTTTTAAATCCCCCATCTTTCATTAAAATCAGGATCTGGGAGAGTATTTGCACTTCCATGTTTACTGCAGCGTTGCTCCCGATAGCCAAGATACAGAAACAGCCAAATACACACTGACAGATGAACGGACAAAGGAAACAATATAATGACATGTTATTCAGCCTTAAAAAAGGGAATCTTGCCATGTGAAATGCAAACAAACCTGAAGGACCTTATGCTAAGTGAAATAAGCCAATCAGAGAAAGACAAATACTGTGTGATTTCACTTATGCACAGTATCTAAAAATGGTCAAACTCACAGAAGCAGAGAATAGAATGATGGATGCCAGGGGCTGGAGTGGGGTGGGGAATGGGGAGTTGTTCAACGGATATAGTTTCAGTCAAACAGGATGAATCAGGTCCTAGAGATATACCGTATAATGCAGTGTCTACAGTTAACAATACCGGGTTGTGCACTTAAAAAGCTGTTAGGAGGATAGATTTCACGGTATTCTTACCACAAGCAAGTGAGGGGACACAAGGAACTTTTGGAGCTGCTGGATATATCTACTGCATGGATGGATGTGTGCATGTTCAGTCATGTCCGACTCTATGCAATCCCAAGGACTGTGGCCCGTCAGTCTCCTCTGTCCCTGGGATTTTCCAGGCAAGAGCACCGGAGTGAATTGCCATTTCCTCCTCCAGGGAATCTTCCCAACCCAGGGATCGAACCCCGTCTCCTGCACCGCTGATGGATTCTTCACCACTGCACCACCCAGGAAGCCCATACATCTGCTACCTTGGATATAGCGCCACCTTGGTTTCATGGGAGTAAACACACATCCAAACTCATCAATTTCATTATCTGCGTTACGTATGTGCAGCTTTTTGCAAAGCTGTTTAAAAACAAATCCCCGCCCCCCTTTTTTATCCTCCAAGAATATTTCCATAAGGGAACAAGGATATTCACCACAGCATGATTTGGAATACTAAATAATTTAGACAATGTCAATCAGTGGGGTCCAATTACATAATCATAGGAACACTCACTGACCTTCCCTTGAATTATAGCCAATAACCCATCAAAAAGAATGAAGAGCTGTTTGAGTTGACAGAGAAAGACCTAAGATGTGTTATGTTTAAAAGAAAGGATTCCTTTCATGTACATTAAAAAAGACACACACACACACATACGCAAACACACAAGAGAAAGTCACAACATGTTTCTATTTACAAGTTTTCTGGAAGGAGAACTGTTATCAGTGATCACGTGAGGGACATGGCCTGGTGGGCGAGTTAGAGAGACCTTTAGTTTTTTATTTCATATCACTGTGTATAATTTTATAATTTTTCTAAACCACCAGTGTGTATCTGTTTATCTGCTTTTCTAACAGGAATCATTATTATCTGTTGGGAGAGATTATAGTCATTTGCATCTTCTTTATATTTTCACACGTGAAAATACACACGTGTGCATGTATGTGTATTTCCCCCAACCTCCACCTCATAGAACAGGGTCTATATACCATACTGTTTATGATTATTAAACCTGATAAGTGAACTTCGGGGTGGAGACTCACTTTGTTTAAAGTGACCCCGGTTCGATTCCAGGGTTGGGAAGATCCGCTGGAGAAGGGATAGGCTACCCACTCCAGTATTCTTGGGCTTTCCTGATGACTCAGCTGGTAAAGAATCCGCCTGCAATGCAGGAGGCCTGGGTTCAATTCCTGGGTTGGGAAGATCCCGTGGAGAAGGGAACGGCTACCCACTCCAGTACTCTGACCTGGAGAATTCCATGGACGCATACTCTGTGGGGTCGCACAGAGTTGGACACGACTGAGTGACTTTCACATAGCTCACATACATTGATGTATACAGTCTATCTTTTAAAATGCACACATGTTAAGAGTACTATCGTATATTTTTATAACAAGGGAAAATATCATTAAGGAAAACGAACACTTGAAGGCAAAAGACTCAAGTTATTCTAATAATCTAGCTTTGTAGACCAAAAGGTCATGAACAGAAAGGGACCCCAAAGCCAGGCATGCAGCCACACAGGACACATCTGGGAAGTTACTGCACGAATGATGCGATGCAGTGAGTGTAGTAGTAAGTTTCTCTTGGTGGTTGACTCATCCACTCTAGGGACTTAAATGTGTGTGTATATGCCAGAGAAATTTCAGGAAGAATGCATGCTCGCAGTAGTTTCCTCTGGGGCGTGGAACTGAGGTCTGAGGTGTAGGGATTTATATACTCTTTTGCACTATATGATGTTTTCCAAATGCAAGTAGGAACCAAGAGAGGTGAGTAACAGCAAGCCCTAGGGCGATCCCTAGAGCAGTCTCAGTGACTTCTTCAGGAGGCTCTAAAATTTGATTTTTATAAAGAAACTGTCCTCATAGCTCAGTTAGTAAAGAGTCTTCCTGCAATGCAGGAGACCTGGGTTTGATTTCTGGGTCGGGAAGATCTCCTGGAAAAGGAAATGGCAACCCACTCCAGTATTCTTGCCTGGAGAATCCTTCATGGACAGAGGAGCCTGGCAGGCTACAGTCTTTGGGGTCATAATAGTTGGACACAACTGAGTGACTAAGTATACACACAAAGAAACTGTCATACACACACACATACACACACCCATTCTGTATTTCCAGCTACCAGCTAGACTCTTCTATGTAAACGTCACCTCAAGCTCAGTTAAGGTCAAAATGAAACTCCTCGTCTTTTTCCAAAACCTAACCTTCCTTCTTGGATTTTCCTCCCTGAGTTACTGTTTCCCCAAAATGGAAACTAAGCTGATCTCGCTGCCCGGAGCTTCTCCCTTCTCTGGGCCATCTTCCACATGATCACCCTTCCTCCTCAAGCTATCTGTGTCACTTCCTGATGCCTCTCCTCCCCCGTACAGCCACAGGCACTGTGCTGGAACATGCCAGATCTCTGCAAGAGCCCCACCCTTGCAGAGGCAGGCCCCGCGCCTGGAGCGCCTTCTGACTCTGCCTCTGGAGCTCAGCGGGCACCTCCTCGGTCAAGCTGCCCAAAGCATCACTTGAGCTCCTCCTCGATGCTCCCGACCGCTCTGGTCCTGGTCCCACCTCCCGTCCAGCTCTCAGCCCCGATGAGTTCACAGTGGATCCCTGGTTCACAGGCCTCCCTGCTGACTCCACTCTCCGGTTCAGCACTGTGTCCCCAGACAGGCTGCAGCACAGAGAATCATTTCTGGAGGAAGGGACTCTCGGATGACTTATGTACACCCAACCATGATCATGCCCACGTGTCAAAGAAGGGATATTATACACCTTAAAATAAGCTCAGGACCAGGAGCCAAGCAAATACTCATTCACACAGTGAAAAATGACAGAACTAGAAAGAAGGGCAATTTGGCCCCCAAACTACGGACGTCCTTTAGAGTCACAGAGGGTAACTCCACTTCTCAGAATGTAGCCTAAGGAAATAAGTCTGCATGTGCAGAGCGATATGGCTATCAGAAAATATCCACAATGAGAATGTAGTTTTTTTTTTTAAAAAAGCTGAAATTTTGAAATATTTCAAGGAAGATCACCAGTATCAGAGTGAAAAGGAAAAAACCATCGAACTCTTCTTTATGAAGAAAAGTATTCATACCCCAAATAATTCTCACTATAAACTAAGATTTAAAAAAAAAACAAGGGAGAAAGAAAATACGGATGACAACATAAAATCATTTAAAATACACACTTTAGGTTTGCAAACTTCGTAGGCATTTGAAACTGTTATTCATAGTTGAAGAATGTGCTGCTTGCTATGTCAACTCCTCCTTGGTTAGGAGATGGGAGTAAAACTGCAGAGAATGGATACTAAATTACAAAGTTTTCCTTACTTTCTTCTTTTAAGAGGTGTTCATACCTGCTTTCCTAGAAATCAGAGCATTCCTTTTAAATGTCATCATCTGTTGTTGCTCTCAATTTTTGGATCACAGTTTTTATTAGGCCAGTGTTTCAGAAAGACAGTTTTTCTCTGATTTCCTCTCTGTTCCTTCCCTTTTTACTGCTATGAAGAGAGAGAATGAAAGCCATCTGACTTCTTCTAAGCCTCTTAACTTTTGCCACACACCCCTGCTACTACTTTCAAGCAAGTATAAAGACAAAGAAAAGGGAGGCAAGAGGAAAGAAAGGATTACCTAAGAGTTGCTTTATTTAATTCCAGTCATTCATTCTTCCCTCTACCAGTAAAAACTCTGAACTCCCCCTGCCACTCTGAGCAGGATCTAACCGAATCTGGATAAAGTTGGGTAGCTCAAAGAATAGTTGATAGTATTCCCAATTAAGGATAAATACCTTTAAATAAAAGTTCAGTTATCAGATTTATCCCCCAAACAGAAGGTCCTCAAGTATTTGAAGAGTTAAAAAAAAAAAAAAAAAGAGGCTGAATCTTTCTTTATCCACAGGTTAAAATGCCAACAAGAATAGTTCATTCTACAGAAGTTTGTCATATTTTTTAATATAACAATGAAATGTGGATGTGTTTAATCCATACAATTCTAATACAACAATGGTTATTTTTTATTTTTCACTTATTTATTTATTTCTGGTTGGAGGCGCTGCTGGTATTTAAGAACAGACACTGCTGTATAAACACATGAGCACGGGCAGTGTCTCCTGCTGCGTTAAACTGCTGGTGAAAGAGGCCAGGACCAACAACGGCTTTCATAATTCACCTTCCTTCCCTGTACTGTTGAGATCTTCTGGGTAAGTCCTGGAGCTGTTTACAAGAATTGTTTAAGCTTAAGTGAAAAAATAAACTGATTCAGAAGAGTTCATTTATACCAAAAACATAATGTTTATAAACCTGCGTTGACTTTCTGAGGTCCTGTATTTTTCCAAATTTAACAACAACAAAATAAACTCTGAAATAAATAAGGAAGTTTACAGCTGTTTGCAAAGCACACGGCGGGGGGTACACTTAGAAACCACCTAGAGCTCTACCCCAAAACAGCAGCAAACACAGCCCGTGGAGACGTGTGCCAGACACAAACACTCACCACATACCTGCTGCAAACTGTTTCACTCCACACACCATTTTAAAGTCAGCGGAAAAACAGAGTGACTATACCATGGCCACTGCACATGTCATCTGAGACTATAAAAATCTATTTGCAATGACTGTATATAAATATAGCATTTAAATACAGACAAGCCTCATTTTATTATGCTTTGCAGATATTGTATTTTTTTACATATTGAAGGTCTCTAGCAACCATGTAGTCAAGTGACGGTTAGCATTTTTTAGCAATAAAGTATTTCTTAATTAACAGTATGTACATTATTTGTTAAGACCTAGTGCTATTGCACACTTAATAGACTACGGAATAGTATAAAGATAGCTTTTATATGCACTGGAAAACCAAAAAATCTGTGTGACTGGCTTTACTGCAATCTTCTCTATCATGGTGGTCCGGAACCAAACCTGCATTATACCCAAGGTATCCCTGTGTACCCTAATTTATTCTACCAATCCCTTATCACTAAGCATTTAAGCTGTTTCCAGTTTTTCACTACTATAATTCACACGATAATGCTATCTTTGTACATAAGCCTGTAATCAACTAATTTCTCTCTTAGAATAAATTCTTACAAGTGGAAGTCTTTTGTGAAAGACATGAACAGTTAACACTTTTGAAGGTTACTCCCCAAACACCCTCCACCAGAATGGGAGATGATAAGGTCTCCCACAGAAATGCGTGATCGTCCCTCCCCAACCTCCACACCAACCTCCACACCAACAGAGAGTGTTCTGTTTTTATTCTTTGATTCCTATTGTTGTTGTTCAGTCACTCACTGTCCGACTCTGCGACCCCAGGGACTGCAGCACGCCAGGCTATTCCTATCAAGGTTAGGAATTTTCTCCATGCTTATCGGACATTTGTATTCCTTCTCAACTCATTTCAACAAACTATTAGATGGAATTAACAAAGCAGTTTAAAGAGCATGTTGTTCAGTCGCTAAGTCGAGTCTGACTCTTGGCAACTCAGGGATCAAACCCACGTCTCCTGCACAGGCAGGCAGATTTACCACTGAGCCACCTGGGAAGTCCATTTAAAGAACATGAGCTGGGATCAAACCTCTGCGTTCCCGCTGACAGATATGCCTGGGTAGGTACTCTACCTCTCCCAGTGGCCCCCTTTGCACCTGCGAACTGTGGACAATAATACTAACACTATCACCTTAAGAGTTTCTATAGGGATTAAGCAAGAGTTTGGAAAGGGTTCCGCATAGGGTTTACTGCTTCCTTTGCACACAGTAAACGTCAATCAACATCGGCTGTTTATTAAACGGACTTTCCTGGGGGCTCAGTGGTAAACAATCTGCCAGCAGGAGACACCAGTTCAATCCCTGGGTTGGGAAGATTCCCTGGAAATGGCAACCCACACCAATATTCTTGCCTAGAGAATCCCATGGACAGAGGAGCCTGGTGGGCTATATAGTCCATGAGGTCACAAACAGTCAGACACAACTTAGCGATTAAACGACAAAAACAATTTAATAAACAGCTGAAGTATAAGGCACTGAGTAAGGCGATAAGATCCTCCATTGAACAAGACAGACATGGTCCTTGTTGAGAGTTGTTTAATTTTGTTAAGAACTGCCAAACTCTCTTCCAAAGGGTCTGTGCCATTTTGCATACCACCCAGCGATGGATGAGAGTTTTGCTGCTGCAGGTCCTTGGAGCATTTGGTATCGTCAGTGTTTTGGATTTAGGCCATCCTAATAGATGATTACTGGTATCTCACTATTGTTTTAATTTGCACACTCTTAACATGACATGGTCCTTGCCATCATGAAGCTCACAGTCTACTGGGAATTAATTTTAAAAATAAATTTTTATTCGGATTTTTTTATGTTGAATCTGTCTTATTTTCTTATTGGTTCATTAGCATTCTTTATACATTATGGCTATTAACCTTCTGAAACAGACAGAAAATAACTCTTTCTGATTAGTCTTCCATTTTACAAAGCTTTTTTAGTGTGCATAAAAACTTTTTAAAAAAACAGATGTACACCTATGAGTCTCTGCCTGAAAAGAACAGCTAAGGTAAATAAATATAACTAGAAAAGGCAACTCACATGCCAACTGCAGTGCAGGGCTGACTAGGGAGTGGTGGAGAGCCCACGTCCCACAGAAAGGAAGCGGCAGCGAGTCAGGGCTGGCCACTGGCCGCCACACAGCAGTGTTGAGTCCAGCACTGCCAACACGTCCCATTTTTTAAGGTAAGCCAGAAATCTGGACTACTAGGTAAAATTTTCATTTTAAAATCTGGACACAGTTTTTACAAGATAAACCAAAGAGTGGAGGCAAAACATCACATGTGTGCAGGTCTGATGGAGCCATTAGGTCATCAGGCTGCAACCTTTGCTTTTAGGTCTCCCTTTTCTGTATATTTCAAACAGCTTTTTTATCTTGAGGTTAGAAAAATACTCAACTATCAAAAGAATGAGCAAACGAGCCACAGACTTGGAACAAAGATTTGCAAAACGCATAATCTGAGAAAGCAGTGGTCCCCAAGCTTTTTGGCACCAGGGACAGGTTTCACGGAAGACGATTTTTCCGTGGAGATGTGTGTTGTGGAGTGGTGGGGTGGGTGGTTCAGGCTGTAATGACAGCAATGGCAAGAGGTAGATGAAGCTTCTACTTCCAGAGCGGTCGCTCACCTTCGGCACTGCAGCCTGGCTCCCAACAGGCTGGACCACAACTTAACCACGGCCTGGGGGCTGGGGACCCCTGTGATAAAAGATTGATATCCCAAATATACAAAGAACTCCTAAAACTCAACAGTAAGAAAACAAAAAACCCAATTTAAATATGGGCAAAGACTTGAGCAGATACCTCACCAAAAACAAAAACAAACTCCCACAGATGATGAATAAGCACATGAAAAGATACTTGACATAATACGCCATTAGGGAACTGCAAATTAAAACAATAGTGAGATACCAGTAATCATCTATTAGGATGGCCTAAATCCAAAACACTGACGACACCAAATGCTCCAAGGACATGCAGCAGCAAAACTCTCACCCATTGCTGGTGGTATGCAAAATGGCACAACCCCTTTGGAAGACAGTTTGGCAGTTTTTTTTAACAAAACTAAACATACTCTTAACATATGACCCAGCAATCACACTCCTTGGTATTAATCTGAATGAGCTAAAAACATAGGTCCACAGTAAAACTTGCATATAGATGTTTATAGCAGCTTCATTCATAACTGTCAAAACTTGGAAGCAACCAAGATGCCTTTCAGTAAGTAACCAGATAGACTGTGGTACATCTAGACAACAAATATAATTCAATACTAAAAAGAAATGAGCTATCAAAGCCATGAAAAGGCATGGAGGTAACTTAACTGCGTATTTCCCAGTGAAAGAAGTCAATCTGAAAGGGTTGCATACTTTTCAATTCTATTTACTTTTAAAACGTATTTTCGGCTGGGTCTTCACTGCTGCACGGGCTTTTCTCTAGTTGCAGAGACGGGGCTCCTCTCCAGCTGTGGGGCTGGGGCTTCTCACCGCAGCGTCCCCTCCTCTTGCGGAGCAGGGCGCTGGGGTGTGTGCGCCCAGGAGTCGTGGCCCTCAGGCTCTAGAGCACAGGCTCAGCAGTCACGGCCCACGGGCTTAGCTGTTTCGCCGCGTGTGGGATCTTTCTGCATCAGGGATCAAACCCGTGTCTCCTGCATTGGCAGGCAGATTGTTTACCCCTGAGCCGCCAGGGAAGCCCTGAAAAGGCTACATACTGTAGGACTCTAGCTATCTGACATTCTGGAAAAGGTGAAACTAGGGAGGGAGGAAAATTGGCTGCCAGAGGCTGAGGGGAGGGAGGGATGAACAGGCAGAGCACAGAAGATTTTTAGGACAAACAGTTCTGAATGATATTATAATAGCGGATACACGCCTTTATACATTTACCCAAATCCATAAAGTGGACACCACCAAGAGTACATTATGGACTTCGGATGATTAATTCACTGATTTTAATAAATGCATGGCCCTGGTGGAATATGGAAATTAATTTATGTATTTTCCACTAAATTTTGCTGTGAACCTAAAACTGCTCAAAAAAATAAAGTTTCCTTTAAAAATTCTGACTATATTTCTAGTTATTTAATTTTTTCCTTTATCCAAATTAACTACCGTTTATTCATTTAGAATTTAACGAACACAGTGAAAGATAAGGATATAATTTTTTCCCCAGTTAATCAAGTATCCAGTACCCTTTATTAAATATGCCATCCTATTTCTTAACACTTGCTGCCCCAGTCTGCCCGATGGCCTGTCTCCTGCTTCCCTCTCAGTAATTCCACTAACCCACCTGGTTCCCTTGGGGAACAACTCCTCTCCCTATGTTCCTATGAGTTTGATGAGACCACACAGCAGGGTTAGTGGAGTTCTGGGGAGAAGCAGGAATGGGCGACCCTAGGAGTGCAGCGTCTGACAGACATGGCCTGGGGTGGGCACATGACCCCAGCGCTCTATGTGATGTCCTTCCTTAGGACTTTACATGCTGACACTAAGGAAGGTCACTTTCTTCTTTGACCTTGAGCTCTAAAAATAGAAGCCTGGAAGCAACAACAACCACACCTCCTTTTCCTCTAGCTGCAAAAAGGAAGCCCATCAGCAAAGGAAGAGAATGGAGCCAACTCTGAGAAAGAAGCAAAGTCAGGGAGAGACAGGGCATTTCAGCTTCTAGAGCAACTGAAGCAAATGCCACCCCAAGGGTATCCCAGGTACTTGACAAAGTAAGTGTCTTGCTTGGTTTCTGCTTAAACCAAGATGGTTCATTTTCTTTCCCTTGCACTTGAAAAAAATCCTGATTTACATACATTAAGCCTTTGATTATATATTAAATTCATGCACAGTTGGGTCAGGTCTTAGGCTTTCTTTTCAGATCTGCTGCTATTTCTGCCTATTCTAGGGCTCAGGTTACACTTTAAAATTCTTGTATAAATCAACAAGCAGTTAATAGTACAAAACTACTCCTCCACAAACTCATGCACAGTTTTCAGTACCACAGTTTTCTTGGCTATTCTTATCTGTTTATTCTTCCAGCAGCGCTTCAGAATCACTTTCACAAGTTACTCTTTCCCCTCAGAAAAAATTCTCTGGGATTTAAATTTGAATTACATTAATTAACAAATTAATGAGTTGCTTTAACATCTTTAAGTCTGTTACGCCACCCACCGTAACGTTTTTACATTTTTTTCACATTTCTAGATGTGTTTTATATTATTTTAGAGGTTTTGATGCTGTAGTGAGTGAAATCTTTTTTCCTTTTTAAAATTATATTTTCTGACGATTATGTAGAAAAGCTAATGATTTTTATATGTTTATTTTCTAACCAGCCAATTTTCTAGCCCAACTGCATGGGGGAAAACTACCAAGATTAGACCAAATAACATGGGTAAGGCAGGCATCAGTGTCTTGCTCCTATTCAATAGGAAATGTCTCTATGTTGTACACTGGTTTGAAAGTGTCATCAGGTTATGGAAGAGTCTGCATACTCCGAGTTTACTCAAGTTGTACTCTTTTTAACAAATTTTATCAAAGGCCTCCCTCAAAGCATGTTACAGTTTTTGCCAGAAATGGTAGTGGCTTCCTTTCAAGATAACAATGATAATGATGGATAGTGATTAAAGGAAAAGCTGCTGCAACCCTAGCTTCCTGCCAAACAAATTTCACAAACAAGCCACTAATATTACAGTAACAATAGCAATATTTAAAGTCAAACAGAAACCCACTATCCATTCCTAACTAGGTAACTTTCTTAATCCATTAAACAGCAAACAAAATAGAAACAACACACCTGATACTTTCATTGAGCAGCCAACCAGCAGATCATAAGAAGTCATATTTTCAGGGTACACATAAAATTTTAAATGTTGATTGCAGAAATTATCTGAGCCTGGTACTGTTTCATCATGCTAAATCTCTCAAACCAAATAAATTTTAAATACACATGTTTGAGGGGCTTCCTCACTGGCTCAGCGGTAAAGAATCTGCCTGCCAATGCAGGAGATGTGGGTTCAATCCCTGGGTCAGGAAGATCCCCTGGAGAAGGAAATGACAACCCACCCCAGTATTCTTGCCTGGGAAATCCCATGGACAGAGGAGCCTGGCAGACTACAGCCCACAGAGTTGCGAGAGAGTCGGACACAACTTAGCAACTAAATAACACGTGTTTGATCTGTGCAGGTCCACTTCTACCTAGATTTCTTTTTCAACAGTAAAGACTACAGCACTACAGGATCCATGTTGGTTGAGACTGTGGAGATGGAGGAACTGCAGACACTGATGAACTGTAGACTCAGAGGGCCGACTACATCATATGATTTTGGGCTGCAGAGAGTCAGAATCGCTAACCTTCATGCTATTCAAATGTCAACTTACACAGATCTCATTTACCACCTAACTTCTCTTAAAACATGAAGAAGTTATTAGCAGTCACATCTACCTACAAAGTACTATTAAGCTCTTCTACACTATTTCTTCTAGTCCAAAGTAAAGCCTGATGATTACTATTTCAAGACTATTTCTAATACATCTGTTCTTGGCGATATAGTACTTGATCATAATGATGCTTACTCACTGACTTGTAAGTCGACTTGTAAAGACTGCCACTAAATTCATCCTTAATCCCTGAAAATAATTTTAAAAATTTAAGACCTATAGACAATATAAAGAGATCTTGATAACCTACCAATCTATATATATATATTTATACATAAATTTTTGGAAGACTGTGAACACTTTGGTAATTTTAAAAAGACACTGTAACAATAATAAAACAATACTTCACTAACAGAAATGAAACATATAAGCACTGTCAAACTTTCCTCTCTACATACTAAAATTTTAATAATGATGAAAAATACGCTACATCACTAAACCAGACATGACTGAAACCCTTCCCTATGTTTCCTGACTGGGCCATCGCTATGCGCACCGGTAGCTGTCCAGCACCAATCAGAGCAGCTTGGGGTCTAAATGTGGGCCCTGCTGCTTTGCTACCAGTTCATTCTTACCATGACATTCTGACTGCCATCCCTTTTCTCTTTTAGCTTCCGTTATAATTAGTACTGATATTAAAGGAAAGTAAACTCAGAGAGAGCTTCAGGGTTTCTCCAAAGAATCAAGTACCCAGTTCTCGCACTAGGCTTTCAAAGTGATACTGATGGGACGGGATCTCCTCATTTTAACACACCATCAGGATCACAGAGGTAAAATTACTCTCATATCCCAGCTAAGACATTTCTAACTGAATAATCTTTCAGAAGCTACCAACTTCCCTCAGTCTCAGTTCCCACCTCTATAAAACAGGGACATGAATGCCCACTCGGCAGCTCGGTCAGGCTCCAGTCTGCAGTGGTACCCCAATCTGGCACTTAGTATATACTTCATATTTCCTATTGGCTCAGGCTTCGGGTCTTCATGAGCTCACACACATACAAAGTCAGTAAGAGGGTATGATTGGTCTCTTCAGTAAGACGGGTCCACCAAAACAGCACAGTCATTTAACATAGCAGCGATCCGCCCACCACCACCACCCCCGCCGCCCCACTTTATCTTTTCAGACCACCCTTCATTCTTCTTCCTCATTATCTGCATTTCCACAAAGACTTATGAAAGGCGATGATGTGCCAAGCACTGCGCCAGATGTTGGTTCAATCACTTAACCTTTGTTATAACAGACACATATTAGTAAACTGCATTTGAGCTCTCAGGACCTGCTACTCTGAGCTTACTACTCCTCTCCAGCAGTCTGAATCCCTGAGCTCTAGGCCCTTTCCCTGGGCCAAAAAGCTATCTCCAAAATATTTCCACAAATCATTCAAGTATCACACAAGTTCCACACTACCTCTAATATCCGCTTATTCCTCTACACAGAGGTCAACAAACCACACCCATAGTTCAAATCCAGTCCACTTCCTGTTTGTGTATAGCCCACAAGACAAGAGTGTTTTTACATTTTTAAATGGCTGAAATCAAAAGAATAATAATATTTTGGGATAGGTGTAAAATATATGCAGTTCAAATTACAGTGTAAAGTTTTATTGGAATATAACCATGCTTGCTCATTTGCGAACTGTCAGTGGTTGCTTTTGTACATTACAATAGCATGGCTGAGTAGTTAAGACAGAAACCTTAGAACCAAACACAGCGATTTAAAACATTTACTACCCTTATAGAAAAAAGTTTTCTTACCCCTGCTTTATGGGTGGGCTCCATAAGATATCCAAGATTAATTTGACAGATCAACTCTACCAAGTTATTTCTATGTTACCACCTTGTACATTATTTAGGGGTAAACAAACTTACAGAACCACACACAATTTTTAGAAGTACTATAGTAACATCTTCTAAGCACCCATCCCAATTCATATCAAAGCATCAACTAAGGGTATATTTGTCATTGATATTAAAAAAAAAGAAAGACTTAGTGTTTAGCTATACTTTAAAAACACATTTTTAAAGTAGCCATTGCGATTGCTCCTTATCAAAAACCAAGAAAACAGCAGGTGTTGGTGAAAATGTGGAGAAACTAGAATTCATTATTACTTGTGCTGACAGGAATGTAAAATGGTTCAGCGCTACGAAAAACAGTATGGCAGTTCCTCACAAGATCAGATACAGATTTACCACATGATCAGCAATTTCACTCCTGGGTATACAGCCAAAAGAACTGAAAGCAGAGACTCAAAAGATACTTGTATGCTCACGTTCATAACAGCGTTATTCACAGTAACCAAGAGGTGGAGCAACCCAAGTGTCCATCTGCAGGAGAATGGCTAAACAGAAAGTGACCTATGCATCTCACAATAAAATATTATCCAGCCTAAAAAGGGGAGAAAATCCTGACATGTGCCGCAAGACGGATGACCCTTGAGGAAATAAGAAGGACAAACACCAGATACAAACGAACTTATTTACAAAGCAGAAAGAGACTCATAAAACGGCAGCAACTCACAGACACAGACTCAAACAGACATAGAAAACAAAAGGGAGGGGGAGAAGAGGGATAAATTCATAGGCCTTTGGGATTAAAATATACACACTACTAAGTATAAAATAACCAACAAAGACCTACTAACTAGACTCAATATCTTATAATAACCTAAGTGAAAGAAAATGTAAAAAAAGATATATGTTTTTGTATATATGTATAACTGAATCACTTTACTGTACATTTGAAACTAACACAACACTTTAATTCAACTAAATTTCAATAAAAATTAATTTTAAAAAAGGACAAACACCATATGATTATATGAGGTACCTAGAATAGTCAAGTCTCTGCCAAAGAGAAAGAAAATAGAATGGTGGTTGCCAGGGGTTGGGGGAAAGCAGAGAATGGGGAATTAGAGCTTAATAGGTACAAAGTATCAGTTAGAAAAGATGAAACATTTCTGAAGATGGACCATAATAGGGATGACTTGCCAACAAAGTACATGTACTTAATGTTACTGAACTTTATGGTAAAGTTTATATTATGTGTAATTTTTACCACAATTTTTAAGTTTAGCTAATCCAAACATTGATAAAACATGATATATCCATACGAAAGATAGGAAAAGTAATGAAGCACTGATATAAGCCACAACATGGAAAAACTCTATGAAAATTTTTTACACGAAGAGAAAGCCAGACACAAAAGACCACACATTGTATGAATCCATTTACATGAAATGTCCAGAACAGGTAAATCCAGAGACAGAAAGCAGATTTGCTGTTGTCAGGAGCTGAGAAGGGAAATGAGGGGTGACTTCTTAACAGGTAGGGGGTTTCTGTTCGGGGATAAAATATTCTGAAACTACAGCGGCAATGGCTGCACCACATCGAGACGGTACAGCCGACCCTCGAACAACACAGACCTAAACCGCACGGGTCCACTTACACACGGATTGTTTTCAACAATAAATACAGGACTGAGGGTGACTGAATCCTCTGATGCAGAACTGTGGATCGGGAGGAATGGGGTCAGGGGCCTGACTCTAAGTTACACAGAGTTTAAAAAAAACAAACTGATTTTCTTAACATTTATTTACTTTTAAAAGGTATTCATTTTTGGCTGCGCTGGGTCTTCACTGCAGTGCACGGGCTTTCTCTAGGTGTGGAGAACTCTTCGCTGTAGTGTGGTGGCCCCTCTCGTTGCAGAGCATAGGCTCTAGGGCACACGGGCTCCCGCAGGTGTGGGACCCAGGTTTAGCTGACTGTGGCATGCGGGATCCTCCCAGACCAGGAATCAAACCCCTGTCCCCTGCAGTGGTAGGCGGATTCTTCACTCACTACGCCACCATGGATGTTCGACACATACATTTCTTAACTCCACAGAGGTTGGCCCCTAACTCATGTTGTTCAAGGGTCAACTATATTTAATACCTCTAAAAAAGTGTATGTATTATAAAAATAAATTGTAATTTTACATATTTTACAATTTTTAACAGCATTTAAAAGAACAACAAAAAAGTGCACTATTCTCAAAAAAAAAAAAAAAAGCAACAGCTCAATGAGATACCATGTAGCCTGACACATCTCTGAAGAACTAGGTTCTATCCTATCAGTCACAGAAATATGTTACTTCACATAAATGCTATTAGTCTGGTGAAAAGAAATACCAAAAAGGTCATTATCTTAATAAATATGATTCTCTAGTTGCTCCTTGATTCAAATTTAGAAAACCATTATATTTTAATAGAAATATTTAATTACATCTAAGAATTAGATTAGGGTATAACTCCATGTCATGCATAGAAGATAAAAGTTTGACTTTAGGTACGAAATGCAGGAGTTCACACCAACAGGAAATGTACTTACAGGCTGAAACACTTGAGCGTGTGAAGGGGATTTCCTGACACAAGAGAGCCCAGGGTTTTGGTTCATGTCATTTAGCCACTTTCCCTCAGACCAGTTTGAAAAGGTGAGAAATTCTTCCCTCAAAATAGCATTAGCATTAGCATTAGATAAAAGTTGTCTTCAAGTAGAAACAAATGCCAAAGGCATCTATAACCAGAGGAACATGAAGATTTTCTTCATAGCTCTATCTCACTCGCCATAATTCACTTCCAATATTTTAAAATCAAACTGGCAGGCTTACACTTAAAATAGGGACAACTCAGTTGAGAATTTAACAGTGAGAAGACAATGGTGTTCGAGGGCCATGTTAACCACATAAAAGAAAACTTATGTAATAAAAGCCAACTTGACACATTTTTGGCAGTAAAATTATATTTAAACACATACATCATGGTCTGAGATGAAGAATACCAGCTTTTATTTCAGTTGTAACCAAGAGAAAAAGCAGTGAGATATAAAAGCGGTAAAGAGAAGCAACAAAAACAAGAAACCCTAAAGTTATAATAAAAATAACTGAACTTAATGCAATGAAGAAAAAGAAATGGACTGCCTTTTTTTTTTAAAAAAGATTAAGGAATCCTTTTTCTTAAGGTAAAGGTAAAGCAGACAACAGTGAGATGCCCTATAAATGGTTACTACAGAAACACTAAAGGAAGAAAATGGCAGAACAAGACCTTCCTGCCAAACCTGAGTATCAGCATCTCTATCTCAATGGTTTAAATGTGAGGGGAAAAAAATTATATTTATAAGTAGCACAGAAAATATGGCAATGTTGTAAAATATTAAGAAATGTGAAAAAAAAAAAAAAAAAGAAATGTGTGTCAAGCTGGTTCTGTAGACACTTCTTTCATGTCCATACATTCTCGATGAGAATTTTTTAAATTTCTACTTCAATATTACTCTAACAACAGTAGCATGAGCTAGTTCTAAATCATCCAGATGCTTCCCGAGAAACAGAGAGCTGCCCAGGGATTCCCCAGCCGACTGTCGTATTCACCATCAGGCCAAGGCCAAACAACAGAATTTCATTGGTCTGTACTAACAGTCAAGAACAGGGTAAGATTTGACACACGTTTCACACATATATGCCAAGTAAAGGTCAAATGGCATCCCTGACAGGTTTTACAGTTTTCAGAATAAAGTGCTGAAAGAATTGAGCTGCTGCGTGACAAGGTAACAAAGGCATTTCCCAAGCATGGCCAGCTCCACAGCAGGCAGCAGCATGCTTACAGTGAGAGTGTAAACTTGAGTAAAACATCATCTGTCCCATACAGTTAATTTTAATTTCACTGACTCTGTCATTTTATCTGTATTTAACTGATTAACGGTTTTGTTTTTTTAAGCTTTTAAGCATAAGAAACTTATACTTGTGTGCATTCTTACATTATAATAAAAACAACTTAAGCTAGGATAACAGTCTTTTCAACAAATGGTACTAGGGAAATTGGATATCCACGTGCAAAAGATTGAAGCTGGACTCTTACCTTACACCATGTACAAAAATTAACTCAGAGTGGATCAAAGACTTAAACTTTAGAGCTAGAACTATAAAATTCTTAGAAGAAATACTGGTGAGTCATGACAAAATTTGGCAATGATTTCTTGGCTATAAAACCAAAAAGCCCAGGCAACAAAAGAAAAACACATATAAATCAGACTTCATCAAAATTGAAAACTTATGTGCATCAAAGGATACTATGAGAGTGAAAAGACAACCAACAGAAGGTGAGATAATATTATTTTCAAATCATATATCTAGGGGGTTAATATTCAAAATATTAATATCTAAAATTTACAAAGAACTCCCGCAACTCAACAAAACCAAACATCCCAATTCAAAACAGACAAAGGACCTGAATGAACATTTCTCCAGAGAAGATATACAGATGACCAATAAGCACATAAAAAGATACTCAACATCATCAGTCATTAGAGAAATGCAAATCAATACCACCAGATTATTTCAACCCAGTACAATGGCTATTATCAAAGAAAAAGAAATTAACAAGTGTTAGTGAGGAGGTAGAAAAATCAGAACCTTCCTGCATTGCTGGCAAGTATATAAAATGGTTAGCTGAAATGGAAAAGTTTGGCAGTTCCTCAAAAAGCAGAACTGCCATATGATTCAGCAATTCCATTCCTAGGTATAAACCCAAAGAAATGAAACAGAAACTCAAGATACTTATACGCCGATGTTCATAGCATTATTCCCAATAGCCACAAGGTGGAAACAATCCAAATGTCCATCAACAGATGAATGGGTAAACAAAATGAAGTGTAATCAATCATACAGTGGAATATTAAGTCAGCGTTAAAACTGAAGGATATTCTGATACATGCTATAACATGCATGCTAAAAATGTTATGCTGAGTGAAGTAAATACGCCAGACACAAAAGGACAAATATTGCATGTTTCCATTTATATAAGGTACCTAGAACAGGCAAATTCAGAGGGTAAGTAGAATAGAGGCTAATTACCAGGGACTGGAGGGCAGGAGGGGATGGAGCATGCATAAACATTAGTCGCTCAGTCGTGTCTGACTCTTTGCGACTCCATATGGACTGTAGCTCACCAGGCCCCTCTGTCCATGGAATTCTCCAGGCAAGAATACTGGAGTGGGTTGCCATTCCCTTCTCCAGGAGATCTTCCCGACCCAGGGATCAAACCCAGGTCTCCTGCATTACAGGCAGATTCTTATCATCTGAGCCACCAGGGAATGGGTAGATGGTTTCTGCTTGGAATGATGAAAAATTGTGGAAACTGATAGTGGTAACGGTTGCTCAACATTGTAAATGTACTTAATGCCACTGGAATGTATACTTAAACATGGTAAATTTTTACGTTACGTATATTTTATCACAATAAGAAAAACTTAAAGCTAACACTGGATATCCATCAAAAGTATTTTATGACCATCTTGAGAAATAATGCTAGAGAGGTAGAATTAAAATTTAAACCATTTATGTAATGTTTAAAAATATAGACATCAATGCTATATATTGCAATGGATGTAAACACAGAAGCATAAAAACATCTGCCTTGCAAGGATGGTTGCCTCTGGGAAAGGAGGGAGGTAAAGGGGAGAGTAGGCCAAACAGCTGTTCAAGTACATCTGAAAAGTTGTACTGCTTAAGAAAAAAAGAAAAAGAAAAAAAGGGAAGGAAGTGGGGAGGGAAGAAAAAGTCAAATTTATTCCATCGAGGTGATGGATACTAAGGGGTTTTGAAACTTCTTTTAGCCAGTCTACACAATACGTGAGCAGACAGCCCAGACACAGGCCAAGCTGCCCAGCTGAGCATCAGGAGCACCTTCCACCTCCTGCTTCAGCCCTCACCCCACAGCTCTGAGCTGCCACCAAGCAGCAGTCATCAAGCAGTGAATGTCAACAGCATCCATTAGCCAAACTTACCTATCTCTTACTCGGAGACCATAACTGTTCCTATAATTTTTGCTTGCTTCCCAAATCACAAGTTAAAGAAACACTAATTCCCATTAGAATTTATGTAAAAACTGCAGCATTTCTACCAACGCACAATGAAATTCATACCAGGCTAAATATTACAGTTAAGATTGGTTCATAATTACTTACTGCAGGTAACTAAAAACTGTCAATAAAAGACAAAAATTCCCAAGTAAGCCAGAACTTGGCAGCAACTGCAACTTGGAGCTTTGCTACTTTGCCAGTTATAGCAAAACCATACGAATAAGATCAGGGTGGAAATAACCCTAGTGCCATCCATAGTCACTTGTATTTCTCTTCCTCTTTCTCTCTCTCTCACACACACACGATTAGATCTTTCTTCTCTTTTAGCTAAAACACTATTTCCATGTAAGTATGGGAGATGTAAAAGTACAGCAGATTCGAAACGACACTCAGAGCCAACAGTGGGGACACTCTGAGGCATCTGACCGGAGAACTAAAAGTGTGCGCTCACAGCAGTGTCATTCACAATAGCCAGAAAGTGGGAACGATCCAAGTTCCACCAATTAATGAATGGACAAACAAAATGTGGACACGCTGAAATATCACCGGCCACATAAAGAAATGACAACACGCTACAACATGGATGAGCCTAAAAACATGCTTAGTGAAAAAAGGCACATGCAAAAGGACACCTACATCATACAATTCCATTTCTATGAAATGTCCAAAATAAGCAAATCTGTAGAGATGGAAAGTAACTGCAAGTGGATAAGAGGTTTGTTCTGGGGATGATGAAAATGTTTTAAAACTTATTCTGATGATAGCTGTGTAACTCTGTGAATATACGAGAAAATATCTGAACTGTACATATCTCAGTGAGATGGTTTAGGGGAGAAATACAAAGGACAAGCTGCCATTTCAGCCCTAAAAAGATTCTGCCTTAACTTGTATGTTACCACAAAGCAAAACTAAAGAGTCTGTACGTCAATGAAAAGAAGACGTGTATATCCAGGTAATAAATCACCTAACATAAACCCAAAACAAACCAACGTGACATTTTACTTAGCACGTGGACCAAGGTAACAGGCAAACTGTCACCTTTTTTGAAATACTGAAAATATTAAGATCACCAAAGAAGCCTAGAAATCCCAGGGTCAACACGTATCTAAGACATTCAGAACTTTTAATGCAGAATCAGTCTAATCTGAGAGTCTCAACAGCTTTCCCACCTGTCCTTAGAGAGTCCATGAATCTGCGCCTGCCTGACTCTGCTCCCTCCTGGGCACGGCTGGTTTCACAGGATAATCTTCAAGCATCCAAGCATCCGCAGAGAGGCAAATACAAAACCCCCTTTCACCATTAACTTCCTACCAATGAGCACATAGTTTATGTCCGTAAATTTACCATTGCTTAGGGAGTCCTGTCTCACTTTATGGAAAGTTACAGAAACCTGAATAGCTCTTTGGCATTCTCTTCCATAGGAAGACACAACCACCCATTTCTAGAACTGCTGAATCCTTCATCTTACCTCTGATCCTGGGGCATATGATCTTATGGCCAAGGACAAACTGCCAGTGTTCTAGCTCAATGGTGCCAAGTTCACTATTACCTTACTTGCAGATAAGAAAATGAAACGAGTAAGAAAAATTAGAACATTAATACACTTCATTAGAAATTAGAAACATAACACTTCAAAGCAGAATAAAAATATAGCTAACAAATTTACACATACTTCAAAACACAAACACATATACCAACAAACCCATGGGGCAAAAAATCTCAAACCCACTATTTTAAGACAAAAATAAGTAAACTGATAAAGCCTAATTTACTGGTAGGGGGAGAGGGGACGGGGAAAGGAGCCTGGGAGCCTTAGAGAAGTGGTAACAGCTTCCCTCATTCCGTTTAACCCTCACAGCCTTTCTGGCAATACATAATGAGAAATGCAGCAATTTTATTTTGAGGAACACAGATGGAGAAGCTAGCTGAAAAAGTAAACAACACTTATATTTCTCACACTTTATTCACAACAGAAAACAAAAAGCAACTTAGATGTCTAACAATAGGGGAGCACTTAAGTAAACCTTAGTAGAATCACCTACGAAAATATGTTCTACCTTTACAAAAAAAAAAAAAACCCTACATTGTAGACTATGTAAATACACGGAAAAGACGAGGCAAAATGTAAACTAGAAGCAATAAGACCTTTCAAGTAGGAGAAAATAGTATATTTTAAATGAATCTTTTACAATCACACAAATAAAGAGTTTAATGGGGACTAATATACTGTTGATACTTTTTAATGAAGAACTTCTTTGAAATGGCATATTTGTTATTTCATAGTCAAGTGAATCAAATACACAAGAAAAATTATTAAACAACCTAAAGTTTCTAACACTATTGTGAAAGGCGAGCACCAAAGAAAATGCAGAACTCATCAAATTCTCTTGATATTTCTTGCTGTTTTAACACAATTATTCTGGCTACCATTATCTGTTAATCATCTTCACATCACTAACCTAATTCAGCATTTTTTACCAACTATTTCCAAGTCAGCAGTCAGCACACTGACACCAGGCATGCAGACGTTCAGGGTCTGCATAGAAAACCCCAAACACTCCTCAAATTTTTGACAATTATAAACAACAAAAAAAGAATATGTTCTGCTACACTTGTGTCTTCAACTCAAATATCTGCAAACTCAAAGAATTCAAAATTCTCCTGAGTCTCTTTCTCAATCAACACCTCTGCAGCATGGCCTGGCAGGAGGACAATTTAGCATTTTGCCCCAGCAATCACAGCACATTTACACACAGAGGCATCCACAAGAACGTCCACTGCAGCACTGGAAAAGGAAACAGTGGAAACAACATTTGTGATCACCAATAGGGAAAATGGCTTTAAAAATTATGGTACAACTATACAGTTGAAAAATAAAGCAAGCTGAGTACTGAAGAACTGATACTTTTGAACTGTGGTGTTGGAGAAGACTCTTGAAGAGTCCCCTGGACTACAAGGAGATCAAACCAGTCAAGCCTAAAGGAAATCAGTCCTGAATATTCATTGGAAGGACTGATCCTGAAGCTCCAATATTTTGGCCTCCTGATGCAAAGAACTGACTCACTGGAAAAGAACCTAAGGCTGGGAAAGATTTGTAGGCAGGAGAAGGGGATGACAGAGGATGAGATGGCTGGATGACATCATCAACTCGGCGGACAGGTCTGAGCAAGTTCTGGGAGTTGGTGATGGACAGGGAAGCCGGGCATGCTGCACTCCATGGGGTCACAAAGAGCTGGACACGACTGAGCGACTGAACTGAACTATACAGAATTCTACACAGCACATGAACTGACATGAAAAAATTTACAAGATATGTGGTAAAAAGCAAAATTTTACAAAATAGTATCTTTTTTCCCTTTGGCCAGTCTATCTGGTAGGAAAAGTTCTGGGAGGATCCACAGGACACTGGAAACAGTCACTACCTCCAACGGAGAAGATGGGGCTAAGAACAGAAAAAGAATGGTGGCCACACTCCTGACTTTTCTGTAACATTTTGAGTTTTTACAAGGAGAAAAAATTTGTGCCTTACTTATTACATACTTATAATTTAACAAAAATCCCTGGGTCATAAATTGTACATGATTTATCAGATATTTCATTAAGGGAATTCAAATCTATATGAACACAGATGGTTTGATTCTAAACTAAAAAAGTGCATTGAAGGTGCTCCATCTTCACATTTAAATACAAAAAAGCACCTGACTCTCAAACAATAAATACTCTTCCTTAAAAACAAACCCAGACACCATTCTCGCAGAAAAAAGGGCAAAAGCATTTTAAGTACAAGATCAAATTTTTTTAAACCCTTAATAATCTCAAATTCCTTAATAAGCATTTTCACTTTACATCCAAAAAACAAGTGTTACAAAGCCTTAGCCAAATTTCACCTCATTAAGATGACGTCTGTTGCCCACATGAACTATTTCTGAGTCCTTTCATTCACTTGGTCTGGTTTTAAACAATACAGAAAAGTTAGTGGGAAGGCAAAAGCCATTTCATTTAGAGTGTAATCATGAGGACTTCAAGCATCTCATCTCCCACCTCCAACTAGAAATGCTTCTAACAGCAGTGGGGTCTGAGAGTTCCGAGCTCCCCAGGGGATTCTGACCATTGGACAGGTTTGAGAACCATGCTTTAAAAAGATCCTTTGAAGCAGTTCTTTTCAATCCATGCTGCATGGATGAGCATGCATCATCATGAATATGATTATTATTTTTTAAATATGACATGACAGCCATTATTACCCCGTGTGTGCTCATTCGTGTCCAACTCTTTGCCAACTCCAGGGACTGTAGCCCGCCAGACTCCTGTCCGTGGAACTTTCCAGGCAAGAATACTGGAGTAGGTTACCATTCCCTACTCCAGGGTATCTCCCCTGCCCAGGGATCGAACCTGCATCTATTGCATCTTCTGCACTGGCAGGTGGACTGTTTACCAGGGAAGCCCCCATTACCCTCTGCAGACCTGTTATGTCAGAATCTCCGAGGAGTGGTTCCAGTCATTAAATTTTTTTTTAATTTTTTTTTTTAAAACTTTCTCTGAAAAAAAAAAAAAAAAAGAAAAAAAAAAAAAACTTTCTCTGACTGAGAACTCTGTGTTGAAGTAACTGGTTTAGGAACTGCTCTTACCAAGCTCATTAAGCAGAATACCATTATCTGCACGGGCTGCAGGAAACACAACGGCAGCCAGAGGAGGAGGTGAAACATCAACCCCCCAATTTTATTCTGAAACTTGGTAAAGTCCTTTAACCTCTCTGAGGTTCAAATTATTGATTTTTAAAAGGACAGGACTGGAATAAATTACCTCTGAAGAGCCTCTGATCTCAAACTCCATGATGATTCTACCATGTGGCTACAAATCAGTCCAGTCCATAAGCAGAGTGTCCTTAAATAAATGCATGAATTTCTTCTGAGAGTATCAGTTCATCATATACACAATTCTGTGTTAATCTACATAAAAGTTCTATTCCTCATGACACCATAAGAATTCCTAAGTGAACACAATTAGATTCTATCAAATCAATCACAAATGAAAATTAAACTAGTCATAATACAAAAAGGTCTCAAATACAAACATTTGGAATAAAGAAATTTTAAAAATAACTCTTTAATCTTTTCTTTGTCAATGCTCTGATTTAAATTTTTTTTTCCAGTTTCAAAAGCTGTGGTAAAACATACATTAAAATTTACCACTTTAATCATTTTAAGTGTGCATTTTTATAATATTAAGATATACACACCTTGTGTAACTATCACCACTAGTTATCTACAGAACTTTTTTAAAAAACTACTTTATTGAAGTATGATTGACACATAAAATATTTAATGTATATTACACTTGTAAAACTATCACCAACTAACAAGGCCAGAAACATATCCAACACCTTCCAAAAGTTTCTTCCTGTCCCTTTTAATTTTTTAATGTGTTGTAAGAATATGTAAAAAAAAGATATACTCTCTTAGCAAATCATAATACACAATAGATTATCATTCATTACAGCCACTATGCTGTATAGAGCTTCCGAACTTTTTATATTGCATACCTGAAACTTCATTCCAGAACATTTTTATCTTTCCAAAATGAAACTGCACTCACTAAACACTAACTCCCCATTCTCTTCTCCCCCATTCTTAAGCCCCTAGCAATCCCTGTTCTGCTTTTTGTCTCTATGAATTTTAACTGCTCCCCTACATATCTCACAGAAGTAGAATCATTCAGTATCTGTCCTGTGTGACGGGCTTTTTTCCACTTAGCACATCCTTAAGTTTCATCCATGTCACAGCATGTGTCGGAATCTCCTTCCTTCATAAAGCTGAATGATATTCCACTGTGTGTCTATTACCACATCATCCATCAATGAACACTTGGGTTGTTTCATTCTGACTTTTTTAACTGTATGTTACTTTGAAGTCTCATACAACAGTGGGAAAATCCCAAAATACAGTTTGGAGATTAAAAATACAAAACTTGGAGACTAAATACTTGGAAAATTAAATAAAATTTGAGTCAAAGAAGAAGTCTCAAGAGATTGTCCAGACTAAATGAAAACGGAAATACAGCTTATCAAAACTTGTGTTGTTCAGGGAAAGCAGAACACAGAGGAAAATTCATAAATTTACAGCATGTATTTGCACTAAAAGCAAATATGAGAAAAGAAGAAAGGTCTAAAAATCAATTATCTACATTTCTACATTAGGAAACTGAAAGAGATGAACAAATTATGTTCAAAGTAAGGATAAAAAAATAAAATTTGAGCAGAAATCAGAGAAAAACAGAAATATACAGAGAAAAATCAATGAAACAAAAGTTGACTCTTTCAAAACATCAATGAAATGGATAAGCCTCTAGCCAAACTGAGAAAAAAGACAGATGACACTAACTACTGATATCAGAAATGAAAGAAGGGTCATCACTACTGATCCTATGGATATTAAAAGGACAAAAAGGGAACATTATGAATCCACAAATTTGATAAAGTTTGGTCTAGGTAAAATTGACCAATTCCTTGAAAGAGGCAATCTACCAGAATTTATGCAAGAACAACAATATGAATATGCCTGTATCTAGTAAATAATTAACAACCCTCTTAAAATAAAAAGCACCAACCCTAGATGGGTTCACTAGGGAAATCTACCAAAGACTGAAGAAGAAATTGTCTTAATTCTCCACAATCTCTTCCAGAAAACAGAAGCAGAGGAACATTCCTACCTCATTCTCTGAGACCATCAGCCTAATCCTCAAACCAAGAACATTTAAGAACAAAACAACTATAGACCAGTATCTCTCCTGAACACAGAAGTAAAAATATGAGCAAAATATGAGTAAATCAAATCCAACAATGTACAAAAAGAATTATACACCATGACCAACTGGGATTTATTCCAGGTATCCAAGACTGAGTCAACATTCAAAAATAAATTTACATCACATCAACAGACTAAAGAAGAAAAATCCGATAATCATATTAAATTGACACAAAAAGCATTTAGAAAAAAATCTAACACCCAATCAAAAACGCTCAGCAAGGGAATTCCCTGGCAGTCCAGTGGTTAGAACTCCATGCTTTCTTGTTAGGGAACTATTAGGTTCGTGCAAAAGTAATAGCGCTTTTTGCGCTGCTGAATTTTGTTCTTTGATATTGGAATACATTATTAAATAAATGTGGTTACATTATACATCATTTTAATGCACATTTTTCGCTTTATGTCTTTTGCTAGTGACACTTGCTCTTTTATTTTTTTAGACTATGAAAATGATATTAGACAAAGCAAACTCAAGAGATCTTTTTATTCAAGTTCAAAATGGGTCATAAAGCAGCGGAGACAATGCGGAACATCAACACCACATTTGGCTCATGAATTGCTAGCAAACGTACACAGTAGTAGTGGTTCAAGAAGTTTTGCAAAGAAGACAAGAGCCTTGAAGATGAGGAGGGTAATGTCCGACCACTGGAAGTTGACAACTGAGAACCATCATTGAAGCTGATCCTCTTACAACTACAGAAGTTGCCAAAGATCGCAACATTGACTATTCTATGGTCACTCGGCATTTGAAATACACTGGTGAAAGGTGAAAAAGCTTGGTAAGTGGGTGCCTCATGAGCTGACTGAAAATCAAAAAAATTGTTGTTTTGAAGTGTCATCTTATGTATTCTACACAACAACGAATCATTTCTCAATCGGATTGTGACATGTGACAAAGAGTTTTATACGATAACCGGTGACAACCAGCTCAGTGGCTGGACGGAGAAGCACCAAGCAGCTGCCAAAGTCAAACCTGCACCAGAAAAAGGGCCGTGGTCACTGTTTGGTGGTCTGCTGCCGGTCTGATTCACTACAGCTTTCTGAATCTTGGCAAAACCATGAGGTCCGACAAGAATGCTCAGCAAATCGACGAGATGCACTGAAAACGGCAAGGACTACAGCAGGCACTGGTCAACAGAAAGGGCCCAATTCTTCTCCACAGCGCCTGTCTGCATGTTGCACAACCAACGCTTCAAAAGTTGAATGAATTGGGCTATGCAGTCTTGCCTCACCCGCCTTATTCACCTGACCTCTTGCCAATGGATAACTACTTCAATCCTCTCCACAACTTGTTGCAGGCAAAACGTTCCACAACCAGCAGGAGGCAGAAAATTCTCTCCAAGAGTTCATCGAATCCTGAAGCACAGATGCCTACACTATAGGAATAAACAAACTTCTTTCTCAGTGGCAAAAATGTGCTGATTGTAATGGTTCCTATTTTGATTAATAAGATGTGTTTGAGCCTAGTTATAATACAGTGATTTAAAACTGACAGTCCGAAACCGCAATTACTTTTGTACCAATCTAATAAGATTCTGCATGCCTCACAGAGTGGCCAAAAAAAAAGGAAAGAAAAAAAGTAACATTCAGCAAACCAGAAATAGAAGGGAAGTTCCTCAACTTGATAAAGAATATATTACAAAAATCTTACAGCTATTTAATGATGAGAAATTAGATGTTTTCCCACTAAGATTAGGAATAAGGCAAGATGTCCACTCTCGCCACTCCTAATCTACATCATATTGGAACTCCTAGCACAATAAGACTAAACAAGGAAATAAAAGTATATGTACTGGAAAGAAAGAACAAAATTGCTTTTGTTTGCTACTAACATGATTATCTATGTAGAAAATCCCAAAGAAACAACAAAAAAATTCCCGGGACTAGTAAACCATTCTAGTAAGGTTACAGAATACAAAGTTAATTTAAAAAGTTAACTGCTATATTAAATACAAGCAACAAACAATGGAAATTTAAAATTTAAAATGCAATTACCATACAGATTAGCAGAAAACCCAAACAGAAACACTTAGGTATAAATCTAACAACATAAGTTCACGAAAGAAAACTCTGATGGAAGAAATCAAAGACCTAAAGAAATAGAGGGCTATTCCATTTCTTCACAACTTGATCTATGGATTCAATGAAATCCCAATCTAAATTCCAGCAAGACATTTTGTGCATAACGACAAACTAATTCTAAAATATATATGGAAAAGCCAAAGATCCAGAATTGTGAAAATAATGCAGAAAGAGAAGAATAAAGTCAGAGGAATGACATTACCTGACTTCAAGACTTAACAATGATGCTAAAGTAATCACGACTGTGTGGTACTGGGGAAAGATTAGACATGGAACAGAAGAGAGGGCCCAGAAATATACCTACACAAAACACAGTCCACTGATCTTCGACAAATGAACAAAGGCAATTCAAAGGAGCAAGGACAGTCTTCTTAGAAAACAGTGCTGAACAACTGGACACTCACATGCAAAACAATGAATCTAGACACAGATGGTCTATCTTTCATAAATATTAACTAAAAAATGGCTCATATACCTAAATGTAAAACACAAAACTATAAATTCCTAGAAGATAGCATAGAAAAAAATTTAGGTGACCTTGAGTTTGGCCATAACTTTTCAGACACAATACCAAAAACACGATATATGAAAGAAAATTTCTATAACTGGGCTTCACAAAAGTAAAAACCTCTTCTCTGCAAAAGGCACTATCAAAAGAATGAAAAAGCAAGCCAAAGATTAGGAAAAATATTTTACAAAACACGTATTTAATAAAAGACTGGTATCCAAAATATTTAAAACTCAACAATAAATAAGTCAATTTAAAAATGAGCAAAACATGGAGTATAATCCATATCAAATTACTTTGCTGTACATCTGAAATTAATACAATATTGTAAGTCAACTATACTTCAATTTCTTAAAAAAGCAAAAAATCTAAGGAGACACCACACCAAAGAAAATACAGATGACAAATAAGTATATGAAAAGATACCTGACATCATATATGATTAGGGAACTGCAAATTAAAACAATAAGATATCACTACACATCTATTAGAATGGCCAAAATCTAAAACAATGACAACATCAAATGCTGGAGAGGATGTGGAACAACAAGAATTCTCGTTCATTGCTGGTGGGAATACAAAATAGTGTGGCCACTTTGGAAGACAGTTTGGAAGTTTCCTATAAAACTAAATAAACTCTTAGCATCCATTCAGGAATTTCACACTCCTTGGTACTAGCCCAAAGTAGCTGAAAACTGATATTCACACAAAAACCTGCATTCAGCTTTATTCATAACAGCCAAAACCTGGAATAATCAAGATATCCTTCAACAGGTAACTGGATAAATAAGCTGTGGCACATCCACGCAACGGAGTACTATTCAACCAAAAAAAAGGAGCTAGCAGGTCAGGAAAAGATACAGAGGAACCTCAAACTCATGCTGCTAAGTGAAAGTAGACAATCTGAAATGATCACATATTGTATGACTCCAACTATGTAACATTCTGAAAAAGGCAAAACTAAGGAGACAGCAAAAAGATCAGTGGTTGCCAGAGGATCGGGGGAGAAAAGGATGAATGGGAAGAACATGGGGCAGTTCGCTAATAACACTATCCTGTCGGATATCATTCTGTGCAATGATGGAAACACGTCATTATACACATTTGCCAAACCTACAGAACGTACAATACAAAGTTAATCCCAATTACACGATGGACTTTAATTAATCATACTGCATCAATATATGCCCCATCGAGTGTTACAAATACAGTATGTTAATTAAAGGGAAACTGGGGTAGGGGTGGGGAAGTGAGGGAGTATGAGAATTCTGTAATTTCTGTTCAATTTTTCCGTAAACATAAAACTGCTCAAGAAAAAAATCACACACACACACACACACACAGATACAGACACACAGATATAAATAAAACACACACACCGGGCTCTTGGGGAGGAAAGATAGGAGATCAGCACTTCAACAGAGAAACATCCATGAACATCTCCACTTTGCCAGGTCTTACAGTTTCCCTGCCTACTGACTCCCCAGAAGGGGTGACCACAAACTCCTAAGGAAGCTGAAGCCAAACCATGACCTAGAGGCTCAGTTCAGGTCATCTTCTTGGAGTCTTCCTTTACAAGCTTGCTACATGGTTTTTAATATGCAAATAGATGCTTTTAAAAAAGTATTTGATTGGAGGTAAAGTGTTCAAGACTTACTCCCAGCAGGAATCCTTCCTGTTATACGCAGTATGGGTTACATTAGCCTAAGGCTAAAGAGTATTAGCACAAGATGAAGAAACATAATCCAAGTTTAATTTAAAGGAAAAAATAAATGTACTACTACTCCTGGTTGTTGAGGTAAGGCTGTGAGAATTCTGCCTCCTGAGCAGAGGCTCACAGGCCACTACATCCATCGTGGTTTTCTTCAGCTACCACAAGCTGAAAGCAAAGGTCAGGTGTGGCTATGGGCCAAGGGGTCCCCTGACAGTCCCAGCCGCCGCCCAAAGGCCAAGGACAGCTCACGACTGTCTTTCCCACACACCAGCACTGGTCCAAAGCCCACTTCAGCTTCTTGCAGCCCACCTTGCTTCTCTTTCCTGAGGGATGACAGCTCATTAAGAGAGCTAGCTAAAAAGTTATATCCCCTTTCCCACTCTTACCCTGTTTTCCCTATGAGAATTGTACCTTCAAGACAGCCAAACGGCTGAGAAGGAAAAGTTTCTCCTTTTACGAGTGTTCCAGCTAATAACTGAGAAAAGATCAAGACAATAAGAATATCACAATGTTTACAACCCTAATAATGAGCTAATACATATAAACAATGATCATTAATGGCTACTAATATTACAAAAAAAAGACATTCAGACACTATGTCTCTCCTGGGGAAAGTACACACCACTGTCTATGAAGCATTCTTGCAAACAACAAAAAAATCTAGACAAGACTCTAGATCTAATTACAAACTTAGAGAAAATACAGGGGGACAACGGAACATATTAAATTGACACCACAGGAATGCAATTATTAATAGCAAAACTCAGAGAGTAGAAAAGTCTATAGGAAAAACAACCCAGTTTCTTCGACAAATAAATAGGAGGGAAAACAGATGGCAGAGAAGCTGTTGATTAGAAGACTTAAAAGGCATTTCAACCAATAGCAATGCAAGAAACTCATCTGGATTCTGATCTGAACAAACTGTTAAAAAAATAATTATGGGAGAGGAAATATAAACATTGGATATATGATGCAACTAAGGAGTTATCTGGGCTTCCCTTGTGGCTCAGCTGGTAAAGAATCTGCCTGCATTGTGGGAGACCTGGGTTCCATCCCTGGGTTGGGAAGACCCCCTGGAGAAGGGAACGGCTATGCGACTGAGCAACTTTCACTTTCTAAGGAGTTACTGTAATCTGTTCGTTCAGGTGTAATAATGGTATTATGATAATGGTTTCTTTTAAAATCCTTATATAGAGATATATATAGATATATTTATGTAAAATGATGTGACACTTGGGATTTGCTTCAAAATAAAGTGGGATGAATATGGATTGGCATGCAGGTGAAACGAGTTTGGTCATGGGTTGATGACGATCAAAGTTTCATGATGAATACATGGAAGTTCATTATCTCTTCTGTCTAACTCCATACTGTTTGTAATTTTCCATAATAAAAAGGTTTAAAGAAATGAAGTAATTTCAGATCTTACAATTCCTGAGAAAGGTCAACCATCATAGTAGATCCTGCTCCCCATCTATCTCAATTATGCTAAAGACCACACAGTTGGTCCTCTGTATCCATGGATCAAAATTTCAGTTGAAGTCGGTTGATTCTGCAGATGCAAACCCCACGGACAGACAGGGCCAACTGTATTCACTGCACTACACTATTTTTCATAAGGGAGTGCACATTTCATATTTTGGTATCGACAGGGGCTCATGGAATCCAGGGACAACTGTATATCCAACCTATCCCTGTAGGGTTTATCATATGAAACCCATACAATCAATTTGTCCTTTCCAATCCTCCACAACCTAACCAATGTTTCAAAACAGCAAAAATCTCTACTCTTCTCAAAGTTTGCCTTATCTCACTAGTCAAAAGCAACCTCTCCACCTTATCTATTAATAGTTTATCCAACCAGCCCCTAATTTCCTAGAAGGCAGAGAATGTTTTTTGTCTTTACTTCCCACAAAAAGCCTAGCACAGTGGCTTGCATGTAGCAGTTGATTTTCCAACCAAAAAATGTGTGGCTCATTCTGGTCTGTTCAGAGATGAGTCACAAAATAGTAAGTGATATAGAACCAAAAAGAGTGGGTATGTTTGCAAAATCTACAGGTCATAAAGAACAGATGAACATATTGTGATAGATCCATACAATGGAATGCTACTTGGCATTCAAAACTAACAAACAACAATACTACACACAATATGGATGAATCTCCAAAACATCATGGTAAGAGAAAGAAGTCAGGTGCAAAAGATTATATACTGTATGTAATATATTTAATTCCATTTAATTGAAATCCCAGAAAAGGCAAAAGTGGATGCTTAGGGCAAAGGATGGGGGGAAAGGGAATGACTGAATTGGCATGAGGGTACCTTTTGAGTGATGAAAATATTTTATATCTTCTTCCTACTTACTGTTATGGTTACACAACTGTATATATTTCCAAAAGTCACCTACTTGTACAATTTAAATGCGTGAATTTTATTCTATGTAAGTTATAGTCTAATAAAAACTATAAATCATAAGATCAGAAGTTTAAATTACATGCATTTGTAATAGGACAGATCAAGGGCTCTTACAAATTAATAAGAACATTTCCAAGAGAAAGACAGACAAGGAAAATAAGAAACAGAAAAGAAAAATACACAGGCAAGTAATGTGAAGGCATGCACAAATGAAATCAGTAAGATTCTATTTGTTACCTATAAAATTGGCAAGAAACTGTTTTATTTTGTATTGGTATTTGTTTTTATTTGTAATATGCAGCATTGGTGGAGATTTAGGGAAAATTTGGACTCGTGCATACTACTGACATTAGGGTAAACTGACGTGATCTTCCACAGGAAAATGTGAAAAAAGCCTTAAAAGATATAAACATTCTCCAATCTAAAACTTTATCTTCAAGAAATAACCATGTGGCAAGACAATTCAAGGGGAAAGAACAGTCTTTAACAAATGGTGCTGAGACAACCTGATATTAACAGGCAAAAGAATGAAGTTGGACGTCTACCTCACACCATATATAAAAGTTAATTCAAAATGGATCAGAGACCTAAATATAAGAGCTAAAACTGTAAAACTCTTAAAAGAAAAAATAAGGGCCGATTTTTGTGATCTTGGATAAGGCAACGGTTTCCTAGACATGACACATAAAGCACTAACAACAGAAAAAAAAATAATGGACAAATTGGAATTTATAAAATAGAAATAACAAAACTTTTGCTTGAAAGGATAATATCAAGAAAGTATAAAGACAATCCACAAAATGGGGGAAAGTACCTACAAATCACCTATCTGATAAGGGTATATAATCCAGAATACATAAGGAACTCTAACAATAAACAGTAAAAAGACAATCCACTAAAAAAAAGAAAAAATGGGCAAGCAACCTGAATAGACATTTCTTCAAAGAAGACATACATGCAGCCTACCAGCGCATGCAAAGATGCTCAACAACTTCCTTAGTCATTAGGGAAATGCAATCAAAAACACAATGAGATACCACTTTACACTCACGATGATGGCTATAACCAAAAAGACAGATAATCCAAAGTGATGACAAGAACATGGAGAAACTAGAAACCCTCAGTCACTGCTGGTGTTGAGAATGAAAAATACTATAGCCACTTTATATAATCTACTACTTTATATAATTTTATATTTATATAATAAATAACTTTACATAATTCTACTACTAGGCACTTACCCAAGAAAAATGAAAACACATATCCACAAAAGATTCTATACATGCATGTTCACTATTTATAATAGCCAAAAGATGGAAACAAACCAAATGTCCACCAGCTAATAAACAGATAAAGAAAATGTGGTATATTCATACACTGGGATATTTAGGCATAAAAGAAATGAAGGACTGATACATGTTACAACATGAATAAACACTGAAAACATGCTAAGCGAAAAGAAGTCAGACACAAAAGGCCACATATTACAGGATCCCATTCTTATGAAATGTCCAGAATCATAAATCCACCGGGACAGAAAGTCTGTCTGAGGCTCCCAGGATCTGAAGGAGAAGGGAAGAGTGGAGAGCAATGATGGGTACAGGGTTTCTTTCTTTGGTAATGAAAATGCTCTGGAATTAGATAGCTGTGATGATTACACAATCTTGTAATATTCTAAAAACCATTGGATTGTACATTTTAAAAGGGCAAATATGACAGCATATGAATTTTATCTAAGTAAAAATAAGTAGAAAAATAAATAATCCTCTCTGGGGCAAAGGGTTAGCTAAAAACATCTTTTATAAAAAAACAAAAGTCTGGAAAAACAAACTAAATGTTCACCTGGGGGCTGGTGAAATAAATTAAGGCGCATTCAAATAAGGGAATATCACGTCCACACACAGTAGGTACACGGAGTCATACTAAAGGTAATGAGGTATTGAAAAATGCTGTAGAAATGTATTTCATATGCAAGATGTTTGTTACATTAATAAATATTTTTAACTCAAAAAAGGATGCCCATAGGACTTCTCGGTGGTACAATGGATGGAAATCCGCCTGCCAATGTAGGGGACACAGGCTCGATCCCTGGTTGAGGAAGATCCCACGTGCCCTGGAGCAACAAATCTCGCTCACCACTTAAGCCCACACTCTCGGGACGCCAAGCCATAAGTACTCAGCGCGAGTACCGCAACTACGGAAGCCTGTGTGGCAGAGCCTCTGCTCCGCAACGAGAGAAGCCACGGTAATGGGAAGCCGGGCACTCAGTGAAGAGCAATCCCTGCTCGCCGCAAAGCCTGTGCGCAGCAACGAGGACCCTGGGCAACCAAACATAAATAAATTTAAAAAAATTTTAAGTCTTAAAAAAAAAGTATGCCCACACTAGTCTGAGGCCCTTCTCCCAAAGTAGAAAACAATCTTAGAAACCAGTTCTAACTTCTGGCCTCCAGACTGCCAGAGAATACATTTCTGTTATTTAAAAAAATTTTTTCCTTAAATACAGGGGAAAAAAAAATTTAAGCATACCCATAGTGGAGTCCATAATGATAGAAAAAACGAAATACATGTATACATACATTAAAAAGTCTAAAATGTACTAACAGTAGTTATGTGCTGGTAGTAGTATTAGAGGGGCTATTTTTTCTTCATTTGGTTTAGCTGTATTTTTCTATTTTTTTTGACAATCAGCACTTATTAAGTAACAAATAAATATATATTGGTTTTAAAAACAAGTATCCTAACAAACAGTGGTATTAACACCTCAAACAGAGAAGAAAACAAAGGGTGAATAAAAGAATAAAGACATCAAATTTAAAACCTCATCACAGGCCTAACACTTTAGTAAATCCAAAGTGAAAGTGAAAGTCGCTCAGTTGTGTCTGACTCTTTGCAACCCCATGGACTATAAGGCCTATGGAATTCTCCAGGCCAGAATACTGGAGTGTGTAGCCTTTCCCTTCTCCAGTGGATCTTCCCAGCCCAGGGATTGAACCCAGGTCTCCCACATTGCAGGTAGATTCTTTACCAGCTGAGCCACAAGGGAAGCCCAAATCCAAATTACTAGATGATAACTCCACAACCACAATCCCCAGGCATCCTTACTCTTGCTTTGGCAGAAATTTACAATATAATAAATTTAACTTATAATACAAATGTGACAGTGCTAAAAGTTATGTTATTTTGACAAAATCGAAACAGTGACTCCAAGGGATTGCTAACGAAAAATTAAAGACCAGGTCCCAATTCTCAGGCCAGAAAATGGTTCCAATGAAACACAGTTTATTTTAGCAGAGGTATGAAGATAAAATATTTATTCTACACAGTCTGAAGGCATTGTTCAGATATAAAAATATTGTTACTACCACCATCAACAACAAAAAAAAATCCCCACTAAGCACAGGGTTTATTCCCCCAAAATACAGCCAAGCCAAGAGAAGATAAAGGTTACTCAAAACATATGAAAAGAAGGACTCTAAATATTGAAATCAACTCTGCAGTTACTCTTTTACATGTTTTTAGTTAAATATAACTCTGCTTCATTCCAGTTTCCAAGAAAAAGAAACATGTAAAGGAAACACTGCAAAATAATTCAAAGATAAGAGAGTTCAAGCGATATTGCTAAAATCAAAGCAAATCGAAAAATAAGGCCCTTTTAAGTCAATTTTACTTAGATTTTTAACTGCAGATGTTCTCATTACTGCCAAGAAGTTTTTAAAATAAAAATTAAAGTTAAAATTAGGTGAAGTTATTCATGAGAAGGTTATTATGATAAAAGCATAATAAACTACTGCTACTCAGCTAAAATAAAAAAGTGATAATACCAAATGCTGGCAAGGATGCAGAGAAACCAGATCACACACACATTGCTGGCAGGAATGTAATCTGATACAGTGACTCTAGAAAATAGTTTACCCATTTCTTTCAAAATATGTGCTTACCAAATGACCCAGCACTTTTGGGCATTTATCCCTCCAAAATGAAAGCTTATATTTACATAAAAATGTGTACTTCATGAAACAGTTTTGTTTGCAAAAGCCAAAAAGTATATACAAACTCTTCTGGAATGTCCTTCCATCGTTAAACTGTGGTACTTCCAAATTTTGGAACACTATGCATGCGCGCTAAGTCCCTTCAGTCGTGTCCAACTCCTCTTTGCGACCCCATGGTCTGTAGCCCTCCAGGCTTCTCTGTCCATGGGATCCAGCCAAGAATACTGGAGTGGATTGCCATGCCCTCCTCCAGAGGATCTTGCCAACCCAGGGATCGAAGCCACGGCTCCTGCACTGCAGGGGGATTCTTAACCGCTGAGCCACAAGGAAGCCCTCTGGACACTACTCAGCATTAACGAGGAAGGAACGACTGGACTTTCCTGCTGGTCCCGTGGCTCCCCGTGCAGGAGGCCTGCGTTTGATTCCTGGTTTGGAAACTAGATCCCACACACCACAACTAAAGATCCAGCGTGTGCAACTAAGACCTGGAAGGAACTATTAAGACATACAAAATTTCGGATAGAACTCAAGGAATTACGGTAAATGGAAAAAAGTCAAACTACTATAAGATTCCATTTATACAACATTTTCAAAATGAAAAAAATGTAAATATGGAGAACAGATTAGTAGCTAGAGGTCAGAAATGAGGGGATATGTGCAGGAAAATAAAGGGATAGCATGAGGTGATGGTATAGTTCTGTATCTTGACTGTGGTGGTGGTCACACAAATCTACACATGTAATACTGCACAGAACTAAACATACACACACTACACAAATGAGTGTACACAGGACTGGTGAAATCTGAGTAATGCTATGGATTATAACAATGTCAATTTCCTGGTTTTGAGATTAAACAATAGTTATGTAAGATGTGATCACTGCATGAAACTAGGTGAAGGGAACATGGGATCTTTCTGTATTATATTCTGCCACTTTCTGGGAATCTATATTTCAAAATAAAAAGTTTAAAAAAAATAAAAAATAAATAAAAATAAAAAGTTTAAAACAAATTAGATGGGGCTAACGCATGAGAAAAATATAACAAATACAAAAAGCTTAACATAGTATATGTTAGTATATGGAACATGGTAAAAAGGCTCCATGAGCATTTTTACAGAATACAGCATTTTTTAATAAAGCAACTAATTTGAAAACATAGGTTTCTGCATACTATTCAAACTATTTTAGCAGAAAGCATGACTTGAGCTACAATTCCAGAGATCAGTCACCAGATACTACATGAAATCTCTTATGCACATGGCAAGATTTTTTCTCACACTCTGACACTGTTCAAGTGATAAAGGAGCCAGTACACAACAAAAATATCTCCACATTCAGTTTTTTCCCAAAATCTTTTAACTCTAACGTCAACATGACCCAAAGCCCTTAAGTAAACAGAAGTCTCTAATATCATCAAGCAACTTACAGGACGGGGTAAATTAACAGCTGCTGTTTGGGTTCAAATTAATGAAAAGTCTAGCTTGAGGGCATCCTCAACATCAATAAATACTCTTAGAAAAAAATAATTTTGTGTCATGTCAAAAATAGTAAAAATGAATTGCAAGTCTTTTTGGTGTTCTGCAGCAACTGAGTCCCTAACAAATATTCTGAGGGTTACAAAGAACATTCTATTGGCCGTCCTCTGAATTCCTGAAGCAGGCTGAGCTGTTCAGCCAGCTCTGCAGGAAAGAGTCAAAACAGGAGTCTCAGTCAGCTGCTGGGAGCTGGACCCTAATTCTCCAATGAGCATCCTCTCTGGCCTATAGCCCCTTCAAGACAACTCCATACCTATGTGTACATAAATGATTAACAATCTTCAGTGCAGTGGGTGTGATCCTGAAACAGTTTTCTCCACTAGATTTTATTCTAAAGGAAAAGCAGAAAGTTAAGTAAAATCACACAACACCTTGCTTTTCTACTTTCCCTAGAAAAATGCCTTCAATTTTTCTCAGCTTCAACAGGTATAAGAATACCTAACCGCAACTATCTGATCAGCTCAGTATCAGCAAGGGAGCCCGTATATTTTCTTCCCATGGACCTTGTAGACTCCTAACACTAGGATTTACTGGTAGGGGTTTCATAGAAGAGGTTGTGACGTAAGGCCATCTATCACACCAGGACCGGACTGCTGTAACACACACGCCCTCCTCCTCCCTACTTTAGACTTTACCTTAGACTTTCTTACGCTTCATTTCCAAAAGACGCTAAACCTTCGATGTGTGTGAAGGTGTGTGTGAACCCAGCGTAGATTCCAGAAAGCTCCAGTCACTGTTCCCTTTTGCCTTTCAACACCTAAAAACTTAAAGGGTACTGAAGAAAAATTCCACAGGCTAAAATGCCAACGATTCTGACAGGGTGACGCTGTTCATTGTCACAGATTTTAGACAGGTAAGTTGTGGCATGGAAGCAGCTTAGTTGTACACAGTCTACCAGATGTGAGATTCTCAAATACGAATTACATTGTTAGTGTAGAATCTACAATGCAGAAAACCTAATGTCTTCTTGAAAGCACACTTCAGCACCCAAATACAGAAAAATTCAATAACCTGAAGGTCCTAGTGCACTGAAGAATTCCTGTGGGCTACATATGCAAATACATAGACATTACGTGCTAAGTCGCTTCAGTTGTGTCCAACTCTTTGCGACCCTATGGACCATAGCCCATCAGGCTCCTCTGTTCATGGGATGCTCCAGCCAAGAATACTGGAGTGGGTTGCCATTTCCTTCTCCATCAGATCTTCCCCACCCAGGGCTCGAGCATCTCTCATGTCTCCTGCGTTGGCAGGCGAGTTCTTTACCACTAGCACCAACAAATTATACTTAGAACAAGCCCTTGGACTAAGGCCTCTAAATTCTTTCATGTTAATCTGCCCAATCACTTTGGAGCCAGCACTAACATCAATCCCACTGATCATATTGTGTAGAAATAGAAAGAGGCCATAAGGTCAGTGCTGAAGAACGGTGTCAGCATCTTGGACTTAACTGTGCTACGCTGTACAACATTCACAAGGAAGGACACTGCCCCACTGCAGTGAAAACAACTGTATCTCAGCCCCCAAATTTCATCCCCCTGCTAGACGGTTCCATCCAAACATCACCTTACCTTTTGCTCCAAACCAATGGTCTTAATCCTTATGTTCAACAGTAACATTAACATTTCCCCAGTCACTCAAATTCAAAGCTGTTATTAATAACATGGATTTAAATCCACGAAGGGAGTTAGAATCTTTCCCATTCTTACCTTGCAGTACCTCTCACATTCATTCTTTCCCATTTCAATCCCCATCATTCCAGTTCAAGAAATTATTCCTTAAACCCAAGTTCCCCAGCAGAGACTTCTTGCTGTCACACTGTCAAATTCATACTCCAAAACACTATTTTGAACAAGTCATCCAAGTCTTGGAAAAGTATCTACAGCTCTGGCCACGTAGCCAACATAAACCTATCCTCATGAGCTTGAACAAGCACCAAGCACCTTCTAAAGGAAGCTTCTCGACACCTGGGCTCAGGACCAAGGACTCCGAATCTCCAAAAGTTTCCTATCTTTGCTACTTTTTGTCCTCTCTTCTTTTTCCATGATGATCAACAATTAAATCTTTGAAAAGAGCTTAAAGCTCATTTTCATGAACAGCCAGGAGCAGGTGGACTTCTTCCTACACCATAGCCAGCGTCAGAAGGGAATGAATCCCCAAAAGTAGAGTAAGTGAAAGCAACTTTATAAAGAAAAAAAGGAAAGCAAACAAACTCCCTGGATCAGGGATACCTGGCGAAGGCTGAGATGGTAAGCTCGGATGAGAGGAGTCCTTTTGAAAGAGGACTATGAGGACTTCAGGATGCTATGCAAACATCTTACTCTACATTTAAGAAATTTCCATCTTACCTCAACTAAAACAAGAAAGGAAGAAAGAAGTTTCATCTTAACTAACGACCTAGTGGTTAAGAGAAAACATATACGTAAAAGGAAAATTAAACATAAGCAAACTATACCAAGAGCATGAAACAAGCACTACAAGATTTCAGAGAAAGTACAAAAAAAATCAAGAACATGAGCAATGAACTCAGGATTTGGAACTGTATCTTGGAGTGTTCAGGGAGTAAGTCAACCTGCTGTGGCAAAACAGAACACAGACAGATCACAGACGTGAGACAGTGTGTATCCAGTTGCCCCAGGGTTCCAGCCCACTGTTCAAGCGCTTTTTCTTCCTCTCCCTACCTGGACAGTCATGCCAGTTCAGAGGCCAAGGACCACACCAATTTTTTAACCTATTAGCTAAATGTCAGTCACATCCCAAGAACTCGAAATAGTTCTACTATACTTAATCTCGGAATAGCATAACATTGAGGTGCATTCTGAATTCAGTTTTAAATACCTGTATTAAAAACAGCAAGAATTTCCTAAAAGTTAAGAAATAAGGATCCATAAATCATAAAAAGAATTTTTAAGCACTCGGACACTCTTTACAAAACATAGGTCCCACTTAATAAAATTTAAAAAATTTAACTGCTGACATCTTCTAAAGGAGGCGGTAAAAGAATGATGAATCGATAATCAGTTTTAAGATAGGTTTACAATCTGTTTTTAAACAGCAATTACTCTGGAAATGGAAATTCCTCTCCTTAATCCCTTTGAGGACAATGTAGTATTTGAATCTAGGACTAAGAGTATCTTGCTTCTACCTAAGTTCAAATGTGGGCATTTTACAGTATCCTCAACATTAAATTAGCAAGTAAAAAGGAATTTCTAAGCTATCAAAAAGAGAGGCAGCCAGCACTTTGGATGTAGAATACACCTTTGCTACATACATATGCAGATGCTTCCGTAAAACGAAATTAGGGAACTTGGAGGCTTTAACTGGCAGTGATGACTTAACTGGAGCTTTTTCCTGTGAAATGAAACTATCAGAATCCCTCAATATCAATTTGCCTGTCATCAAACCACAGGTTTATGCTTCATCTTAGAAATGCTATCAGGATGGAACCATGAGCCTTTTATTGAAAGAAGATGACCATGGAGAGCGCCCTTGAAGCTTAGCAATAGAGGACTCAACCCAAAATGATCCCCCCCTGGAAAGTGAGGACAGGTTTGACATGTACACCAGTGCGTCTTAAAACGCTTGACTGCATTTCCCATAAAGGGTGGGAGTTGTAATAGTAGCATAGAGCAGACACCAGCCCACTAGAAGCAGATGGAACCCACCAACTCATTTTACCCGGACCTTCAAAAAGGTACACAGAACTCTCTCTGCTTGCCAAAGCAGGGCAGATCTGAATGGGTGAATCTAAGAAAAGGTTCCACAAGGGACTATTAATGGTGATTTCATTTGCCTACTTGTAACCCACGATGTAAAACAGGATCTGAAATGTGAAAAGCAATTTTAAAGCTCATTCTCCATACTCAAGCTACACACACGCACACACACACACATAGTCCAAAACCTTCATTTTACAAAATTTTTGTAAAAAGACTTCGTAATCTATCCCAGCACTGGGGAAATCTACCTGGAACCAGTCCCTGCTTACGTACACAACTCACTAGGGGTCAGGTAAGATTCCATTTTGTAACAACTGAACTTTAAACAGAAAGTCATTAGTGGTGCAACATTCACTTATTAGCATAAAGTTACCCCCTAGAATGAAAAGCATTGGCTGTCTCTGCCAGGATGACAACTTGACAGCGAGAAACTGGGGCCAAAGACCACGAACTCCTAGAAAGTTCCATCCGCCTGAAAAGAAGAGCTCACCATCTCCACCAGCCTAAGCTTAACTGTCACCTCATTCCTCACTCCCGACACAGCAAGGCATCACTAACATAGGAAATTCTAAGAAATAAAACACAGAGAGATGGGCCAAAGGGTCAATAGCCAGCAAAGCCTTTCAGGGCTGCCACGATTCCTGTTTGGGATTGGGGGAGGGGGAGGAGCTTTCTGGATGTTTCTATTCTTGGCAAGGAAAGCACCTCCAGGTCCGGTACCATGGAAAGGCACCAACACAGGAATGTTCTCAGGGAATGAATGATTTGCCTGTGCTAAGCGACTTCATTTTGGGGTGTGATGATGGGGGGGCAGGGTGGGGAGGGCTAGAGGGCTGGGGAGAGAAGAGAGAAGGTGTGTTTGACTGGGGGGGCGGGGGATGGGAAGAAAGAGTGGATGGATCGGGGATGGGGGGAGGTGGTCCAGGGAAGATGTGAACGGTTAGGAAGGAGACTGAATGACTAAGGGAGGTGAGGGGAGGGTGTGGAGGGTTGAGAGGATGTCCAGAAAAGGCGTGGAGCTGAGAGGGAGGGGGCAAAGGTGTGGACTGCTAACGAAGGTTGGGGGAAGGTGTGGACGGAGGAGGGATGGCCATCAGCCCCCTGAGGACCAGTAACTAAGGCAGGCCGAGGTTGGGGGGGCCTCACCCAGGCTCCCCACCCCCAGCCCCCTTTCTGTGGGCGTGTGCCCGGCTGCGCGTGTGCAAGGGCCAGGCCACCAGGCCGCAAGGCCACCACTCACCCCACGACTCCCTGGTTGTAGTTCCTCCGCTTCCACGGGGTCCCGCTGTACACGCCCCCGCCGCCGTCTGCCCGGCCGCCCCCCGGGGCCCGCCCTCCGCTGGGCTGCAGCAGGCTGTAGTTGAGTCCGTAGGTGCTAGCCTTGTTGTCCCGCTTCCTCTTGTTGCTGCTGCCCGAGGCTGGGTCCGCGGGCTCCGCGGCAGGGACGGCGGTCGAGGAGTGCGGGGACGGGGACGCCGAGGGGGACGGGGACGCCGAGGGGCCCGCGGCGGCTCGACGGGCCCAGGCCGCGGGCTGGTGGTGGTTGTTGTTGTTGTTGGTCGTCTCCAGGGGCAGGAAGTCCCGCTGCTCCGCCGGCTGCGCGTGGCCGCCCAGCAGGCGCTCCCCGGAGCGGTACATGCCGGCCGGGGCCGGGGCCGGGGCCGCGCCGCTGGGGCTGCCGGTGCTGCTGCCGCTCCCGCCGGTGGCCGTGCTGCTGCTGCCGCCGCCGCCGCCGCCGCCGCCGCTCGCGCCGCCGCTGCTGTGACAGTGGTGGTTGAAGTAGAGGTTCCTCAGTCCCTGGGTGGTCTCCCAGATCTGCATCCACAGACTGTTGGACGGTCCGAGCTGCTCTGGCTGGAACCAGGCGATCCTCGGATCCATCAAACGGCGGCGGCCGCTGCCCCCGCCCCTCCCGGCTGCCCGCAGGGCCGCCGCCGCCGCCGCCGCGCCTCAGGCGCACGCCCGGCCTCGGCTGCTGCTGCTGCTGCTGCTGCCGCTGCCGCTGCCGCTGCCGCTGCCGCTGCTGCTGCTGCTCGGGGCCCGCCGCGGGCGGCGCGGTCGCGCAAGGAGCCCGGCCGGCGCCGGCGGCGTCGCTCCCGCCCTCGGGGGCTCTGCGGGCCCTCCCCCCCTCCCTCCGCCCCTCTGCCGAGCCCCTGTCACCGGGGTCCCCGTGCAAATGGCGGCGGCAGCGGCAGCTCCTGAGAAGGGCGAGCGGCGGCGGCGGCGGCGGCGCGGCAGCGGCGGCGGCGCGGCGGGGGGGGAGGACGCGCCTGCTCCGTAGCGTCCTTGCTCCTCCGGGCCCGGGGCGGGGCCTCCGTCGGCTCCGCCCCGCTCGCTCCGCCCCCGCCCCGCCCCTCCCTCCCGCGCTTGCCCCGCCCCCGCCGGGCCGAGCCGCCAGTCCAGCGCCAGAGGCCGCGCCGTGCGTCACAGAGGCTGCGGTGCGGCGCGGCTGGGAGCCGCAACCGCCCGGTCCAACCGTCCCGACCCCATCTAGGGAGCGGGGGGTGGGGGTCGTACGTACCTGGGCGTCAGGGCGCCCCCGACGCGCGTGCCGCCTCCAGTCTCAGTTTCCTGGCCCCCGAGGCTGGGTGAGGCCGGACGGAGGTCGCCGCCAGCTCCGCAGGGAATAGATTGTAGGCGGTGCCGCCCCGCCCACTGTCCCCTCCCCCAGGCTGCAGCGCCCGGACCCTCCGGCTTCTCTAACCCCTCCCAGGATAGATCTCCGCTCTAAGCACCGTTCCAGAGGGCGGAAAGTGAGTCCCTCTTTCCAGCAGAGCACGTGTCCGGGACCCTGCCCGGACGCAGGCTGCGCTGGTTCCTCTCTTGCTGGGCCACCCGGTTGCCCCCAGCGCCCTCCCTGCCGCGCCCTGGCCAGGGCTGGGAGCCGCAGGACTTGGTGGAGGGTTTCCCCACGCGACCCCGAGACTGGATAAACCTCCTCCCACCTACAGGGCTGGACGCGCTTCTTCGTAGAGTGCGTAAGCCATGGGCTCAAAACCACCGTCACACACCCCAACCCACTTTACAAAGACTTGCACACATAAACACACGCAGACGCACAAGCCACTCAGCGTGTGAAGAAACCTCACGTGCCCGAAGCTGCATCAGCAACCATGAAAAACGCTTCTCCGTTCAGAATTAAAGAAAACCCAAAACCTTTTAAGCCTAATCTGGGGACCATATTGTTGGCACCAGCAGAGATTTTCCACAAATCCCTGCGGTGAAAGACAAGCAGAAGGGGGTTTTAAGTATTTCAAATCATCAAAAGAAAAAAGGAAAAGAAATGCGCATGTTTCACGTGTGCCCTCTAAGATTGGTCCAAAGTCCAGAATGAGTCCCTAACGCCCGATTTTGGCCTGCTTTGGGAGCTCAATATCCTGGAAAGGTTTTTTTGGCAAAGATGAAGATATATTATAAAACATCACTTTACCTTTTTTCTTGATCAGAGAATAACATGGGCATAAATATGGAAAACAGACACAAAAAAAGCTAAAGAATTTTGGTTCATTCTATTTATTTGTTATTGCTTTACTATAAGTCAGTATTAAAAGTTGTCTCAGAATGAAGTTTGCTGTGTTCTGAGAATTACATAGCCAGGAAAATGAGTAGTGATATTTTTTATGCTATTCACATTGACAAATTAAAAAATAAGGCATTGTATAGAAAAAAAAACTTTATTTTCACAACTTCAAATTGGCTTTAAAAATACAAATGAGAGAAATGCAAAGCCAAAAAATGTGAACATTAGCAAGTTCCCACTGTCTAGAAATAACTACTGTGAAGACTAATAAACGATTTTCAAAAAATCTCTCCATGCATATATATGCATGTTTCAAGACAGTCTTTATTAGCTTTTTTTATTTTCATTTTTTATTTTATTTTTGGCTGTGTTGGGTCTTTGTTGCCACACTTGGGCTTTTTCTAGTTGTGGCAAGTGGGGGCTACTCTAGTTGGAGCGCTCAGACTTCTCACTGTGGTGGCATTTCATTGCAAGGAGGCCCAACCAATCCATCCTAAAGGAAATCAACCCTGAAGATTCACTGGAAGGACTGATGCTGAAGCTGAAGCTCCAATACTTTGGCCACCTGATGCAAAGAACTGACTCATTTGAAAAGACCCTGATGCTGGCAAAGAGTGAAGGCAGGAGGAAAAGGGGACGAGAGAGGATGAAATGGTTGGATGGCATCACCGACTCGATGGACGTGAGTTTGAGCAAGCTCCGGGAATTGGTGATGGACATGGAAGACTGGCATGCTACAGTCCATGGGGTCCCAAAGAATCGTATGTGACTGAGAGACTTAACTGACCGAAAGGTCAGAAATCAACACTTGTTCTCTTTGAGTGCTTGTTTCTTCAGGCAGACCTTAAGACCTAGTAAAGTATTAACAAAATGATAAGATGAATTGGTATACATAAAAGTATATTTTGTAAAATATGGGCTGAAAGGTGAGACATTACATTTCTTGTTCACCTGCTGGCAACGCTGACTGGTCAGCCGTATCACACACCCATGTTCCAAGGCATTCATTCAGTAAACTTTGGTTGAATGTCTAGCAGCCTTGCAGAATTGAGCTAATCATTTTAGAGATGATAAATAAGCGACCAGGACTTTTGCCTGCCTTCCATGAAGGCATTGTCTGGTTAGGGAGGCAAAAAGTAAATATTCGAAGTCAAATTAAAATTCATGTAATTAATTCAAGAAATATGTCTTGAGCAATTATTATGTGGGGAATATATAAGAATCTGGGGATATAACAATGAACATGATGTGGTCCCTGCCTTCATGAACCTTGCATTCTAGTAAGGCAAGCATGTAAGGTCAGACAGACAGCTAAATGTTGTGCAGAGAAAGAAAGCAAGCTAAAAGGCTAGTGACTGTGTGCTATTTTTAGATGGGTTAATCAGGGAAGACTGCTCTGAGGAAGTGATATTTGAGCAGAGACTTAAGTTAGGGAGTGGACCATGACCATCTAGGGAATGATCCATCAAGTAGAGGGAATAGCAAGTGCAAAGGCCCTGAGGCAGGAATAGACTTTGTGTGCAGGATGATAAGGCAATGCAATTGTATCGAATATGTATGGAATCATAAAGTGTCTCTTCTGGAAGTTTCCTCAAAACCATCTGGTCTAAAGTAAACCAGTAGAGAATTTATTTTTGGCTGCACTGGGTCTTTGTTGCTGTGCACAAACTTTCTCTAGTTGTGGCTAGCGGGAGCTACTCTTCTGCATGGGATTCTCATTGCAGTGGCTTCTCTTGTTGCAGAGTACAAGCTCTAGGCACATGGGCTTCAGTAGTTGCAGCATATGGCCTCAGTGGTTGCAGTACATGGGCTTAGTTGCTGAGAGTTGTGTGAAATCTTCCCAGACCAGGGATTGAACCCATGTCTTCTGCACTGGCAGGTGGATTCCTATCCACTGTACCCAGGGAATTTTAAAATAAATAAAAATATATTCACTTTCCCAAAAAAAATCTGCACTGTTTTGTCACAAAGTAATCTACTACTGCAAGCAAAGAGAAAGACTACACTGATTTCAATAATAAATTTTGATTACTCAACCTTTTCATTTTGCTATTTAGAACATTACATTCTTTAAAACCACCTTCATTAAATTGATGAGCCAAAAAATACAGCTTTCAAAACCCCAGACATTTTCCTGCATAATGTAATGTCCTATTCATTCTCAGTATTCATGTTCTTTGTTGTTGTTTAGTCGTTCTTAGAGGGGAAAATATTGAGTTGATGATCTCAACTTGTAAGATTTACAGAAACACCAAGATTGTGCAGAGTGAAAATTGAATAGAGAAATGAGAAGCAAGTTACCCAAGAATCAAGCAAATTTAAATATGATTTTGCTGATTTATTAGCTTGAATAAAACAGAAGGGGAATTGCACATACATATACTACTACATGGTATTATAAATAATTGTCATTATAATTAAATCTTAGACAGTGTGATTATATTACTCCACTCCAGAGTTCACAAAACCATGAATAATAGTCACATAGTTATAGTTATTAGTATCTTCTGTGTTTAGGAAATGAAGCATTTGCTCCAGGTATTAATAACCTGGGGCTTAGGCACCATTTACAACTTTCCCTTTTTTGCATGGAGAATACACCATTGTACCATGTTTGTTTCCTCTCTTGTGAGTACAAAGAGGATTCCAAGTAGGGGATTAAATTTCAATGAGACTTCAACATAACAGGCAATGTGAAAGGCTGTATCTAGTTCTGCACAATGAAAATTTCTTCATTCCTAACTTTCAGGGGAAGAATGGCTCAAATTGTGTGCATTCTGGGATTTTTGAAGTGAAAGTATCTGTGTGTATGTGTGTGTGTACAGTACACACGTGTGTGTTTAAAATCTTTATTCTGTAATTCCTATGCCATAAAATTCACTCTATTTATTTTGGCTGCACTGAGTCTCCGTTGCTGTGTTCAGGCTTTCTCTAGCTGCGGCAAGCAGGGGCTACTGTCTAGTTGCCGTGAGCAGGCTTCTCACTGCAGTGGCTTCTCTTGTTACCGAGCACAGGCTTTAGGGTGCACAGGGGTAGTTTGGGCTCACAGGCTCTAGAGCACAGACTCAGTATTTGTGGCACACAGGCTTAGTTGCCTTGAGACATGGGGACTCTTAATTCCTGGCCCAGGGATCGAACTCATGTCCCCTACCTTGCAAGGCAGATTCTTAACCACTGGACCACCAGGGGATGTCCTGACTCATTTTAAGTGTACAATTTAAATGACTTTTACTACATTTACAAAGTTGTGCAGCCATCACGACAATCCAATTTTGGATTATTTCCAACCCTAAAAGGGTCTCTAGGGCCTATTTGCAACCAGTCCCTTTTCCCAGCCCCAGGCAACTACTAATCTACTTTCTATCCCTATTGATTTGCCTTGATAATCTCTGTTCTGAGCAGTGTTTTCATATCATATGATCATGGTAGCTGCTAAAGTCCCAACAAAGAGTTGCTTGCCCAGCCTAATGGACCATGGGAGAAAAAAAATAGAAAATACTGCCAGAATGAGTGCATTTTCCCATAATTCTTGACCTATCTGTAAAAAGCCCATACATTTTTCAAATTTAAGTTTCCACAAGGCTACTGAGGCAACTCCTTCTACCGTCTTCCTGTTTGTAAGGGAAGTAGCATCCTTGGTCTCGAGTGGGCAAAGCAGATGCTGGCAGTCCCTGGGCAACCACTCTCTGGAGAGAAAGCCCAGAAACTCAGTCAGAATCCAACATTCACATAACTCTGCATTTTACCATCTCTTTTTATAACTCAGCACTGCAGAGTAGTTTGTGGATGAGAGAGAAGACCCCGGGAAAGGCAGTCTTGCCTAAGAAGGTGTTTACCCACATTTACTTTTGTCACCCATCATCGAACAGCTCAAGCAGAGAAATTCCGTATCTAAAGACAAAGACTCTTAACTAAAAATTAAAGGCTCATCCTATAACAGGGGTCCCCAACCTCCGGGATCTAATGCCTGATGATCTGAGGTGGAACTGATGTAGTAATAATAGAAATTAAGTGCACAATAAATGTGATGTGCTTGAAACCATCCCCCAATGCCATTCGTCGAAAAATTGTCTTCCAAGAAACCAGTCCCTGGGGTCAAAAAGATTGGGGACTGCTGCTCTAGAACATTCTCTTGCTAGGACCTACATAAGTTGAAACGTAGTCCAGAATTTCTCCTTGAAAAATAGTTATTTAGTACAATGGCTAATTTTAGGTATCAACTTGACTCACCATGGAATGCCCAAGATTAAAAGCATTATTGCTGGGTGTGCCCGTGAGGATGATTTTGGATGAGATGAGCAATCATTTGATTTGAATCAGTGGTCTCAGTAAAGTAGATTACACTTCCCAATGTGGGTGAGCCTTGGGGACTTCCCTGGTGGTCCAGTGGTTAAGACTCCGAACTCCCAGTGCAGGGGGCACTGGCTTGATCGCTGGCCAGGGAACTAGATCCCACATACCGCAACTAAACATCCTGCAAGTCTCAGTGAAGATCGAAGACCCACATGCCACAACTAATACCTGCACAGCCAAACAAATAAATAATAAAATAACAATGTGGGTGGGCCTTATCTTACGGGTTCAGTGTCTGAATAGGACAAAAGGCAGAGGAAGGATGAACTGACCCTTTTTTGCATGCCTTGCTGATTCAGCTGAGACATCGCATCTGTCTCATGATTTCCAGCCTGGACTATGATTTATATCATTAGCATCCCTGGTTCTCAGATATTCAGACTTGAACTGAGTGGGACCACTGATTTTCCTGGGTCTGCAGCTTGCCTACAGGAGATCAAGAGACTTCTTAGCCTTCCCAGTTGTGTGAGTCAATTCCTCATAATAAATCTCCATATAAATCTCTATATCTGGGTATATATTACATAAACATATAATAAATCCAAATAGACAATATATATATCCTCCTGGTTCTGTTTCCCTGGACAACCCTGACTATTATAGGTTACTGGTGCTAAGAAGTGGGGGTACTACTCTAACAAATACCTAAAGATGTGGAAGCAACTTTCGAACTGGGAAAAGGGTAGAGACTGGGGTATTTGGAGGCAATTGCTAGAAAAGCTTACACTGCCATGAACAGCCCTTAAAAAGTAACTTTTTTTTTTTCCTGTTATGCGACTTTTGGGATCTTAGTTCTCGGGCCAGAGATTGAACCTGAGCCCTTGGCAATGAAAGCACAGGAGCCTACTGGACCCCCAGGGAATACCCCCTCGCTTAAAAAAATTATTTTTCAATTTTTTAATTATTCGGTTCAGTCGCTTAGTCGTGTCTGACTCTTTGCGACCCCACAGACTGCAGCATGCCAGGCTTCCCTGTCCATCAACAACTCCCGGAGCTTGCTCAAACTCATGTCCATCGAGTCGGTGATGCCATCCAACCATTTCATCCTCTGTCATCCCCTTCTCCACCTGCTTTCAACCTTTCCCAGCATCAGGGTCTTTTCCAGTGAGTCAGTTCTTGGCATCAGGTGGCCAAAGTTTCAGAGTTTCAGCTTCAGTATCAGTCCTTCCAATGAATATTCAGGACTGATTTCCTTTAGGACTGACTGGTTTGATACCCTTGCTGTCCAAGGGACTCTCAAGAGTTTTCTCCAACATCACAGTTCAAAAGCATCAATTCTTCAGTGCTCAGCTTTCTTTATGGTCTAACTCTCAGATCCATACATGACTAGTGAAAAAACCATAGCTTTTTTTCTGTCTGTCTGACTAGACAGATGTTTGTCCGCAAAATAAAGTCTCTGCTTTTTAATATGCTGTCTAGGTTGGTCATAGCTTTTCTTCCAAGGAGCAAGCATCTAGTTTCACGGCTATAGTCACCATCTGCGGTGATTTTGGAGCCCAAGAAGTCTGCCACTGTTTCCATTGTTTCCCCATCTATTTGCCATGAAGTGATGGAACTGGATGCCATGATCTTAGTTTTTTGAATGCTGAGTTTTAAGCCAGCTTTTTCACTCTCCTCTTTCACTTCCATCAAGAGGCTCTTTAGTTCCTCTTCGCTTTCTGCCATAAAGGTGATGTCATCTGCATATCTGAGGTCATTAATATTTCTCCCTGCAATCTGGATTCCAGCTTGTGCTTCATCCAGTCTGGCATATTGCATGATGTACTCTGCATGGAAGTTAAATAAGCAGGGCGACAATATACAGCCTTGCTGTACTCCTTTCCCAATTTGGAATCAGTCTGTTGTTCCATGTCCGGTTCTAACTGTTGCTTCTTGACCTGCATACAGATTTCTCAGGAGGCAGGTAAGGTGGTCTGATATTCCCATCTCTTTAAGAGTTTTCTACAGTTTGTTGTGATCCAAACAGTCAAAGGCTTTGGCATAATCAATATAATCAATAAAGCAGAAGTAGATGTTTTTCTGAAATTCTCTTGCTTTCTCTATGATCCAGTGGATGTTGGCAATTTGATCTCTTTAAATTATTAGTTTATGTATTTATGTTTGGCTGCACTGGGTCTTCGAAACAGGCTTTCTCTAGTTGCAGCCAGTTGGGGTACTCTTGAGCTGTGGTACGTGGGTTTCTCATTGCTGTGGCTTCTCTTGTTGCAGAGCACAGGCTCTGGAATCTTTCCAGACCAGGGATGGAACCTATGTACCCTGCATTGGCAGGTGGATGCTTAACCACTGGACCTCCAGGGAGGTCTGGGAATTCCCCCTTTTTTAAAGGTAATTCTGAAGAGAGGTCAAAGAAAAGAAATCTGCAGAGAGAGCCTTAGTCCTCTTTGGGGATTCCTAAGCAGGATGTTGGTAGAAATATGGGTGGTAGTGACCATTCTGGTGACGTCTGAGATAGAAATGAAGAGCATATTACTGGAAACCGGAGGAAAGGCAATCCTTGTAAGAAGTGACAAAGAACTTGGCTGAGCTGTGATTTGTGTTCCAGTGTTTTGTGGAAGATAGAACTTGCAACCAAGGAAATTTGATATTTAACTGAAGTGATTTCTAAAAAAAAGTGGTGAAGGTATGGCTTGGCTCCTCCCAGCGTCTTATAGTAAAATTTAAGCAGAGAGAAATGACTTAAAGACAGATTGTTAAGCAAAAAGGAAGTCGAACTTAATGATGTGGAAAATTCTCAGCCTATCCATATTGCAAAAAAAAAAACCAAATGAGAACACTAAGGATATGGCCAAGTGACCATATGGGGCACTGGGAAATGAGTAGGGGTGTGAATCGCAGGAGGAATCAGCCATCCCAGGAGGAAAACTACCAGTTTGAACTGAAGAAGAAGGAAATAGGAAGGAATGAAGGAAGGCTGTCGAACTTCATGAATTTTACAGGACGAGACCATAGGCCTAGTTGGTGAGATCGTGTGCTATTCTTTATGGCAAGGGAAGAGTGGGACTTCCCTGGTGGTCCAGGGGTTAGGACTCCGTGCTCCCAATGCAGGGGTCCCAGGTTCAACCCCTGATTAGGAAACGAGATCCCACATGTCACAACTAAGAGTTCACAAGCTGCAACTCAAGATCCTCCACCCAGCAATGAAGGTGGAAGATCCTGTGTGCTGCAACTAAGACCCAGAACAGCCAAATACATAAATTAATTAATTAATATATATTTTTTTAAAAAGACAAGTGAAGAGTGATCCCAAAGGCGATTCAGAGATCATCAGAGCTGCCTTCTTGTTTTCAGGAAAGATAACCATTGCCTTGCTTCCAACAAGTCAGACAGCCTCTACCCCCCAGAGGGGAAGGGCCCCCCCAAAACTGTAGGGATGGGGCTTCCTAGGGCTCTGGAGGCAGTGGAGATGGAACCACTGTCCCAGTGGGTCAGAAACGTGGGATTTCTGCCCCGGTGGGCCTGAAGGGGAGAGCATGGAACTTAAGAGGGTTATTCCGGAGCCTTGAGATCTCATGAAGTTTTCCTTGCTGGATTCTGGACTTGCTTGGAAACTTTCAGCCTGCCTTCTTCCTGATTTCTCCCTTTTAGAACAGGAATGTCTGTTCCTATGCTTGTCACATCTTTATGTGTTCAGTTCAGTTCAGTTCAGTCGCTCAGTCATGTCCGACTCTTTGCGACCCCATGAATCGCAGCACGCCAGGCCTCCCTGTCCATCACCAACTCCGGGAGTTTACCCAAACTCATGTCCATTGAGTCGGTGATGCCATCCAACCATCTCATCCTCTGTCGTCCCCTTCTCCTCCTGCCCCCAATCCCTCCCAGTATCAGGGTCTTTTTCAATGAGTCAACTCTTCGCATGAGGTGGCCAAAGTATTGGAGTTTCAGCTTCAGCATCAGTCCTTCCAATAAACATCCAGGACTGATCTCCTTTAGGATGGACTGGTTGGATCTCCTTGCAGTCCAAGGGACTCTCAAGAGTCTTCTCCAACACCACAGTTCAAAAGCATCAATTTTTCAGCACTCAGCTTTGTTCACAGTCCAACTCTCATATCCATACATGACCACTGGAAAAACCATAGCCTTGACTAGACGGACCTTTGTTGGCAAAGTAATGTCTCTGCTTTTTAATACGCTATCTAGGTTGGTTATAACTTTATGTGTTAGAAGCACATAACTTGTTTGGTTTCACAGATTTCACTGCTGGAAAGGAATTAACCTCAGGACAAATCATATCTCAAGTTCCACCCATACCTGATTTGGATGCTATTCAGAAGAGACTTTGGACTTCAGACTTCAGAGTTGATGTTGAATGAGTTTAATACCTTTTGAGACTTGGGGGATGGAATGAATGTATTTTATTTGTGAGAAGGACATGAATGTGGGGGACCCAGGAGAATATTATGGGGTGAAAGTTTATGTCCTCCCCAAATGTACATGTTGAAACCCAACTACTTGATGTAATGGTATAGGAGTTGGGGGGATGGGGTAGGTATAAGATTGTTGTTGTTAAGTTGCTCAGTCATGTCCAGTTCTTTGCGACCCCATGGACTGCAGCATGCCAGGCTTCTCTGTCCTTCAGCATCTCCCAGAGCTTGCTCAAACCCATGTCCATTGAGTCAGTGATGTCATCCAACCATCTAGTCCTCTGTCGTCCCCTTTTCCTCCTGCCTTCAATCTTTCCCAGCATCAGGGTCTTTTCTAATGAGTCAGCTCTTCACATCAGATGGCCAAGGTGTTGGATATAAGATTAGATGACATCATAAGGATGGAGTCCTCACCAATGGAATTGGTGCCCTTATAAGCATCATGAGAGAACTAGCTTCCTCTCTGCTCTCCAGCAGAGGAGAATACATCAAGAAACTGGCAGTCTGCAACCTGGAAGAGGGTCCTCACCAGAACCTGACAATGCTGGAACCCCGACCCCAGGCTCCCAGGCTCCAGAACTGCAGGAGATACATTCCTGTTGTTTATAACCCACCTTAACTTCTTCATGAAAAAAGTTTCCAAAGCCCCTGTGGAGAATCCAGTTTTACTATTGCTCTTGTTCTGACTTTGAGACTCACCTTCTGCTTTATGCCTGTCAGACAAGTATGGTCTTACCTGCAACAAAAATGTTCCTACTACCTTCAGATAACCTCCTGATCTGCCCTATTTTACTTCCACACATTGGAGGTCACATTGCAAGCACAATGAACACATTGCAAGACCATTTACTTTCCTCTCCTTCCACCCTATTATTTATTTTTTTCATTCATTTATTTATATATTCATTCATTCATTTGGCTGCACCAGGTCTTAGTTGAGGCTTGTGGGATCTTCAGTTGTGGCATGTGGGATCTAGTTCCCTGACCAGGGATAGAACCTGGGACCCCTGCGTCAGAAGCACAGAGTCTAGCCACTAGACCACCAGGGAAGTCCCTCCTCCCATCCTATTCTGCTGACCCTGGGCCACCAACACTCCTTGCCAAGGCCACCACAATACCTTTCCAATTGTCATCTCAAAGCATCCACACTAACTTCACAATCCAACACGTCACAGCAACCAGAGCGAACTTTAAAAGTGTGAAGTTGACTGTATTCTTCTCCTTCAACTGTATAATAAAATCAGTTCTAGATTTTTTTTCTTCCAAAACCCCTTCCTCCCACTGTCTTCTGCATCTCAGTAAATGGTGACGCCATTCTTCAAGTGGCTCAGGCCCAAATCCTTGCCATCACCCGTAACCTCTCTCTTTTCTTCCCACTACAAGCACATCCATTCCACACTTAGGGTGGCAGGCTCCACCTCAAACTAGAGCCACCTACTTTGCAGGAAACACACCAGCGCTACTTCGATCCAAACCACCATTGTTTCCTGCCAAGATGACTAAAACAGCCTGCAAACTGGTCTCCCTGCTTCCACAGATGCCTCCCTTCAGGCTGTTCTCACACCAGGAACCATGTGAGCTTTTGCAAAGGTAAGCCAAACAGTGCTTCTCCTCTGCCCCCAGTTTTCTAACAACTTTGCATTTTGCTCAGAGATCCTTCCACCCACAAGGCCCTAGCTCGTTTCTCCCCATCTCTCTGGCCTCGTGTCCTACCACCTGAGTCCTGGCTGCAGGAGCCTTCAGCAAGCCCACAACACAGGGCCCATGCACTTGACGTCTTAGGCTGGAGCCCACTTCTCTCAGCTGTCTATGTGGCTCTCTCACTTCCTTCAGGGCTCTGCTCCCACATTGCTGCCCCGAGAGAGGCCTGCTCTGACTGTGCCCTGCACGTCTGCGCCATTTAGCCAGCTTTATTGTTCCAGGTGGCCCTAGTGGAAAAGAACCCACCTGCCAATGCAGGAGATGTAAGAGATGCAGGGTCAAGATCCTTGGGTCAATCCCCAGGTCAAGAAGATCCTTGAAGGAGGGCATGGCAACCCACTCCATGGAGAATTCCCATGGACAGAGGAGCCTGGCAGCCTACAGACCATGGGGTCACAAAGAGTCAGACATGACTGAGCGACTTAGCATGCACACATACATTTAGCACTTATTTGGAGCACCCAACATTTATCTGTCTACTCCTTTGTTGTCCGTCTTCCCCTCCTACAGTGTCAGATGACCGCAAGGGCTTGCTTTTGTGTGTGGTTTTTTTTTTTCTAATGTATTCTTTTTTTTTTTTTTTTTTGTCATACATTGTTATGAATCAGCCATAGATTTACATGTATTCCCCATCCCGATCCCCCCTCCCACCTCCCCTCCACCCGACTCCCCTGGGTCCTCCCAGTGCACCAGGCCGAGCACTTGTCTCATGCATCCCACCTGGGCTGGTGATCTGCCCCACCATAAATAGTATACATGCTGTTCTTTTGAAATATCCCACCCTCACTTCTCCCACAGAGTTCAAAAGTCTGTTCTGTATTTCTGTGTCTCTTTTTCCGTTTTGCATATAGGGTTATCGTTACCATCTTTCTAAATTCCATATATATGTGTTAGTATGCTGTAATGTTCTTTATCTTTCTGGCTTACTTCACTCTGTATAAGGGGCTCCAGTTTCATCCATCTCATTAGGACTGATTCAAATGAATTCTTTTTAACGGCTGAGTAATATTCCATGGTGTATATGTACCACAGCTTCCTTATCCACTCATCTGCTGATGGGCATCTAGGTTGCAAAAATATGGAACGCTTCACGAATTTGCGTGTCATCCTTGCGCAGGGGCCATGCTAATCTTCTCTGTATCGTTCCAATTTTAGTATATGTGCTGCCGAAGCGAGCACTGTGTGTGTTTTCTTTATTAGAATGTCTGCTAGTTTTATTTATTTTCTTAGATTAATTTTTATTGGAGTATAGTTGCTTTGCAAAGTTGTACTAGTTTCTACTGTACAACAAAGTGAATTGGCTATATGTACACATGTGTCTCCTTTTTTTGGATTTCCTTCCTATCTAGGTCGCCACAGAGCAATGAGTTCCTGTGGGGGGTTTGTGAGGCAGATGGACTCTTAAGATTCACTGCCCCCCAACCCATGATCCCCACTTTCTCCTGGTGTTCACATCTTTGTTTCATTCCTTCCTCTTCCATGTGGGTGGGACCTGTGACTTGTTTCCAACCAGCAGAATGTGGCAAAGTGATGGGCTGTCATTCCCATGATTATGTTACATAATATAAGACTTTGTCTTTCTAGCTCAGTGGTTCCCCAAGCTTTTTAGCACCAGGAACTGGTTTCACGGAAGACAGTTTTTCCAGGGATCCGGGGTGGGAGGGCAGGGATGTTTGGGGGATGATTCAAGGGCAGTAAGGTTCATGCTCCTATGAGAATCTAATGCTGCCACTGATCTGACAGGAGGCAGAGCTCAGGCGGGAATGTGAATGAGCCGTAAATACAGAGGAAGCGTCACTTGCTCCCTCACTCTCTGCTCACCCCCCTGCTGTACGGCCCAGTTCCTAACAGGCTATAGACTGGCAGCTGTCTGTGTCCCGGGGTTGGGCACCTCTGTGCTCACAGATCGGCTCTCACTCTCCTGCTGGCCTTGGAGAAGCAAGCTGATGTCTGTGAATTGTCTAAGGGTGGCATCTGGGAACTGAGGACCTCCGGCCAGCAGCCAATTGAAAACCTGAAGCACTCAGCCCAGTCACCACAAGGAAATGTATTCTACCAACAACTGGAGTTGCTTGGAGCAGATGAAGAACCCACCTGAGCCTTCGGATGAGAATGCGGCCCTGCCAACATGTTGACTGCAGCCTAGCCAGATCCGGAAGCAGAACACTCAATTAAGTAGTGCCCAGACTCTTGGTCCACTGAAACTGAGAGATATTAAATGTCTGTTGTTCTTGGCTACTAAATTTGTAGTAATTTGTTACTCAGCAATAGAAAACCAATATAGTTTGTTTTGTTCATTGTTCTCTCCTGAGTCCTTAGAACAGGATACAACATATATTGGGTAGGTGCTCAGTAAATGTCTGTTGAATGAGAATATTGTTATGAAAAAGCAAAACAGAGAAAGAAAACAAAGTGGACAATATGGCTATAATATGCTACCGCTCATGTGTGAATATGTGTGTAGCTAACTGCATAAATGTCGAATTTCTGTAGAAAATTCTCTAGAATTTTCTCTAGAAAATTTTCTCTAGAAAATTTCTCTAGAAAGGTCTATGAGAAACTGACAAAAGTCTGGGGAGGAAAATGAAAGTACTAGAAATCCATGAAGGGAGGAGGCTTTTATTTTAAAACCTTTTGAACTATTTGAAAAATATTTTTACGCTATAAATGTATTACTTAAACACATACACAACTGAACAAAATCACTCCCGTGACTTCAAATTTTAATGATTTCTAAACTAATAGCATTTCTTCAGCATTTACTCCTTTAGGCAGTGCTCTGCCTGACCGATCCAAGCAACACCCTGGTCTATTATTCATTTCCACCCAATCTCCCTCCAAGATGTCTCGTGGCAACCGTCTTCAACAAAAGAATTGCTACAGACAGAACTAAATATATTTTGCACTTGCATATCATGCTTTGACTGCCTCACAAAGGAGCAGAAAGGCAAATTCTGTTTCCAGACATGTGTAAGCCAAGCCACAAGGGCCTTTTCTACAGCACAATTCAAGAAAAGAGGTACCAAGTTTTCCCTTTATTGTTATCATGTATCCAGTCTAAAAAGCATCTCATTCAAGAAAAATGTGAATAATTTAACGTATGAAGTTACCCTGGAGTTTTTGTTGTTGTAGTTTAGTTGCTAAGTCATGTCCAACTCTTTGTGACCCCATGGACTGTAGCCCACCAGTCTCTTCTATCCATGGGATTTCCCAGGCAAGAATACTGGAGTGAGTTGCCATTTCCTTCCCAGGGGATCTTCATGATGCAGGGATTGAACCCACGTCTCCTGCTTGGCAGGTGGATGGCCTGATAAGCTTTAAAAAGTGTGACCAAAATAATGGAGTAGTAGGTCAATTTCCTGGAGAAGGCAATGGCAACCCACTCCAGTACTCTCTTTTTTTTTAACTATTCAGCAGTTTGTTTGTTTTTTTTTTCCCATTTATTTTTATTAGTTGGAGGCTAATTACTTTACTATATTGTAGTGGTTTCTGCCATACATTGACATGAATCAGCCACGGATTTACATGTATTCCCCATCCTGATCCCCCCTCCCTCCAGTACTCTTGCCTGGGAAATCCCATGGACAGAGGAGCCTGGCAGGCTGCAGACCATGGGGTCTCGAAGAGTCGGACACGACTGAGTGACTTCACTTTCACTTTTCACTTTCATGCACTGGAGAAGGAAATGGCAACCCACTCCAGCATTCTTGCCTGGAGAATCCCAGGGACAGAGGAGCCTGGTGGGCTGCCGTCTATGGGGTCGCACAGAATTGGACACGACTGACTCGTCTTAGCAGCAGCAGCAGCAGGTCAATTTCCATACTGGTTTGGCAGAGGTGAAGAAAAGCCGACTAAAATATGCAGGCTGAGGACAAATGGGCCCATTACACAGCAAGGAAAACTGAGTCAGAGAGTACAGCATAGAGCTTTAGGAGGCCATAGCCTGTGTGCCTCAGATGGAGACTGCCAAGTTTACCATTTACAAAAAGAAAAAAAGAAAATAAAAAAACCCTATAGAGCTTGCGTGGTGGCTCAGTGGTAAAGAATCTGCCTGCCAGTGCAGGAGACATTTCCTGGTCTGGGAAGGTCCCACTTGCTGCAGAGCAACAAAGCCTATGTGCCACAACCTCTGAGCCTGTGCTCCAGAGCCCGGGAGCTACAACTATTGAGCCCACATGCAGCAAATACTGAAGCCCTTGCACCCGAGAGCCCATGCTCCACAACAAGAGAGGCCACTGCAATGAGAAGCCCACACAGCACAGCAAAGAGTTGACTCTGTTCACCCCAATTAGAGAAAAGCCCATGCAGCAACAAAGACCCAGCATAGCCAAAAACAAATAAATGAGTAAATTTAAAAAAACAAACTACAGACAACAGGTTGGTGAAATAGTTTCAAATGTGTAGCCTGATCTGTTTTGAAACTAGCTTATGTAACAAATTTAAGAGTTGCTGAAAGCCTTTCTCCTAGTGCTCTAGAAAATATTTTGACACAATTACTCTCAGCAATTAGTGAGGGACTATGAACCCAACGACATAAGATTATTGACCTTGTTCAAAGTTCTAAATCTGAAACACACAATCATAATGAGTGTTCAATGATTAATCAACTTCTGTGAATTAATGGCTAAAAACCATATCATCGCTGTCCAGCTTCTCAAATCATAGTTCACTTCATGTGAGTGTGTATATGTCTATGTTTTCATAGGTCAGTTTGATTGTGCAATCAGTTCAAACCAAGAAATTCACCAATATGGCTACAAGTTCATGACTAAATCCTATGAAGGTCAAAAGCTGTGTGCAGCCTCTTGGCCAAAGTAACATCCTTCCCAAGAAACATTTAACTTACCTAATTGGTATCTTTGCCATTCATTCATACATACATATATTTACTCATTCTGCCAACATTTAACACTCATGTACAAAGAGGCATAAGTCAGGGGCATTGCTTATAGTCCAGTGGTTCATGGATGTGTTGGCATGTTTTCTCATCAACATATGTCATTGTGTGTGTGTGTGTGTGTTAGTTGCTCAGTCGTGTCCAACTCTTTGGGATCCCAAGGACTGTAGCCCGCCAGGCTCCTCTGTCCGTGCAATTCTCTAGGCAAGAATAATTGAGTGGATTGCCACTCCCTTCTCTAAGGGATCTTCCCAACCCATGGATTGAACCCAGGTCTCCGGCATTGCAGGCAGATTCTTTATTCTTTACTGTCTGAGCCATGAGGGAAACCCATATGTCATTGCAGCCCAACCTTTTTTATTTGGCTGGAATGCAAGCACCTGGAGGACAGGCATAAGGTATCTATAACTCAAATGGAGACCTGGGAGCCTCTGGAGCAGAGTGTCCTGGTGGCACATGCCCTAACCTAGCTCAACATATCTCAAAGAACAAAACAGCACATCTCCCTCATTCCTACTTCTATCAGTTGTTACTATAACTTCTGTTCTAAAACTGTTCAAATACATTTCACAAGGCAATCAGGCAATTGACAAAATTAGACTCTATGGAAACTTTGTTCATCAATTACATTATATGATCTATAGCTCATTTTTCCAAATCATAGTGAATTAAATATCTTACTACCAAATAAGAGACCCCCCCCCTTAATGTTCTCTTACCTTTATTTTTTATAGCCACTTAAACTCATGAATTATTAAAGAAGCAAGAGGAAATGGAAAGTGAATAAGAAAGTTATTTGAAATGTCCCTGGGGAGTTGGATGAGCTTTCATGTAATACCACATAATGGGCTTCCAGGCATTGAGAGGAAAGATAAAGGATTCACTCTAAAAGTCACATACACTTTTGAGGGGAAAAAATCTCAATTTCATGCATAAATTAAAATTAGGTACAATTTTTGTGTCTTTCAGATTGATAAAGATGAAAGAGTATGGTTATACCAAGAGCTGGTAAGGATACCGGACAAAACAGCCTGGTTTTGCAGGCTTCCCCTATGGCTCAGCAGTAAAGAATCCACCTGCAATGGGTCTGGAAGATCCCCTGGAGGAGGGCATGGCAAACCACTCCAGTATTCTTGTCTGGGAAATCTCATGGACAGAGGAGCCTGGCAGGTTATGGTCCATGGGGTTGTAGAGTTGGACATGACTGAAGTGACTATGCATGCATGCAGTGTGTGTGGAAGAGTGTGGTGATGGTGGTTTAGTTGCTAAGTTGTGTCCGGTTGTTTAGGACTGCATGGACCCCACCAGGCTCCTCTGTACACAGGATTTCCCAGGCAAGCATACTGGAATGGGTTGCCATTTCCTTCTTCAAGGGATCTTCCTGACCCAGGGATCGAACTCAGATCTACGGCATTGCAGGCCAATTCTTTACCAACTGAGCCACCTAGGAAGCCCTTATGGAAGGGTGAAGTGAGGCTGAATTTCTGAGGATTATTTTGGTCATATCTATCAAATTAAAAGTGAGTATGTTCTTTGTCCCAGTGTTTCAGTCTATTTGGACTTCCATAACAGAATATCACAAACCAGGTGGCTGAAAGTTCTGGAGGCTGGAAGTCCGAGATCAAGGTGCCAATGGGGTTGGATTCTGGTGAGAACTCTCTTTTTAACTCATAGATAACATTTTTCCCCCTGTGTCCTAAATGTGCACACACAGGAAGAGAGACATCTCTGGAGTCCCTTCCTCTCCTTAAAAGGACACCAGTTCTGTTGGATTAGGACCCCACCCTTATGACTTCTTTTAACCTTAATTAGGATCTTTAACCTCCCTAAAGATCCTATCTCCAAATACACAAGGAGGGTTAGGATTTTAAGATGTGAATTTGGCAGGGGGAAGGAGTAAGGGGCATAGTATAGTTTATAACACCCAACAAATCCAATTTTGGAGATTTATCCTGCATATGTGTTTGCATTGTGTACAAGGATCTTTAAATAAGAATGTTTAGAGACTTCCCTGGTGGTTCAGTAGTTAAGACCTCAATGAAGGGGGATATAGGTTCAATCCCTAGTTGGGGAACTAAGATCTCACATGCCTCATGGCCGAAAAAAAAAACAAAACGCAAAACAGAAGCAGTATTGTAACAAATTCAATAAAGACTTTAAAAATAGCCCACATTAAAAAAAAAAACTTAAAAAAACTAAGAATAATTAAAATTCTATTATCTACAGTAGCCAAGAATTATAAATAACCCAAGCATCCATCAGGAGGGGGCTAGTCAAACTAAGGTACACTCAGTCAGTAAAATACTGCTATGCAACTATTAAAATGAATGAGCCAGCAGTAAACACACTGACATGGAGAACTCACTAAACTATACCATTAAGTAGAAAAGGCACAGTGCAAAGCAGTGTATAGAACATGATCCAATTTCTGTAAAGAAAAAATATGTTTAAGCACCAATATCTTCTGGAAGATTTACAAACAACCATTGGCAGTCATTACCTCTACCGAGTAGACTGGTGGCATGAGCAAGAAGAATTTGTTCCTTATACCTTTTCATACCGTTTGTATTTTGACTACCCTCACTGCTAGGTGAAGGCATATTACTTTTTTTTTAAGGTAAAAATTCACGTAGAAAAACATTCACCATTTTAACCATCTAAAAGTGTATAATTCAAGGGCATAAGTGCCTGAGGGGCATTCACAGTGTTATGCAACCACCACTTCTCTCTAGTTTGAAACATCTTCATCACCCCCAAAATGAGTAGTAACTCTCCCACCCCACCCAGAGCCTAGAAATCATTAATCTGCTTTGCATCTCTATGGATTCATCTTCTTTGGATATTTCTTTTTTTTTATTATAAACAGAATCATAGAAGTGTGGCTTTACTGCCTGGCTTCTTTCGCTTAGGGTAAGATTTTCAGGGTGCATCCATACTGTAACATGTATCATTCCTCTTTATGGCTGAACAATATTTTATTGTATGAATATTCTACATCTTTTCTGTTCATCCACAATGGGCATTTGGCTTGTTTCCAATTTTGGTTATCACAAACAGTGCTGCAAAGGACATTTGTTTACATGTTTTTATTTGAATAACTCTTTTTAGTTCTTTTGAGTCCCTACCTGGAGTGGAATTGTGGGGTCATATGGTAATTCTATGTTTCAACTTTTTGAGGAGCAATGTTACTTTTTACTGTATTTAAATATTTAGCTACCTGCCATAAATGAGACCAGTATATGACAGGATCTTGAAAGATCTTTTAGTGTGGTCTCTCTGACAATGGACAATATTTATCATAGTTAAAGCAGTAATTTGGGTTTAGCATTATATTTTGTCTTAGGGTCTATGAGATATCATATATAAAATGGAAAGTCCAGTGCTCATATTGTTGACTGAAAGAGTGCATCTCAAAAGGATACAAGTATTCTTTTGTAACTGGAGAAGGAAATGGCAACCCACTCCAGTATTCTTGCCTGGAGAATCCCATGGACAGAAGAGCCTGGTGAGCTATAGTCCATGGGATCACAAAGAGTCAGACATGACTGAGTGACTAACAGTTATTCTTTTGTAACATTAATGCCGTTAGACAAGATGCCATCCAATAAACACTAATTACTCGAATTTTAGAAATACTGTTTATTTAAAAAATAACTAGTGACTACTTCACTCCCATTAGGATGGCTATTATCAAAGCATCAAAAATAGAAAGTGTTATCAAGGATGTGGAGAAATTGCAACCTTTCACTCTTGGTGGGGATGTAAAATGGTGCAAACTGTTGTGGAAAACATTATGGCGGTTCATCAAAAAACTAAAAATAGAACTACTGCACTGTACAGCAATTCCACTTCTGGATATATACTCAAAAGAATTGAAGTCAGAGACTTGAGCAGATATATATATACACGCATGTTTATAGCAGCATTATTCACAATAGCCAAGAAGTGGAAGCAACCCAAGTGTCTCTGAAGAGACAAATGGATTAAAAAAAAAATGATACATGCTCAGTTCAGTTCAGTTCAGTCCGTGTCCGACTCTTTGTAACCCCATGAATCACAGCACACCAGGCCTCCCTGTCCATCACAAACTCCCGGAGTTTACTCACACTCATGCCCATCGAGTCGGTGATGCCATCCAGCCATCTCATCCTCTGTCATCCCCTTCTCCTCCTGCCCCCAATCCCTCCAAGCATCAGGGTCTTTTCCAATGAGTCAACTCTTCGCATGAGGTGGCCAAAGTATTGGAGTTTCAGCTTCAGCATCAGTCCTTCCAATGAACACCCAGGACTTATCTCCTTCAGGATGGACTGGTTGGATCTCCTTGCAGTCCAAGGGACTCTCCAGAGTCTTCTCCAACACCACAGTTCAAAAGCATCAATTTTTCGGCGCTCATCTTTCTTCACAGTCCAACTCTCACATCCATATATGACCACTGGAAAAACCATAGCCTTGACCAGACGGATCTTTGTTGGCAAAGTAATGTCTCTGCTTTTTAATATGCTATCTAGGTTGGTCATAACTTTCCTTCCAAGGAGTAAGTGTCTTTTAATTTCATGGCTGCAGTCACCATCTGCAGTGACTTGCTCAGACATAGATAAACCTTCAATACATAATGTTAAGTGAAATAAATCAGTCAAAAAACAACAAATATTATGATTCCACTTACATGGAGGTGCCTAGAGAAAGTCAAATTCATAGATTCAGAAAGTAGAACAATGCTTGTCAAGGGCTGTGGGGTGAAGGGAGGTAATATGTACGAAGTTCTGGTTGAAGAAAGTGAAAAAAATCTGAGTTGGATGGTAGTGATGGTTCCACAACAATGTGAATGTCTTTATATCACTGAACTGTACACTTAAAAAGAGTTAAAATTATAAAATTCACATCATATTTAAATATATTTAAAAAATATATTTATGTATATTTTACCACAAAAAAAGAAGAGAAACACACACACATAAATAAAAATAACTACCGATCTCCTGGTAAGGACACTGAAGATACATAGAGCCGTGAACATTACATGTAAAACATAGTCCTTGATTTGATAGGACTAGGGGAGAACAACAATAAAAAATGTAAAAATTCAACAGACACATTCCCTTAGACACATACCCATCTTAGTCTTTTGCCATCATAAACACTGCTGTAAAGAAGATCTTCATAGGAGCCTATGCCACTCTACCTCTTAAAAACAGGTCTTTTATTTTTTTTTAATTTTATTTATTTATTTATTTTTGGCTGTGCTGGGTCTTCGCTGCTGCTCAGGTTTCTCTCTAGTTGCGGTGCACGGGCTTCTCATCGCGGTGGCCTCTCTTGTTGTGGATAACCGACTCCAGAGCCCAGGCTCAGCTGTCCGGGTGCAGGGGCCCAGTTTCCCCGAGGCATGTGGGATCTTCCCGGATCAGGGATCAAACCCGTGTCCCCTGTATTGGCAGGCAGATTCTTTACCACTCAGCTACCAGCGGAGCCCCCAAAGCAGGTCTTTTAATAGAGACTTTATTTTTATTTTTCTAAATCCCCAGACCTATGCAAGTAATCATCAAGGTGATCCCTCTTAACAGATACAGAAATGGAGGCACAATTATTTATTTATTCATTTACTTTTGGCTGCGCTCGGTCTTTGTTGCTGCTCGAGGGCTTTCTCCAGTTTGGGTAGCAGGGGCTGCTCTCTAGTTGCGGTGGGCAGGTTTCGCATTCTCGTGGTTTCTCCTGTCGCGAAGCATGGGCTCTAGGACGCCTGGGCTCAGTAGCTGTGGCATATGGAGTTGTCCTAGGCATGTGGAATGCTCCCAGACAAGAGATCCAACCTGTGTTCCCTGCATTGGCAGGCAGATCTCCAACCACTGGACCACCAGGGAAGTCCCAGGCACAATTTAGATAAGCAAGTTTTATTCCTGTTATCTCTCTTGGATTAAAACATTACTTTTCAAACTAGGTGTATAGCTCTGATTTTCTGCTATGTCATTTCCTCTCATTCCTGTTAGACAAGAACTTATCAATTAGCTTTTCAAGAGCAATTTCACATGTAGCTCAGCGAGTATTTCCATCCACACACTCAAAGATTAGGTCTCAAAAATCAGCTTTGAAGTTAGTTGTTTGAACCTCAGAATCCACCAGCCATTTTGAGCTTTAGGATGAAAGATTTCCCTCTTGAATTTGCTTCCCCTATAATTGTCAATGATATGACAAGTGGTGGGGAATGCCATCATACTTTCCCACTAAGTATTTTGTAACCCATTTTTTTTTTCAAATAGCTATCTTACTCTGATCTTAAGTCGATGGAAATGTAATTTAATCAATCAACAAATTAATTTCTGTTAAATAGAGATTTGGGCTGGCATAAGCAATTTTTATGCAGGAGACCAGAGTTTGATCTCTGGGACAGGAAGATTCCCTGGTGTAGGAAATGGCAATCCACTTCAGTATTCTTGCCTGGAAAATTCCATGGATGGAGGAGCCTGGTGGGCTACAGTCCATGGGGTCACAGAGAGTCAGAGTCTCACAACTGAGAGACTTAATTTTTGATATCTGCAGAAGGAAATTAGTTTGATAAATAGAAATGAGAATTCTCTTCTGTCCTAAGGCAGGGAATCTAAGATCATCATCCTGCACGCTGACCAGCACTGCTCCAGGGCTGTGGCTAATGCACAAAACTCTAACACACCCAGAATGTAAATTTATAAACTTATGGATTTTACACACACAGTTTTCCCCCCTGAAACACAACTTAAATATGTCTTGTGTTGCTTTGGGTTCTCCCAGAAGCAGGCACTGAGCCAAGGTTTCAAGTGCAGACAGTTTACGTGGGAGGTGATCCCAGGAGACACCAGTGGGGAGCAGGAAAGCCAGACGGGAAGAGAGGCAAGTGAAAGGTTTGTTTTCAAGCAGCGTACCAGTGTGAGTAACTAAGACATAACCCTGCTGCAGCACGCAAGGACCTCGGAGCCACCCCATCCAGGGTCAAGTGTGCTGGGTAATTATTACACCTCCTCCTGTCAATCATCGATGGAGAGGTTGGGGAGGGGGAAGTTTCCTCCATGCCTGTCATGCTGGGGCAAAGAAAGACCTGGGGGCCAAGCAAAGTCCTCAGGCAAGGAAAGGAGGGGGCTGGCAGCTGGAAATGAGGCGGGTGTGCACCAAAGGGGCAAGGATGAGGGCTGATCTGCTCAACAACATCACCATATCTGTCCTCCTAAAACTTCTAAGCAGGATTAGTTGCCTCTTTTCTCCTGTTTCTTCCAGAATTTATTCAGCTGCCCAATGTCATTACACAGCACAGAACCTCACACACCTCTCATTCTCTACAGGGACCCTTCAGCCCCCAAAGGCAGAACAATGACTTCCTGCCCAAGCAGGAAAGGCACAGGTGAGCGCCACAAAACATGAGGCTTCCAGATGCCTTATTCTTTCTAAAGCCCTCTTTAAAGCAATGAAAAACCCTAGAATGCAGGATGTCTCTCTGGTTTCTGGTTGCTATTCTTCTTTCCAAATATAAAGAGAAGAAATCTGGGCTGATTTATGGAATTAAAAATATAATGTTCCAAATAAAAGTATACATCATCTGGTGATAAGTACCAAAAAAGAAATATACAGCAGAGGAAGGCGGTAGAGTATGCATCAGGTATGCTATTTACTTTATTTTTTTTTGGCTGAGCCAAACAGCTTGCAGGATCTTAATTCCCCAACAAAGAATTGAAGGTAGCCCCAGCAGTATAAATACCTAGTCCTAAAGGTAAAGAATCTGCCTGCAATGTAGGAGACACATGAGACATGGGTTCAATCCCTAGGTCTGGAAGATCCCCTGGAGTAGGAAATGGCAACCCACTCCAGTATTCTTGCCTGGAAAATCCCACAGACAGAGGAGCCTGGTGGGCTACAGGCCATGGGATTGCACAGAGTCGGACACAACTGAGTGACTAAGCAACAAAAAAACTATTGGATTGCCAGGGAATTCCCAAAGGTATGCTATTTTAGATGAGGGGGGTGGGAAGGGACAACATTATATATGTTATATATAATATATATTAGTCACAGTTACTAAAAGATAAGAAATGTGCATATATATATATACATACACATATGATGTATTGTTATTATGTATTATAATTATATATAATGTACCATATATGTACAAGTGTGTGTGTATATATATAACCACACATATGTATATATATACACACACATATATACATATATATATATATATATATATATATATACTTCTTATCCTTTAGTAATTCAAGTTCTAGGATCTTGTGCATAGATATTTGCGTAAGTACTAGAATATTCACTTCAGCAGTGTCTGTAGCAGCCAAAGACTGGAAGCAGTCTAGCCATCTATCTAGGTAAGAAACATTTGTATAGCTTTTAATATGTGTCAGGCACTGTTCTGTGTTTTTTATAGACAGTAACTCACTTAAAGCTCAACAGAAAACCTATTAAGGGTCTAATGTCATTACTCCCTTTTTCAGATGAGAAGACCGAGGCACAGAAATTAGGTTATTTGTCCAACTTAGCACAGTGAGAAAGTGGTAAAATCGAGATTCAAGCCCAGGCTATCCAGCTTCAGAGTTTGAACACTTGACCTGGATGCTGTCTTCTCCTCTGAGGGGAGATTAATTAAATCAATGTTCCCACTCTTCAATAGAATTCTAAGGCATTGCTTTTTTAAAAAATGGGGGGACCTCACTGGTGGTCCAGTGGTTAAGACACCCAATGCAGGGGGCATGGGTTCAATCCCTGGTCGGGGAACTAAGATCCCACATGCCGCGAAGTGCAGACCAAAAAAAAAAAAAAAATGAAGGCAGTTTTATAACAGTTGATATGGAAATATCTTGAAGATATTAGCTAACAGCATGAAGATACTGAACGTGTGAAAACTGCACTAACATTTTTACAAAACAGGGGAAGAACACGTGTACGTGCTTTATCAGCTAGACAGAAGTTCTATAAGGATACTTGTTAAAACAGAAGGGGGACACTTTTGTGGGGAGAGGAACTGGGAGATAGAAAAATTTTCAAAGACTTTTCTGGCATTATTTAATTGCTTATCATGCACATGTAATACCTACTTTATTGACTATAACTTTAAAAAATTGAGCAAATTCCCTGGCAGTCCAGTGGTTAAGACTGAGCGCTTTCACTGCTGGGACCCAGGTTCAATCCCTGGTCAGAGAACTAAGATCCTGCCAGCTTCACAGTCTGGTCAAAAATTAAAAGTTTTTAAATTAAAAAAAATTTAAAATAAATATAATAAAAACTGAAAGAAAATAAAACTTCTGCCAATAGAGCAATGGAAAATGTCATCTGAATTTTTTTAAAGATTTATTTGTTTGTTTATTTTATTTTTGGCTGTGCTGGATCTTTGCTCCCTCTCATGGGCTCTCTCAAGTCGCAGTGAGTGGGGGCTACTCTTTGTTGCATTGTGCAAGCTTCTCATTGTTTTCACTTGTTGCAGAGCACGGGCTCTAGGCATTTGAGTTTCAGTAGCTGCAATGCAGGGGCCCACAGTAGTGCTGTGTAGGTTTAGCTGCCTTGAGGCATATGGCATCTTCCTAGAGCAGGAATCAAATCTGTGGTGGATTCGTAACCACTGGACCACCAGGGAAGCCATCATCTTCCGAAATTTTTCAGAACTTACTTTATATTTAAGGTCAAAGTAAAAGACCCAAGGTGAAAACTTTGTTAACTTTCATATGACTTAAAATTTTTTGAGTGACTTATCAGCTTTACTTTTATCAAATTGGGAAACACGTTAAATTCATGAGTAAATTTTAATGAAAATAATTACACAATATGGAGTTATTTCCTTAGAGTGCATAATGCTTTTAAAATGACCATGATGTCAAACTTCTTGTCTGACTTTGTACACTAACCTTTGAAATAAAAAAAGAAAAAGAAAGGCGACTATTTCCAACACCTTTGTGAAATCATTTTGGCTCCATGTTCGGCACCTATTCCACTATCTGTAATTTAAAATCTCATGGCCTAAAAATGAATCCACTATTCTTTTAATTCAATAGCACTCAGTCCCCCAAAAAATCTTCATTTCTTCCTATTTTACTTGAATAACTTTAATTATCTTCATGTTAAATAAAATCAGGAAATTGGTTCCTACAAATGAGAGTAAGAAAGTGTTTTTTCCTGGTTTTGTTAATAGTAAATGAAAGTAATTGAAGACTATAACTCCTTTATTCAGAAAGAATTTGGTCTTTTCAAGGACAGGCATACATTGCTGAAAATGTTAACATTTTAGGGCAACTGTGTTCTCATAATTAGGATTCCTATAGGAGATAAGGGAGGATAAAAATATATTTAAGCAAATACTGGAAACCACTTGCTTATAATGTCTCACTCTGCCTAGAAAAAAAAATGACTCAAGTTAATTCTGTTCATTAAAATAAGAAAATGCTCAATTGAGGGGACCAAAATAGTTTCAATGAAAGATATAAATTTCTTTAACAGGGCAAAATTTGAGAATCTTCCATTATATGAAGATATGACATTTTCCTGGTTAGATAGTAAAACTAAGAAGGGATAAGATTAAAAAAGCATTTACTAAGACTTTGACATTCTCCATGTTTGTTATCAACAGAAGCAGTAAGCAGGTTTTGAGGTTTGGAGAGAAAAAAATCAACTTCTTTAAAAGGGAAATTAAGATTTCCTAGATTTTGCTTCCTTGACCTAAGCTACAGGTATGTTCTACCTAACTTATGTCTTGCTTCTAATCTTGAAAAACAGACCACTATTCAATTAGTTCCATAAGCTGGAAACCAGGATCATTCTTGGATTTTCTTTTGCTCTATCGTCCATATCCAATGCACTTCTCAGGTGGGTCAGTGGAAAAGAATCCACCTGCCAAGACAGGAGACGCAAGTTTGATCCCTGGGTCAGGAAGATACCCTGGAGAAGGAAATGGCAACCCACTCCCGTATTCTTGCCTGGGAAATCATGGACAGAGGAGCCTGGTGGGCTACAATCCATGGGGTCACAGAAGAGTCAGACCCGACTTGGCAACTGAGCATGCTCACACACCATATCCAGTGCATCACCAATTCATTCATTCATTGATTTATGGTAAATGAACAAGGATGGCTCCTTCCTTCAATTGCTGCCTCCCTTCACGAATCTTTCTAAAGACTGGTCTCTGCACCAGCTTCATTTCCTCACATTCCCCTAACTCTGCCCAGGCTGACGTCTGACCTGATCACTCCACAGAAACAGCTCTTGCTACTGACACTGATGACATCTGAGTCACGAAACCAGTGGCTGCTTTTCATCTCTCCTCTTTCTGGACCTTAACCACATTCCACGATCTTAGCCCCTTCCTCCTGAAAGCATTTCCTAGTGCCCCTGTCTTCGCATTCATCGGGTTTTTCTCCTAGCTCTCAGGTTACTCCTGTGTATCCAGGTAAGACTACCCTTGACCTCACTATCTACAGCAGGTCTCTCTTACAGCCTCAGAGCAGCGTGTACTGTCTACAGCACTTTTCACTTTTATAATTTTACATTGACTATGTCTGCCTTCTACGAATCCATAAGCTCTGTAAAGACATTTTCCTTACCTTGGTGTCCTCAGAGCAGAGTGCTTGGGATACAGTCAGGCAAATGCTAACATTCAGATAAAGAATGAAGTGCTACGAAGGAAAGGTATAGAATACAAGACCCTCTGAGTGTCTAGATCTTGTCTGGAGGATTTGTGAAAGTTTCCCTGTGAAACTGCTATTTGGCTGACTTTTGAAGGATGAATAGGACTTAACTAGATTAAGGGGGAAAAGCAATCAGATGGTAGGTTTGTATACACATGTGATACCGAGGGACATGGTGCATTCAAACAACCAAATAAAGGACAAGAAGGCTGAAACTTAGAGAACAAGGCGGGTAGTAGAGCAGGAGAAATGAGAGGGCCAAGGAGGACCAGACTGTGTAGGGGATTACGGTTGGGGTGACCCTTTAATTTAATGTTTAAACTGAAGAACTTTGTTTTCCCCAATTTAAAAACATTACGTTCCTAAGTTTTAACTTTGATATCCTGATGCTGGGGAAGATTGAAGGTGGGAGGAGAAGGGGACAACAGAGGATGAGATGGTTGGATGGCATCACCAATTCAATGGACATGAGTTTGAGCAAACTCCGGGAGACAGTGAAGGACAAGGAAGCATGGCGTGCTGTAGTCCACGGGGTTGCAAAGAGGTGGACACAACTGAGGGACTGAACAACAACAAATTTTGATAATATTTCAAACTTAATGAAAAAAGTGCAAGAATAGTTCAGAGAGGTCCCATGTAACCTTTACCTAATGCACTGTTTACATTTTGCCCCATTTTCTTTATTTCTCTCTACATTAATATATAAAGGAATTTTTTTTCTTTGAATCATTTGAGAGTAAGTCAGAGGGCTTCCCTGGTGGTTTAGATGGTAAAGAATCTGCCTGCAATGCAGAAGACCTGGGTTCGATCCCTAGGTTAGGAAGATCCTCTGGAGAGGGGGATGGCTACCTTCTCCAGTATTCTTGCTTGGAGAAACCCATGAAGAGAGCAGCCCGACGGGCCACAATCCTTGAGGTCACAAAGGGTCATAGACAACTGAGTGACTAAGACACACACAGAGACATTTTGCACATTTACTTCTAAATGATTCAGTGTGCATTTCCTAAGAACAAGAACATCCCCTTTCACAATCACAGTGATCAAATGAGGACATTTGACAGTGATAAAATACTATTATCTAGTTCACATGACACTTTCAACTTGGTCACTTGTCTGTTATGTCCATTACAGCTGCTTCTACCCTGGTCCTGGACCCTATTCTGAATCTTACACTGTATCATTAGTTTCCTTTCATCTTAATCCAGAGTACTTCTGATAGTCAAATAGAGTCCTATTAGTAATTATGCTGGACTCGTAGGCAAACCTGGGCATGTAATGACACTACTTGCAGGTGATGGCAAGGATTTCAAACTTTATCTTCTGGGTAATGGGAGCCACTGAAGTATTAAGAGTAAAAAGCAAGGAAGCAACATGTGTTCACTCATGTTTCAAAAAGACTAATCTCACTCCAGTGTGGAGAAAATATAACAATGGAGCAATATTTATTTAATAAAACATTAAATGTTGAATGAATAAAAGAAGTCTATTAATAGACAATTACATCTAGCTCATCACTGCTAATTTATTAGAGAAATGCAAATCAAAACTGCAATAAGGTATCACCTTACACTAATCAGAATGGCCATCATTAAAATGTCTACAAATAAATGCTGGAGAGGGTGTGGAGAAAAGGGAACCCTCCTTTTCTTCTTTTCACTATTGGTGGGAATGTAAATTAGTGCAGCCACTATGGAAAACAGTATGGAGGTTCCTCAAAAAACTAAAAATAGAGTTGCCATATGATCTAGCAATCCCACTCCTGGGCATACATCCAGACAAAACTATAATTTGAAAAGATACATGTATCTTTATGTTCATAGCTGCACTATTTACAGTAGCCAAGACATGGAAGCAACCTAAATGTCCATCCACAGACGAATGGATAAAGAAGGTGTGGTAGAATACTTGTTGTTGTTCAACAAGTAGGAATACTTGTTGTTGTTTAGTTGCTAAGTCATGTCCAGTTCTTTGTGACCCCAAGGGCTGTAGCCCACCAGGCTCCGCTACCCATGGGGTTTACCAGGCAAGAATACTTGAGTGGGTTGCCATTTCCTTCTCCAGGGATCTTTCTGACCCAGGGATCAAACCCATATTTCCTGCATACTCAGCTATAAAAAAAGAATGAAATAACGCTATCTACATTATTTCAAATTGCAATCTACAAAACAGAAATAGATGCCCAGATATAGAGAACAGATTTGTGGTTGTCAATGAAGAGGGGAGGTGGGGGAGAAAAGGATTGGGAGTTTGGGAATAGCAGGTTCAAACTGGTGTATATAGAACGGATAAACAACAAAGTCCTACTATATAACAGAGGGAACTATATTCAATATCCTGTGATAGGCCATAATGGAAGAGACTATGAAAAAATATGGATATATATACAATTGAGTCACTCTGCTATATGGCAGGAATTAACATAACATTGTAAATCAAGTATACTTCAATACAATTTTTAAAAATTCAATAGACAATTGAATCTAGCAGTTTTCAGAATACTTTTTGACTTAAAGTTGGAAGCGTAAGCAACTCAATATAAAATCACAAAACTCAACCTAATAATGTCCATGGGTAAGTTGAAAAATCCAAAAACAACCTCTACTCTGATGCAGAATAAAGGTATGTATATTTAAAAATATGCCCACCAATTCTTTGCTATTCCATTCTTAAAGATGTGGAACTTACTTTCCCCCTCCTGAGTATAGGTGGATTTAGTGGCTCACTTACAACAAATGGAACATGGCTGGAGTGATGGTGTGCTACTTCTGAAAACAGTTTTATTTAATTTCAAAATTCTGTTGAAGTAGAGTTGATTTACAATGTTGTGTTAATTGCTGTATAGCAAAGTGATTCGGTGATACGTATACATGTTCTTTTTCATATTCTTGAAAACAGATTATAAAAGGCATCACAGCTTTCTCCTTCTCCCTCTCGGAATATTGACTCTGGGGAAAGCCACTTGCTGTGTCAGGAGGATGGAGGCTGACCGCCAACAGCCGAGTGGATGGGCCACCTTGGAGAAAGCCTCCAGCCCAGTCAAGCCTTCGGCTGACTGCAGCCCTGGGCAATATCTTCACTGCAATCTTGTGAGACCCTGAGGCAGAACCACCCAGCTAAGCTGCTTCTGAATTCCTGATCCACAGAAACTGTGAGGTAATAAATTTTGTTGCTCTAAGCTATTAAATTTGGGATAACTTGTTACACAGGAGATAACTACTAACACAGTGCATTTATTTGAAGGGTCTATGATTTTCATCAGACTCTCAGCATAATTAATGACCTGGAAAAGGCTAGGAATTACTACTGTATAAAAAGTACTAGATTTCTAAAAATCTCTGGTCTCCATCTTATAGTTCTTTGGGGTTTATTTTTAATACAAGTTTGGGATTGCTTCCAACAAATGAGGAGATTCAATTCTCCAAATCACTGGAAGACTCAAAAGAATGTTTAAAAGTGCTATCTCAAGAACAGGCCTAGAGATGCAAATATCCATTCCACATTATATATGAAATAGACAAACTACAAGGTCCTACTGTGTAGCACAGGGAACTATATTCAATATTCTGTGATAAGCCATAATGGAAAAGAATTATTAAAAAGAATGTATAAATATGTTTATATATGTGTGTGCATATGTGTGTGCTCAGTCGTGTCCAAATCTGCGACCCCATGGACTGCAGCCTGTCAGGCTCCTCTGTTCGTGGAATTTTCCAGGCAAGAATACTGGTTGCCATCTCCTTCTCCAGGGGATCTTCCCAACCCAGGGATCAAACCTGCATCTCCTGCATTGGCAGGCAGATTCTTTGCCATTGAGCCACCAGGGAAGCCCATGTCTCTGTGTGTGTGTGTGTGTGTGTGTGTTTGTGTGTGTATAAATCACTTTGCTGTATAGCAGAAATTAATACAACATGTAAATCAACTATACTTCAATTAAAAAAAAAAAAGAAGAGGCCTATAAAAAAGCAAACCACCCCAATCTATCAGGCTGAGGTCTAACAGACTCTCAGGTGGAAATGAAGTGATTTTTCCTGTTCAAGAAGCAAGGTTTACCCTAAGACCTAATCACGATTCTGACATGACATCTCTGAGTTACTGCTAAAGAAAAAAGCCAAGCTGCTGAACATTCTGTTCCTGTTGTAGAAAGAGTATAGTCATGTAGGTATAGACGGATGTGCCCAGAAAAGTATTAGAAAGATCAGGGTTTTTAGGTTGCAAGCAGCAGAAACTGAGAGTGACTATTAAAAATAGTTTATTCAGAGAGACTCACAGACTTAGGAACGAACCTATGGCTGCCGGGGGGAAGGGATAGTTAGGGAGTTTGGGATGGACACATACACAGGGATGCATTTAAAATGGATAACCAACAAGGGCCTACTGTATAGCACATGGAACTCTCCTCAGCGTTATGTGGCAGCTCGGATGGGAGGGGAGTTTAGGGGAGCATGGATACACACATGTGTATGTATGGATGAGTCCCTTCACTTCACCTGAAACTATCACAACACTGTTAATTGGCTATACCCCAAGACAAAATAAAAAATTTAAACTTAAAAAAAAGCTTATTATTCTTATTCTTTTATTCTTATTATTCTAGGGTAGCTCACAAAATTAATGAGAGGGCAGGAGGATCAGGTTCTGGAAATACACAGCACACAAGGGACCCCGTGCAGTCATAGGAACCATCTAGTAAGAAACTGCCTCCCCAAAGAGAACACCCTTGTGACCTCAGGCCTCTGGTTCCTGCTGGGAATATCTCCCTAGCCCTCGACTTTTCATTGGCTCCACAACAGTCCAAGTTCTAGGGCAGAATCAACCAAAGGACCAAGAATTTCTTTGGCAGCAGACAATCAATCACTACCACAGTCCACTTAAAACAGAAATAAAGGCTTATAAATAAATCAAATGAATGCTTAGAAATAAAAATAAATGCTTAGAAATAAATCTAGGCGTACAATGAGGTACCACTTCACACTAATCAGAATGGCCATTCAAGGGAACCCTCGTTTTCTCACTGTTGGTAAGGAGGTAAATTAGTGTAACCACTATAGAAAATAGTATGGAGGTTCCTCAAAAAACGAAACATAGAGCTACCATATGACCCAGCAGTCTCACTGCTGGGCATATGTCCAGACAAAAGTATAATTTGAAAAGACGCAAGCATCCCTATGTTCATAGCAGCGCTATTCACAGTAGTCAGGACATTCAATGTTCATTAAGAGATGAATGGATAAAGGAGGTGTGATACATATATACAATGGAATATTACTAGGCCATAATGAAGAATGAAATCATACCATTTCCAACAACATGGATGGACCCAGAGATTATCATACCATGTGAAGTAAGTCAGAAAGAGAAAGACAAATACTATATGATGTCATTATACGTGGAATCTAAAACATGACACAATGAACTCATCTATGAAACCGAGACAGACTGATATACACAGAGAACAGGCTGTCGTTGCCAAGGAGGAAGAGGAGTGGGGGAGGGAAGGACTGGGAGCTTGAGGTTGGCAGATGCAAACTCATATATATAGGATGGACAAACAACAAGGCCCTACATACAGCACAGGGAACTATATTCAATATCCTGTGATAAATCATAATGGAAAAGAATATGAAAAATAACATATACACATATAAAATGGAATCACTTTGCTGTCCAGCAGAAATTAACACGGAATAATTTTTAAAAGAAATAAATCTAAGCGCTAACAAGATAGAGACAATGATAGACTTTATTTTGAAGGGGAAAGAATATATGGACTAACAATACTCTATAAATCCGTATTTTTGAAAAATAAAATGGCAAGGAAAGGAAGTATTCTGGTCCTAAAAGCAGATGTTTTAAAATCATATAATACAACTTTATTGCTGCTGAACACAAAGAGTTTCTGGATATGGAGATGAGAGTGCTAACATGGCCCATGTTCCATATATGAGTTAAATTAGGCATAACTTGTGCTTCACAGATAATAGCATTTTTTTTGTTGTTGTTGTTTTACAAATTTGCTCACTCTGTGTCTGTGTCACATTTTGGTAATTTTCACAATATTTCAAATTTTTCACTATTGTTATACTTTTATGGTGATCTGTGGTCAATGATCTTCAATCTTTACTATTGTAATTATTTGGGGGCATCACGAACCACACCTAGATAAGATCAGTTCAGTTCAGGTCCTCAGTCATGTCCAACTCTTTGCGACCCCATGGACTGCAGCACGCCAGGCCTCCCTGTCCATCACCAACTCCCGGAGCTTGCTCAAACTCATGTCCATTGAGTTAGTGATGCCATAAGATAAGATGATAAACTTAATAAATGTTGTGTGTTCCCTTTATTTAAAAAAATGATTTATCTAATTTTGGCTGTGTTGGGTCTTAATCATGGTGCTTGGGATCTTCACGGCAGCACGGGCTTCTCTCTAGTTGTGGCACACGGCCTTAGTAGTTGCTACACATAGGGTCAGCTGTCGCACAGCACGTGGGATCTCGGTTCCCTAACCAGGGGTCCAACCCATGTCCCCCACATTGGAAGGTGGATTCTTTTTTTTTTTTTTTTCTCACGTCAGACAGGTAATGTGCCGATGTCGTAACAAGGTTTGTGAGGGAGGCACATGTCACGCAGCAGCGTGAACACCCAATCATCATGCTCATGAACTACAAAAGGATCTGGAAGGTGGATTCTTAACCACTGGACCCCCAGGGGATTCCCAAGTTTTGTGTGTGTTCTGACTGCTCCACCAACGGGCTGTTCCATGAACTCTCCCTCTATTGGGCATCCCTATTCCCTGAGACAAAACGATACTGAAATTAGGCCAATGAATAGTCCTAACTAGTCTCTAAGTGTGTAAGTGAAAAGAAGAGTCACACATCTCTCACTTTAAATCAAAAGTTAGATTAAGCTCAGTAGAGAAGACCCTTCTACTTAGAAAAGACCCTGATGCTGGGAAAGATTGAAGGCAAGAGGGGGAGGGGGCAAGAGAGGATGAGATGATTGGATGGCATCACTGACTCAGTGGACATGAGTTTGAGTAAACTCTGGGAGATAGTGAAGGACAGGGAAGACTGGCGTGCTGCAGTCCATGGGGTCACTAAGAGTCGGACACGACTTAGTGACTGAAAACAGCAACAGTGAAAAAGTCAGGTGAAAGCCAAGACGGGCCAAACACTCAGGCTCTTGCACCAGTTAGCCAAGTTGTGAATGCAAAGGAAAAGGGCTTGAAGGAAATTCAAAGTGTTACTTCAGTGAACACATGAATGTAAGGTCAAAGAGCCTTATAGTTGAAATGGAGAAAATTTTAGTGATCTGGATAGCTCAAACCACCCACAACATTCCTGTAAACCAAAACCTAATCCAAAGCAAAGCCCTAACTCTATAATTCTGTGACTCCCGAGAGAGGTGAGAAACTGCAGAAGGAAGTTAGAAGGTAGCAGAGGTTGGTTCATGAGGTTTCTGGAAAGAAACCCTCTCCATAACGTAAAAGAGCAAGGTGAAGCAGCCTGTGCTGCTATAGAAGTTGCAGCAAGTTTATCCAGAAGATTTAGCTCTCAGAGTTAATGAGGGGTGTGTGTGTGTTTGTGGTCAGTTACTCAGTCATGTCCAACTCTTGTGACCCCATGGACTACAGCCCACCAGGCTCCTCTGTCTATGGAAGTGGCTACACTAAACAACAGATTTTCCCTAGAGATGAAACATCCTTATACTGGGAGAAGATGCCATCTGGGACTTATAGCTGAAGAGGTTATGTCAATTCCTGGTTTCAAAGCTTCAAAGGACAGGCTGACTCTCTTGTTAGGGGCTAATAGAGCTGGTGACTTTTAAGTTGAACCCAATACTCCTTTTTCATTCCTAAAGTCCTAGTACCCTTAAGAATTATGCTGAATATACTCTACTGGTGCTCTGTAAGTGAAACAATGAAGTCTAGATGACAGCACATCTGTCATGTGATGTCATGTTTTAAAACATGGTTTACTGAATATTTTAAGCTCATTGTTGAGACCTACTGCTCAGAAAAGATTTTTCAAAATATTAATGCTCATTGACAATGCACCTGGTCACTCAGAGCTCTGATGGAGATGTACAATGAGATTAATGTTGTTTTCATGCCTGCTAATGCAACTTCCAATCTGAAGTCCATGGATAAAGAGTAATTTTCACTTTCAAGTCTTATTATAAGAAATAGATTTCAAAAGGCTATAGCTGCCAGAGATAGAAAATTCCTCTGGTGGACCTGGGCAAAATAAACTGAAAACCTTGTAGAAAGGATTCACCATTCTAGATACCATTAAAAGCACTCATGGTTCATGGGAAGAGGTCAAAATAGCAACATTAACAGGAGTTTTGGAGAAGATGACTCCAACTCTAATGCATGACTTTGAGAAGTTCAGAATTTCAATGAAGGAAGTTACTGCAGATGTGGTGGAAATAGCAAGAGACCTAGAATCAGAAGTGGAGTCTGCAGATGAGACTGAATTGATGCAATCTCATTTTAAAACTTTTAATGGATGAGGAGTTCTTCTCATTGATAAGCAAAAACTTAGTTGACATAGGGAACAGGGTTTGAGAAGACTGACTCCAATTTTGCAAGAAGTTGTGTGGATAAAAAGCTATCAAACACCTTTGCATGCTATAGAGAACTTGTTTGTGAAAGAAAGAGGCCATGGATGTTTCCTTGGTGACTTAGAAATTGCCGCAACCACCTCAAAGCTTCAGCAACCACCACTCTGATTGGTCAGCAGCCATCAGCATCAAGGCAAGAACCTCTCCCAGCAAAAAGATTACAACTCCCTGAAGGCTCAGATGATGGGTAGCATTTTTATTAGCAATAAAGTATTTGAAAGTTAAGGTATTGCACACCTAATTGACCATAGTACAAGCATTGGGAAATAAAAAATTCGTGATTCACTTTATTGTGATGCTTGCTTTAATGTGGTTGTCTAGACCCAAATCTGCAACGTTTCTAAGTTCTGCCTGTACAATCAAGTATTGGTCCATGCAATTTCAAAAAGGCAGGGAGCAAGGCTACAACAGAACTGGCTGAACAGGAACGCTTAAGAGATAAGAAACTTTCTCAATCTTGATAACTCAGAAGTATTTTTTTAAAAGACTAGATAAAGGCAAAAGATAAAACTACAGATAAAGAAATGTAATTACATGACTAATATTTCAAAATCAATTCTATCTTAAAATGAGTTTCCATGTTACAGAAAAAGACAACTAAAGCAGTGATTTTTATTTCCTTGGATAGCATGCCATGGCAGGCTGGACACTTAATCTTCTAGAACAAAGGCTGTCACATAAGCTTGAATACTTCAACTATTAAAAACAGTGTATCTTTTTAATGGACCATTCCGGATAATTTGCAAACAACTATATTTTAAAGCAAATGTTTTCCTTTAGGAAAAAAAAACTATAGTTTCTATTTTGCTGTGCTGTGAATAATATTCATATGCTTACTGAGTTAGTATATAAACAGCTGTACATTTAATCTTTCCCTATCTTTCCTGTTGTTCAGAGCAGCAAAATTAAATGATAGCAGTGCAGACTATTAATGCCTCAGAGCCTAAAAAACTGGGGGGCACATTTCCAATGTAATAACTCACATTCTACTGTTCCATAGAATGATTTTGCATTGAACAACTGCAACAAGCTTGCTTAATAAGACAGAAAATCACTAACATTTATTTGACAAATTTATTTATCAAGAGCCTACTATGAACTAGGCCCTGTGCTAGATATTTCACATAATGTTTATGGGTTAGAAAGTGTGGGAAAGATGACAAAATTGGAAATTTTATTCTCTTTGAAAATGAATACATGCTATAAATATTTGATGCAGGGAGAACTCTGAAACTTTTCTTAACTGAAAGAATTTGTCTCTCAAAACCACAATGAGCCTTACACCTGCTAGAATGATTTTCAAAATGATAAGAGCTAAGTGCTGGTGAAGATGTGGAAAAATGGAATCTTTGTGCAGTATTGGTGGGAAAGTAAATTGGTGTAGGTACCACTGAACACAGTAGGGAGGTTCCTCAGAAAATTAAAAATAAAACCATCACATGATCCAGAAATTCCAACTCTGGGTATAGAGCTGAAGGAAACAAAATCACTGTAGGAAACAGATAGCTGCACTGCATGCTTATTGCAGCCTTATTCATAGCAGCCAAGACAGGGAAACAAACTTAATGTCCATCAGTGGATGTATGGATAGAGAAAATGTAGTGTATACACAATGGGATATTATTCAACCATAAACAAGACAGACATCCTGCCATTGGTGACAGCAAGGATATACTTTGAGGATATTATGCTAAGTGAAATAAATCACAGAAAAACAAATACTGTTTGATCTCGCTTATGCGTGGAACCTAACAACCAAACAACAAAACTCATAGAGAAGAGAGAATAGATTGTCAGTTGCCTTGAGGCAGGGGGCGGGGGTTGGGTGCTGGAGGGCAAGCAAAATGGGTGAAGGTAGTCAAAAGTACCAACTCCCAGTTATAAATTATTGGGCATGTAACATACTGCATACTGACTACAGTTAATATCGTATTGTACAGTTGAAAGCTGCTGAGAAAGCAGATCCTAAAGAGTCTTACCACAAGGTGAAAAAAACGTTTAACTACGTGAGGTGATGGATGTTAATTAACTAAAGTCCAATGCTGGGTATTGGGCCTTTTAACAGATCAACTGAGAGCTACAGTAGGGAAATTTTCAAATCTCCAGCTCCTCCGGTCAGGCAAGTGGACAGACAGCGGACCTGGGAGAGGGGCCGTGGCTGAAACTCCCTCCCTTTGATCCACCCGCCACCTGCTTCTTCAAGGACACTGGTAACGACGCTGGAGATTCGCGGAATTAAGATGTCTTTTTTTAAAAATTAATTTTTACCGGAGTAGTTGCTTTGCTGCTGTTAGTTTCCGCTGTGCAGCAAAGTGAACCAGCTGTATGTTTACATTTATCCCTTTTTTGGGATTTCCTTCCTGTTTAGGTCACCACAGAGCACCGAGTAAAGTTTCTTGTGCCATGCAGTAGGCGCTCATGAGTTACTTTATGCATACTATCCATAGTGGATATATGTCAATCCTAATCTCCCAATTCATCCCACCTCCCTTTATAAATCCTGTTTTTAATAGCACACATATATTCAAAGCAAGATCCATTAGCAAGCAGACACCCAGGAATAGGGTTATCTGGTGTTTTAAAAAAGATTTTGCAAGACACAGAGCTTTCAATTTAAAAATTATTTATTAAAAAACATATTCTCCCAATTTTGATTGCATTTCAAATTAAATAAGGAGTGATGTTACGGATCAGATCCTTTTGTACAGAGGGTGATGATGGCCTCACTAGCGAGGAGTATAGTCTACTAAATAATGGAATATGAATCCAACTCATTCCCCTCGTCATGAAAGGTAGGCATAATTGATCTCATACCAAAAAGTTATAAAGCATGTTTTCACATTTCAGTTAAATATTTAGTTATTATAAAATGATATTGGCTTAAAAGAGCATCCAAGTTATGCTCTGGATTTTCTTCTGCAAAATTCAAGGGAACATGATTGTTTGGCAGTGTCTACACTGCTCAAGAAGAAGCACCTGAGATTCACTGTGTTTCCAACCTTTGGGTTTCCAGTGATTAAAACATGCTGGAAACGTGAGAGCACTAGAAATGCCACACAGATCCCAGAGCTTAAAAAGAGTTTCTGACATGTCCTGGAGTTTTTATCAACTTCAAATTAATACACAGAACACCAAGTCATTAAAAAAAAAAATGACTTTCAGAAAAAACACCCTGAAGGGAAACCCTCTAGTATTCTTCACTGTTGAAAACTTTGGGGTGAGGACTGGTCTCTTTCAATGGTTCAAGTAGTCAGTCTTTTCTCAACAATTTCTTGATAAGCGACAAATCTTCTCAAATTCATCTTCACGTTGTCAAGAACACACAGCTGATCTGGACTGTATTTAGTTCTCCCTTCTTTTCGTATCTGCCAAAAAAATATCATATAAGATTTGGTATCTACCACTAACTCCTTTAAATAAGAAAGCATTTAATTTGGGGTGTATTTATTTTTAGAACAAACAGTTGCCAGCAATTGGTGGAACATTTTCACTTCCAAGGTGATGGAACACAGTATATGAGCTGTAATAAAGATAAATTAGATCATGCAACTTTTATTTATTTTTTATTTATTTCTGGCTGTGCTGAGTCCTCATTGATGTGCGCAGGCTTTCTCTAGCTGCAGCGAGCAGGGGCTACTCTCTAGTTGTGGGGCATGGTCTTCCGTTGTGGAGGCTTCTCCTTTTGCAGAGCACGGGCTCTAGGGTCCACAGGCTTCAGTAACTCCGATGAGGGGATTCAGTAGCTGTGGTGCACGGGCTTGGTTGCCTCTCGGGATGTGGGATCTTCCCCGACCAGGGATTGAACCCATGTTCCCCGCCCTGGCAGGAGGATTCTTAACCACTGGCCCACCAGGGAAATCCTGTGCACCTTTTTAATGATACTTACAAGAAAAACTGAATTGTAGACTTTGAAAAGAATGAGTATTATGGTATATGAACTAACCCCCACCTCTAATCTTGAGCTGCTGCTGCTGCTGCTAAGTCGCTTCAGTCGTGTCCAACTCTGTGTGACCCCACAGACGGCAGCCCACCAGGCTCCCCCGTCCCTGGGATTCTCCAGGCAAAAACACTGGAGTGGGTTGCCATTTCCTTCTCCAATGCATGAAAGTGAAAAGTGAAAGTGAAGTCACTCAGTCGTGTCTGACTCTTAGTGACCCCATGGACCACAGCCTACCAGGCTCCTCCATCCATGGGATTTTCCAGGCAAGAGTACTGGAGTGGGGTGCCATTGCCTTGTCCACTAATCTTAAGCAGTAGTTCTCAAATTTTAGCATTTGGAAAAGTCAAAGTGAAAGCTGCTCAGTCGTGTCCAACTCTTTGTGCTCCCATGGACTATACAGGCCAGAATACTGGAGTGGGTACCCATTCCCTTCTCCAGGGGATCTTCACATCCCAGAGATCGAACCCAGGTCTCCCGCATTGCAGGTGGATTCTTTACCAGCTGAGCTACCAGGGAAGCCCAAAAATACTGGAGTGGGTAGCCTAACCCTTCTCTAGGGGATAGTCCCAACCCAGGAATCAAACTGGGATCTCCTGCATTGCAGTCAGATTCTTTACTAGCTGAGCTACCAGACAAGCCCATTTGGAAGCCTTATTTAAAAAACAGATTGCCAAAGCTCCAATACTTTGGCCACCTGATGCAAAGAGCCAACTCATTGTAAAAGACCCTGATGCTGGGAAAGAGAGGGCAGGCGGAGAAGGGGACAACAGCGGATGAGATGGTTGGATGGCATCACCAATTTAATGGACATTAATTTAGGCAAACTCAAGGAGATAGTGAAGGACAGTGAAGCCTGGCATGCTGCAGTCCACGGGGTCACAAAGAGTTGGACATGACTAAGCGACCAAGCAACAACAAGGCCAGTCCACATAGTTTCTGATTTTTGATAGGTCTGGAGTTGGGCCTGAGAATTTGCATTTACAACAAGTTACCAAGTGATGCTGGCACTGCTGATACAGGGCACTTTTGAGGATGTCTGCTCTAGAGAAGTTTTTTAGTAAAATGCATTGTGCTGTGTTTAAATGCAATTTGGGGCTAAATATAAACCAAACAGCCTTTAATGCAACTGTGGTTTCATTTTCAAAAGACAGTCATATAAAAAACTGCATGCTGCCATTCTGGCTAACAAAGACACTTCATCAGGGCTTTATAGCTTTGAGAAAAGAAAAACACTCGGTTAAATAGCACTATCACTGCAATGCATACTATGTATGCAAATCAATCAGAACAATGGACTTTCCAGAGATGAAGGGTTATTCTACTAGTTCACAGTTTACATAACTGCTCTCTAAGCATTTGCTTCTGCAGAGTCTGATGACTCTTAACCACATCTGCTTTCCCAGGGGCTTCAGGGAAAGGAGATATTTTCTCTTTTCCCTTCAGCCTCCTTTTTCAGAAGTTTAGAGGGCCTGTGACCTTTAAGAACAATGTGGACACCACACCCTCCATGTACTGGCTTAGAAATGTCTCTAGGAGACAGTGTGAAGTAAAAGCGCATAAAGTACAAGGCTGTGAATCTATTATGTTATCTGTTGGATAATAAAGGGGAAAAATACTAACGTACATTTGTCTTTGTGCAGAGAAACACCATTCAGTTTGGTTACCCACAAGGCAGGCTGGGAACAGGTGGGAATAAAACTTCTCACTGCTTAAAAAATAAATACCAAGGGAATGTCCTTGGAGGTCCAGTGGCTAAGACTCCATGCTCCCAATGCAGGGGGCCCAGGTTTGATCCCTGGTCAGGGAACTAGATCCCACCTGCTGCCAACTAAAGATCCTGCATGCCACAGCGAAGACAGAAGATCCAGTGTGCCCCAACTAAGACACTGAGCAGCCAAAACAAACAGACAAAGAAAAAAAACCACCCCAAAACAAAAAATAAACCCCCCAGGGTGTGGGGAAGGTGAAATGGGTGCAGGCGGTCAAAAGGTACACACTTTCAGTTCCAGATGACCCCTGAACACTGCAGGGGTTAGGGGGTGCCAACGCCCTATCCCCTTGTTGAAAATCCAAGTACAAATTCACTGTTGGCCAAGGTCCAACCAACTGAAGATCCTATAGGACTGTAGTATTTACCACAGAAGAAAATTCATGTATTTAGGTTATTTAGGTAGATCTGCACAGTGTCATTCAAGGATCAACTGTGTAAGTGAAATAAGTCCTGAGGGTGTAATGCAAGGTGATTACTGTTAACAACATTGTATTATATATTTGAAAGTTACTAAGAAAGTAGATCTTAAAAGTTTTCTTTACAAGAAAATAAATTTATCACTATGTGTGGTGATGCATGTTAACTAAATTTATTGTGGTAGTCATTTTGCAATATATATACATATCCAATCATTATGTTGCACACCTAAAACTATGTTGTAATGTCAATTATATCTCAAAACAAAACAAAACACAAACAAATAAAACTGGAGGCTTAAACAAAGCAAAATTAAGAGCAAACTAATTTTTCCCCCTCAAGGCTAAAGTCACCTACTAGTGAAGCTTAACTCAATGTCAACCACTATATTACTATATTTTTAAATGTAAGATGTCAAAACATGAAAATGTTATAAAACAAACCAGTTGTTAATGTTCCTAAATGAACACTGATATACCTGTGAGAATGTGCATGGCATGTGTGGCTATTTTTTTTTTCTTCTGGAAAAGAAAACTATTTTTAACACCTTAAAAAAAATTCAAAATTTTACATTTCTAGACATACAATCATTTTACCTAAAAACCTGTCACAGAGTTCTGCCTATGGGAATTGAATTCTGCCTTTGACGCTTGTTAGAGAAAAGAAATAGACACTGGAAAGCAACAAAAGTAGGCTAATTTTCCATTAAAACCTCTACTTTCCTAACAGAGATTTAAAGGCAAAAGTTTAATTCAAAATGTAAAGTCATAAAACACAAATATTTTTATTTCTCAAAATGAAATATATAGATTTAGATAAGAGGAAAGTTGGCCAACTTAAATTTGTAAATATGTGATCAAAGGCTGTTTTTAAAATTTTTCATTGCTTTCCCCCAACCACCAAAACAGTTTTTTTAAATTATCTTTTTGACTCAAAGTTAACTTTGATGCCTCTGATGAACCAATCAATTGATCGATAAAAAGGTAAATGAAGGTAGCTACATTCTCCATTATAGACTGGCTTAGAGTTTGTTTGCCTTTTTTTTTTCAGAGGACCAAAGGGAAATAAATGAAGTCGGCCTACAACACATTACATGATATAAAATAAATTTAACACTGTCTCTGAAAGTGCTTTGCAGGCCGGACTGCAGGGCTTACACATAAGTACTGTTAACATCGCTAAACCTCTGCAGAGAGAGGAACTTGTTCACACCATTTTGGCTCAAGTCACAGTGATTCAACAGAAAGGGCTCAGTCGCCCTGACTCAGCCGACAAGCATTTACACAGAACCGGGGATGAAGTGCTATGTGAATCACCAAGATTGCAAGCAGGGAACCACACATACCCTTGTCCCACAGAATGCTGAGACTTCACCATTTCTAAATAAGCCACTTGTTGTTTAGTTACTAAGTCGTGTCTGACTCTTTTGCAACCCCACGGACTGAAGCCTGCCAGGCTCCTCTGTCCATGGGATTTCCCAGGCAAGAATACTGGAGTGGGCTGCCATTTCCTTCTCCAGGGGATCTTCCCACGTCTCCTGCGTTGGCAGGTGGACTCTTTACCACTGAGCCACCAGGGAAGCCAAATAAAATGTTACATACCTTCATTTTGAAGACTGGCTGGAATTCTTTCAGAGTAGATAACAATTTAATTTGAACTGAGGCCATTTCAGCTTCTTTACCATCTGCAAAAACGTCAAAGAGGGCGTCCAAGGCCTCCCCCGCTACCACAAGACAGGGGTCTTTGGTGGCAACCTCAAGCAGAAAGTACCCGATAGTCTGGAGAAAACAAAATACAGCAAAGGATCATCCAATATTCTAAGTCAGTTTTCAAAATAAACACTAACTCTAAATGTGACAACAATTCACGCATAGTTTTACATACAAATGCTAGGGAAAAGTTAACACTTTTAAAAGACTACAGACTTAACATATTTACAAAAATACTAAGTATAATGTAAGCAAGATAAATTCAAAACCTTAGTTTATATTAGTAAATAAAGTGAATTAAGATCCATAAATGACATATGACAGACTGATACTGGAAATTATTAAATTTTCTCTTCTATCTATCTCCATCAAGAAGGCTTTTCCCATGGTGTCAAATGCATATAAATATTATCAGTAACAAAAAACCTCCTGCTTTTTAAATTATATGAGAAACACTCAATTAAAAAAATAAAGAACATATAATCTCATTTTGCTTCACTGTGATGATTTTTAACATCCACTCATTTTTTTATCATTAGCTAGCTAAGGAACAAACTATTCCCAATCTGTGAAGAACCAGTCAAGAGTTAAGTTAGTTTATTTTGGTTGTTTTGCTTCACCACTTACATCTTTAAGGGCAATGTGCACACCTGTTATCATGGTGAGAGAGTGCAAATGCTGTCTGAAATGCAGCTCCACTGTAAGCAGCAGGGTGACTCTGGGCCCTTGCTACTCACTCTGGACCTCCATTTTCTCATCTAAATTTAAGTGGTCAAGAAAACCTCTAGGAGAGTATCTAAATTTAATATCCCACTGGGACTTCTCTGGTGGTACAGTGGTTGAGAATCCGCCTGCCAAAGCAGAGGACACAGGTTCAGTTCCTGGTTTGGGAAGGTCCAACACGCAGGGGAGCAGTTAGGGCCCTGCGCCAGAACCACGGAGTCTGCACTCTAGATCCGAGAGTCACAGATACTGAAGCCCGTGTGCCCAAGCCCGCGCTGTGCACCAAGAGAAGCCCCTGCCATGAGAAGCCTGCGCACCGAAATGAAGATCTGCGCCCACTCACTGCAACTAGAGAAAGCCCACATGCACCAACGAAGACCAAGCACAGCCAAAAATATAAATAAATCAATTTAATATCCTATTATAAACATGAAATGTACAGCATCACCTATGAAGTAGTCTTACTGAAAAAGTTCACCTGGATCTAACCCAGCCTTTAGATCTAAGTTCCACTCTGCAGGAAATTCAGAAGATAAAGGAACAAACTTAATGCCACAAGGAGGTAACAGGACAAATCCACAGGGCCGAACACTAGGAGCCAACTGACCCAGAAGCTGAGGGAGAAAGAGGTGGTGTGGGAGATACTAGACGGGGCAAAGCTCTCCATGAAGAGAGACTTAGAAGACCCCAAACCAAGCACAACACGGAGACCTGACTTAGATCCTGCTTTAAACAGACAGTCTGTAAACAGTCATCTTGGGAACAACTGGAAGAATCTGAATATGGACCAAGTAGTAGACATATTAAGAAATAATTGTGTATGGCATAATAATGGTGGCTATACAAAAAAACTGTCTTTATTTTTAAGATGCGCATACTGAACAATAAGGACACAATGCCAGGATGCCATTAATTTAACACATTCAGCAGAGGAACTACTTTAAGTACATATGATAGAAAACTCATAACTGTTAAATACGCTTGATGGCTATACAAAATTCACTGCACTGTCTACTTTTCTTCATGCTTGAAAATGTGACTAAATAAAAACATTTTGGAAATCTTACGTTATGCCTGAGAAAAACTTGCTGTTCCTCTAAAGTGGGCCTTGGAATTTACAGTCTCAAGGGGTGGGAAGTGACTACACCTCCACATGCTCACTGGCACATGTGTACCTGTGCAGAGCGATACAGCCGTGCTCTCTCACTCAGGGTCTATGTATTAGAATCTCTGGAGTGACACAGAAGGAATGGGGAACAGGGGCTGCCTCTCTGGAGTGGAAAGAGGGGACTGGCACTGTAGAAGTGATGTGCCTTAGCTTCCCTGGTAGCTCAACTGGTACAGAATCCGCCTGCAATGCGGGAGACCTGGGTTCGAACCCTGGGTTAGGAAGATCCGCTAGAGAAGGAAAAGGCTACCCACTCCAGTATCCTGGCCTGGAAAATGCCCTGGACTATACAGTCCATGGGCGTCATGAAGAATTGGACACAACTGAGCAACTCTCACTTTCAAATGGTTTGGATGTGCACATATCATCTTTTTGAAACAGGCTTCTAAAAAATAGCAGTCACACTGTTAAGCTCTTAGCAAGTTAAGAAGTACTTTAGGGGCTTCCCTGGGGGCTCAGCGGTAAAGAATCTGCCTGCCAGCACAGGAGACGAGGGTTCGATCCCCGATCTGGGAAGATCCCACATGCCCTGGGGCAACTAAGCCCATGCACAACTATTGAGCCTGTACACTGCAACTACTGAAGCCCAGGAGCCTGAAAGCCTGTGGTCCACAAGAGAAGTCTGTGCACCGCAACTAGAGAAAAAGCCTGCACAGCAAAGAAGACCCACTACAGCCAAAAATAAATAAATAAATTATATAGAAAAAGGAAATAATCTGTAATAACCAGTTTATTACCCACTACCAGTAATCCACACTTCGGCAATTACTGTTAGAACAAAGAAGGGTAACTTGACTATTACTGTCCCTTTAGTTACTAGGCTGTACCTCTGGCAGTGCAGTTGCTGAGCAAATTGCTTAGACCAAGTGCTGGAAGCAAACGTGCTGAGTGAGTTCCTTGTGTGTGGGCACTACCAGAGTCGCTGCTTAAAATTTATGGAGTGGTCTTGGGATGAACTGGGTGGCCAGGTGCAGACTGCACTTCAGCCTGGTGTGCTGGGAAAACTGTTTGGACTGCTCTTCATCCGGAGGAGAATATAATGTGCACACATTTTACGCAACAGTCAAAGCAGGGTCAACTTGAACAACTTTGAACCTTGGCCTTCCACTAAAGGCAAATTTACTTTTGAAAAACATCTCCGGAATAAAGATAAACGGCAAAATGCAACTCGACTCTTCAGTCTGACTCATGGAGTAAGACCAGGCCAAAGGGTATACTTTATATCTTAATAAACAACTTCTTAAAAAAAAATAAATAAATAAATAAACAACTTCTTTATATGACTTCGTCTCATGAAATCCACAGGAGATTTTAAAATCCACAGGAGTGATTTTAAAGTCACTCTTCTCCCATTTTTAGTGATTTAATAGTTCAGGCTGGAAGCACAGTGTTTTACCTTGAGGGTGTCAAGCGTGCCATCTTCTTTGGCTAGGACGCTGCCTGTGATTCCCAAAATACTAACCACGTTCACTCTCACCCCCACATTACTACTGTGGACACCGGCGGTGCACAGAGTCATCAGCTGGTCGGGAGTCATGCACTGTTGAAAGAGAAGGAGAGAGCATTTAGCATGTTAAACTCGGCCAATTCCAACAGCACAGGCCTTGGGATTGGCGAGAGTCTCTTGTACTGGCGGCACAGTTCTACAAGTGACACAAACTCTGGGTGCGCAGGTTATTACATATTCTAAACACTCCTAAAAACAACTAATTCTGAACTAGGATGAGGTCTGTGCACGTCACTGTCACCACTTACTCCATCAGAGCTGGCAGCCTGTAAAAGAGCCTTCAGCTCCTGTTTGTCTCATGTGAAGATTTTCATTCAGATGTACACAGACCAAAGAGATTCTAACTTCTTTTCAACACTGGTCACAAAAAAAAAGTTTTGAAAAATGTAAACAGGATCATGCAGCTTTAATAAAAATGGGCTGAATCTACACGAGGTAAGAGCTGACTCGAGATTTGTGTGCTATGGCAAGTTATTAAAGACTGTAAAATGCATTCAATTATACAGTGCTTCCACCACATAGTAATAATTTTTATTTTAAGCTGATTTGACTTTATTGTTGGCCACACCACGCAGCATGTGGCATGTGGGATCTTTGTTCCTCGACCAGGAATCGAACCCATGCCCCCTGCATCCCTGCATTAGAAGCATGGAGTTTTAACCACTGGACTGCCAGGGAAGTGCCTTAAGCTGATTTGCACACACACATAGATGCAGGTTTCACAAGAGTGCAAATGTCACTTTCCATTTCATAGAAACTGAAGGTCAAAAGTTTCGTTCCTGGAATAAAATTAAAAGAATAAAACTTAAAAGATATATATTAGAGGCCAACATCATATACTATATTTAATAGTAAAACATGAGCGACTTCCCGTTAGACTCTGAAAGAAGGCCAAGTCTGGATAGCACCGGATAGCCAGAGGCGTGGCCATGCAATGACTAAGGAAGGAAGGATGGCAGACAGCCCATAGGAGGAAAGGAGGCCCAAGAACTATAAAGCCAGGTTCCTGGGAAGAGTATCCACGTGGATTCTGAAATCACCCAGAATCATGGCGGGACCAGCAGCAAACAACAGGGTCCGACAACAGGAATCTTCAAGGAATGAGTGGCCCCTGGGGATGGTGGGTGACTGTAACTGAGAGGTAGGTGGTGTGGTCTAGTGACATGTTGCTCAAAACTGGAGGATTTCAGAAAGGAGGGAGTGAGCATGGTTTAGATCTGTGATTCTCAAACATCTGTGTGTACGACCATCACCTGGAGAACTTGTTAAAACACAGACACTGTTGGGCCCCTCTCCAGAGCTTCTGCCTCAGTAAACTGGGGGAGAAACCCTGGGATCTACCCTTTAATACAAAGGAAAAAGACCACCAGCTCAGGAGCAAAGCTGGCAAAAGACAAGGAAAGTCACAGAAAAAGAATGCAAAAGCCCTTAAAAGACATGAAACGATCTCCAACCTCCTCATAATGAAAGAAATGCAGATTAAAATTGAGATACAATTTATCACCCAACAAACCAGCAAAAATCCAACATTTTGACAACATATTCTTCTGGTGAGGGTGTGACAATACAGGCACTCTCAAACAAAGCTGGTGGAGATCTGAAATGGCTCAGACTTCCAAGGGGGACGAGAGCAATGCCTAGAGCAGAGCTACTGATATATCTGTTCTCTGAGCCACAGGCCCACCTCTAGAAATCGGCCACAAAGACATAATGGCAAAAACACAGCAGAACTTCAGTAAAAATGCTACTCACTGCAGTTCTATTTGTAATAGCAAAAGACTGGAAAGGACTAAAAAAATCCATCAATGCAAACATGGTGAATAAATACAGAATATGTACCCAAGGCAGGGCTATCTAGCTGTAAAAAAGAAATGAGAAACATGTTAGCATACTATGATGATTAATGAGAGAAAAGCAAGGTGCAGAAGCACTCCTTTTAAAAAAAAGGGTGAAATACAAATACATACATATTTTGCTTATGTTTTCTGAAAAAGAAGAATAGAATGATAAATAAAAAAATCAATAAGGATGATTACTAATGGCACAAAGGAAAGAACAGGGGCAAATGGACAGAAACTAGACATCCCTCTACATATATTTGTGTGTGTGTGCATATAAAGTATAAAACTTACCATTTCAACCGTTTTAAAATGTATAGTTCAGTGGCAGTAAGTACATTCACATTGCTGTGTAAGCAGCTATCACTAACATCCATCCCCAGGACTTTTTCATCATCCCATACTGCAACCCTGAACCTATTAAACTATATCTCTCTGAGCCCATGGTAACTACTCTTCTACTTTCTGTCCTTATGAATTTAATTATTCTAGGTCCCTTATAGAGGATTCATACAATATTTGTCCTTTTGTGTCTGGTTATTTCACTTAGCATAATGTCTTCATGGCTCATTCATGCAGTAATATGTACCAGAATTTCAGTCCTCTTTAGAGCTGAATAATATTCCATTGTGTGTAAACACCATATTTTCCCCTGAATATATTTTGCTTTAGTTTTAACTCTGAAATTGTGTAAATATTTTATATAATTAAAAAATAAAAATTAGAGCAATCGAACAAAAAATGCTTTTAAAAAAAGCTGAAAATGAAGCTAACTTTATAACAAACCACACAAGAGAATACGTTCAAAGTGACTTTAAAGCATAGTAATTTGTACAGTCCTAAAGGGATTTTTCTTCCTAAGGACAAAAAGAATCACAAAGAAATCTTAAACTGCATCCAGTACTGTTTAACAGCGTTACTTTGAAACTAATAACTATATGCCATAGGATGAAGTAAATAATAATGAGTTCATAATGATACTTAAAAAAAAAAAAATTCACTGATCATTTTTAGAGATTGCTAGGACACCAGCTCATTTTCTGGGAAAAAGGGTTGGGTGGGGAGAGAGAGCCATACCCTACCTTTTTTGGTATGAAGTGTATTCCAAAGTTACCAAAAATTGATGAAATAAGTTCTTATTTATGGAAGAATCACAGCTAATAAATGTAAAAGGAATGACAAAATTAGGGTATTTTCATCTTGCAAACCCTAATGAAATAATGGATCTATACAATAATCACTGGTTGCTACAAGTGAATCTATGGATATTAAGATTTTAACACCGCTATTTTACAACAGTGTATCACTTGTGATATAAAAGTAAAACATACATACAGCACTACAAATTATTTTTGTCTAAAAATTCTGATCCTGAATCTAATTAAGTCTCTAGACATAACTCTCAATTTGTACGAAATATGGAAGACAGATGGGCCCATTAAATAATAACATTGTTTAGCCAGCCACATCTGAGAATGGGGGAAATTCTTTAGGACAAATGATAACTTACTCAATGGAAAGACAGTATGAGGAAAGGTGGGCAGGTAGGGGAGATGTTACAGATTCAGAGATTTAAGAATCTGTCAACATGCGAAAAATTGTTGTCTAGTTGCTCAGTCATGTCTGACTCTTTGCGACCCCATGGACTATAGCCCACCAGGCTCTTCTGTCCATGGGCTTTCTCAGGCAAGAATAGTGGAGTGGGTTAACATTACCTTGTCCAGTACTAAAAATTACTGAATTATATACTTTAAATGGGAGAACTATATGGTATGTGAATTATAAAAATATATATATTTAAGAGACCAAAATATCAACTAAGAACAATATGTGGATCCTGCTTAGATGCTGATTTGAACAAACCACTAAAAAAAAAAGAGAGAGATTTGTAAAGCAATCAGGGAAAACTGAACTCGGGCTGCATATTAAATGATAATTTTAAAACATCTGTTAATTTGGGGGTTTGAGATAATGGTAATGTGGTTAAGTTTTTTAAAAGTTCATTTTCTGTCACAGACAACATAATGAAGCACACAATTAAACATTCATGGGTGAAATAACATGATTTCCCTTAACTATTCCAAGAAGCAAAAACGAAAATGGAGGGAAAATGAAAGAAATGAAAAAGACAGATGGGACTTCCCTGGTGGTCCAATGGTTAGGAATCTGCCTGCCAAGGCCGGGGACACGGGTTTGCCCACTAGTCTGGGAAGATTTATGCACCACGGGGCAACTAAGCCCATGCGCCCCAACTACTGAGCTCATGTGCTGCAACCAGTGAAGCCCATGAGCCCTAGCACTCGTGCTCTGCAACAAGAAAAGTCAACGCAATGAGCAGAAGCCCATGAACCCCAACTACAGAATGGCCCTCACTTGCCACAACTCGAGAAAGCCCGCGCGCAGCCACAAAGACCAGTGCGGCCAAAAATAAAGAAAGAAAACAAAGAATGACTTGTTGACACTAGGTGATAATGCTTGCAGGTAACTACTATTATCTCTGCTTTTCGTAACGTTTGAAAATTTCCTTCATGTAAAGTAAAAAAATAAAAGCGATAAGGCACCTATCAGAGAGGCATAGACAGGTCACTGTGGAGTATTTGGAGGACGTGATTGAAAATTTCTGTAATGCAGCATTAAAAAAAAGACAAATGGTTTCCAGAGAAAATATAAAATACATGTCAAACACATTATATCATATAAAAATAAAATTGTATAGGGAACGTCCCCGGTGGTCCAGTGTTAAGAATCTACCTTATAATGCAGGGAACGAGGTTCAAACCTTGGTCGGAGAACTAAGATCCCTCATGCCAAGGGGCAACTACTGTGCCCGAGCACCACAACTAGAGAGAAGCCCCTGGGCTGCAAGGAAAATGATCCCACATGCCGCTACTGAGACCTGGTGCAGCCAAACACAAAACAAAGGAATAAAACCATGCTCTGGTGGCAGAGTGGCGACAAGGGAAAGATTTCACTTTTTACGCTTTAGGTACTTTTGCTTTCACTTTACAAGGAACATGCATTACTCTTCTAATAGAACTAACTACTTCAAAAAATTTAAAAATCTTGCCTCCATTATACAGAATCTTGGCTAGTTTCATATAAAAATTTTTAAAACCTTACCTGAGGAATGTTCTTGGAGGCCATTGTTTGCAAAAGGGCCCTCAAGGCACTACTTATGGCTTCTAAAAAGTCAACGTGCTTAGCAAAATCTAAAACACAAAAGTGAAATATAAGTTTGTCTTTTTCTAAGAAGAGTGAGTTTTTAGAAAAAGTCAAAGCACAACATTGTTAAATGTTAATATATGCTACTATAATAAAAACACGTTGATATTTAAGCCCAAACTTCCAGTGAACAGCCCCCTGTGAACTGAATATCTGAGTTTGAAAGATGACCACAGCTGAAATAATCCTGACAGTCTTCAACTTGTAGATATTGAATTTTCACTTAACTCACACTTTAGCACACAATAGACCTGAGTGGGCCATTGTAGATGGAAGTCAGCTTTTCACTGATCGCTATCACTGTGCTGAGCAGATGTAGGGTGAAGTCATCACCCAAATCAGAGTGCCACCCCGCAACCCAAACCCACTGCCCAGCTGCAAAGTATTGCTAGCACAGGGCTGGGCCACCATGCTTCTCTGCTTTTCAGTGGCTTTCATGGTTTTTACTGACCCAACTTCCCCTTCCCACTTTGGTTCATTTTTACTCTTTTCTTATTGTCCCTTCTTCTCATACAGGACAGAACACAACAGCAATAAACAATTATGCTAACAAAGCCATACGGAAGCGTAAGGGCCGCCAGGTGAGCTGGCTCCCTCCCCGCTTTGGTGGGAAGGGAGAGTGACTGATGCATGTGATATGTTATGTTTTTCAAAAACAGCCACCACAGTACTTCCAGTTCTGCATGATTCTGCAGAACACTGCCAATTCCCACAAAGAGGTGGAGTCTATTTCCCCTCCCCTTGAACCTAGGTGGGACTTCGTGGCTTCTTCAACCAAGAGAATATGTGAAAGTGGCAGGCTGGGTGATAGAAGGCATGACTTCCACCTGATTCACATGCATTTGCTCTCTGCTCTCTCTCTCAGCTCTCGCTTTTGGAACCCAGCCATCATGTTAAGGTCACATGAAGAGGTCACCTGTGGGTGTTCTGGCTGATAGCTCCATGCTACCAGACATGAGAGCAGACAGACCTCAAGACGATTCTGCCTCCCAGTCTTTCAACAGAGTCCCCCTGCTAGGGTTTCTCAACCTCAGCACTGTGGACATTTTGGGCCAGATCATTCTTTGTGGTACATGTGGGGTCCCCTGAGCACTCGGACACTTAACAGCATCTCTGGCCTCTACCCTTTAGACACCAGTGGCAGCAGCAGCTAAGCCGCTTCAGTCGTGTCCAACTCTGTGCAACCCCACAGACAGCAGCCCACCAGGCTCCTCTGTCCCTGGGACTCTCCAGGCAAGAACACTGGAGTGGGTTGCCATTTCCTTCTCCAATGCATGAAAGTGAAAAGTGAAAGTGAAGTCGCTCAGTCGAGTCTGACTCTACACGACCCCATGGACAGTAGCCTACCAGGCTCCTCCATCCATGGGATTTTGCAGGCAAGAGTACTGGAGTGGGGTGCCATTTCCTTCTCCATTAGATACCAGTAGTACCTCCCAAATTATAACAGCGAAAAATGCCAACAGACATTGAAGAAGTCCTAGGAGGCAAAAACTGCTACTAGTTGAGAACCACCATCCTGGACATCGTGGAGTAGAGAAAACCATCTTCACTGGACCCTTTCTAAATCCCTCCCCCATAGAAACCATGAGAAAAACATTATACGTGATTACCACAGTTTCAAGCCACAAGGTTTTGGGGTGATCTGCTATGTGGCAGGAGACACCGTGGCTTTCTCCCCTGCAGTGCCTGTGGCCATATAAAGATACTGATGCCCTCTCTTCGGCTGCATGAGAGCGAGGCAGCTTCTGCACAGACTGGAATCAAGGAATGCTACCTCTTCGGGTTCTCTCATTTTTAGATCTATGCCCTGCACAGAGGCAGGGAATTCCTGTAAGTATCACAGAACAGGTACCAGGATACTTTAGGGTCAGACAGAACAGGGACAGAATGCAGCCTTTGACATGGTGTGACCTCTCATTCTGGTCTTAGCCAGAGATTATTAGAAGCCAGAGAATTAACTCCTCAGAGGGATCCTTCCATACTAACTAATGTGACACCTCATCCCATTCTGCTTTGAGTTTTTCCTGTCTGGCCAGAATGACATTAAACCTTTATTTATATGAGAATGCAAGTTCTATGAGCAGAGCAACCTTGCCTATTTTGTTCATGCCTGGATCCCTTTGGACCTAGCACAGTGCGTGGCATTAAGTAAGTCAATACATAGTTGTTAAAAGAAGGAAGGCCCCAAGGACTTCCCTTGTGGTCGAGGGGCTAAGACTCCAAGCTCCCAATGCAGGGAGCCTGGGTTTGACCCCTGGTCGGGGAACTAGATCCCACATGCTGCAACTGAGTTCACATGCCGCAACTAAAATTCCTGCATGCCACTACCAACTTCGAAGATCCCGAGTGCCGCAACTAGTAGCTGGTGCAGCCAATAAATACACAAAAATATATATTTTTTTAAATTTAGGAAAAACAAAAAACGAACACTCCTGAAAAAGTTCCTAGACCTCTAAATCTCAGTGTCTTTATCAGGAAAGTGGGGTGATAATGCCTAGCTCATCAAACCTAGTACTTAACAGGTCCTCAAAAGCTGGCATAAAATTGTTACTTCCAAAAGTCACCATACTGGCTCTGAAAAGTAACTTATGCTTGATTAAAGCTGCAAGTGTAACCCTGGATATTTGTGAGCTGCACATAACACAATTAAGATTCAAAATCCTAATCTAAACTACACTACTATTTTATATTACGTGAAATTCATATTTTCCCTAAATTTGGAAGATTTTTACTTAATTCATATTTCTGGTTATCTAACCCAAATTAGAGGAGGAAGTTCAAATGACTTTGCCTTTCTGACAAATTCTCAGTAAAAGGTCAGCAACACATTGTGTTGTCAAAAGAAATTAAGTAAATGTCAAAAGAAGTTAAGTGATTCAAAATGTTCTTCGCCTCTCAACAACTTTGTATAGGATCTAAGAATTTGCAGCACACCTAAATATAGGTAAATAGTCAACCCACAAGTAATCAAGCCGCAAATGATATTTAATTTTACAGACCTATTTTCAATGTTGACATGGAATAAAAAGCATATCCCAGTATGGGAGCTATGACCATTTTAATTGTTATGAGAAGAAGCTTTCTGCTTCCCAAAACCTAGGGAAACAGGGAATCCTAAATGATTTTAGAACCCATGTAATGGAACAAATGACAAACTGACCCAATTTGAAAATACAACATTGCTAAAAATCCCTTGATGTTCTGAAGATCAATATTTTAAATGAAGGAGACAAAGATATAGGTGTTTTGAATGCAAGGGCCAGATTCTACTAAAAACTTTTTCCTTTTATCTCTGATGCCAGCCACATAAAGCCTATACAGGTATGTATCACAAATTTTATAACTATTCAGACTGTATTTAAGCATTAAGATGAAAGGAAGTTAAATACAACACAGCTGTGCTATCCTCATACATTACCTTCAAACACGGTAGCACAAAAATGTAAAGAACTTTAGCCCCCTTTGCCCCACCAAATTCCTCAGTAACAGTTCACATTATCCACCCAGAACTCACAGGGTTACATGACTTAATAAATCAAATCCCAAATGTCTGGAAGGACTATACAAGAATACCATCTCTAAATATAAAATTTCATTCTGATAAAACAGTTATGTCAACAAAGCTATGAAATTGAAATTTACTAAAAAATCAAAGTGTTTAATTATACTTCCCCACAATTCAGAAACTTTTCATTATTTTCCTAAGACTCAACTTGTTATGGTTTTCCTGTGATCTTTCCAGGAGATAAATGGGGATGTACCAGTGATCACAAGCAACCAGCTGAAGTAGGAGAAACGCACCTGAGTGTTTTCTCTATAGCAGAGGGGCAGAATACATGCACTTATTTCCTGTGAAATAAACTCTTCATGCTGGCAAGGGATGGAGCCAGTGGGACCCTGACTGGACTCTCATTGAGAAATGGCCCAGAGGAAAGAGATGGCAATATAAGGGGTCACTCAAGTTAAGCGAGTCTTGGGCGCACTAAGAGACCTGTGTAAGTCCTGCTCACCGGGGGCTTGGCTGTGGACTCTCCTGCGTGGCCCTGCTCCCTGCAGGGAGCCCATGGGAACGGGTGGAGGGGAGAGGGCATCCGCAGTAGCAGCCCTCTGCCAGCCACCCCTCCACAGGACACTCTGCTGGGCGGACAGGAGCCATCCCCCTCACTCCCCATGCCACCCAGGTCTCTTCAGGTTTACTTCCTAAAAAAAATTTTGGCCATTCTTCACGTGGTGTGGAATCTTAGTTCTCCGACCAGGGACTGAACTGCACCCCGCGCACTGGAAGGTGAAGTCTTGGCCACAGGTGACCAGGGAGCCCCAGATCTCTCAGGTCTATAAGGCTGGGAAAGAAATACACAGCTTTAGTCGTCACCTGGCCAGCTTCCGCTGACCGGCCCCCTGCACTCCAGAGCTGGCTCAGTGCAGGCTCGCAATGGGAATGGCACTGCTCATATCCTGTCTACACCCTGTCTTAGATATGGACGGGCATGGCTTTCACCTGATCGCACCAGGCAAAGAACACATGGCCTGAGATCACTTGAAAACTCCATCTATAAACTGACAAATGCTGACAACTATATAATGAGTTTCTGAACACTTATTTACTTAATCTTTAAAAATTAACCTAGAACTTCTAAAACAGGTACCATTAAATACACAGCACCTCTTCATAGAGAGCAAAATAGATGTCTTATCAAGTATCAGGGATCGGGCTTCCCTAGTGGCCCAGTGGTCAGAATCTGCCTGCCAATGCAGGAGACATGGGTTTGATCCCTGATCCGGGAAGACCCCACATGACTCGGAGCAACTAAGCTCATGCACCACAACTACTGAATCTGTGCTCCAAAGCCTGGGAGCCGCAGCTACTGAAGCCCCAGAAAGGCCATGCTCTGCAACAAGAGCAGCCACGGCAGTGAGAGGCCTGTGCACCTCTCAGCTACAGAAAAGCCCACTCAGCAGCGAGACCCAGCAAAGCCAAAAAAAAAAGCAGGGAACAACTCTTGAAGGACTGTTTATACAGAAACTTGTATTTAGTCAAAAGTGACCATATTTTGATCTTCTAAGAATTTCAGCTCTTAGATTTAGTGTTCTAAGAAGGGGAAATGTTAAAACAGTTTTGCAAAGCATTAGAGCAGATTCACATCTCCCATATTAACCCTCACTCCAGACATACATGTAGGGTAAAGGAACGTGGAGAATTTTCCTTTACTATGTAAAATACTCTATTTCTTCAGATGTACCAAGAGTCACAGAGGTAGAAGACAAACGTATGGTCACCAGGCGGATGAGAGGGGAGGGATAAACTGGGACTGACATATACACACCACTATTCATAAAACAGGTAACTGATAAGGACCTACTGGATAGCACGGGGAACTCTACTCAATGCTCTGTAATGGCCTACATGAGAAAACCATCTAAAAAAGAGTGGATACATGTACACGCACAGCTGATTCGCTCTGCTGTATGGCAGAGACGAACACACTACTCCAGTAAAATTTAAAAAAGAGTACTATACACAGCACATTTACCTGGCTGAGAAAACAGCAGCTGTGACAGGTGCTGTGCAAGAGTCTGAAGGGCGGCAGGTCCTCCCAGATGGTCCACATCCAGCAGGGAGACGAGGCTCTGCAGACACACGAGGGCTCTGCACTGGATAGTGTTCATTCTGGAAAGGAAGAGAGAGGATGCTGTCTGGCCTCACAGTCACCCGACAGAATTCAGCACTGACGCTGAACCTGAGCGTCCAGTTCTGATGGGGGCCGTCTGCAAGCAGAAGGAGGTCTCGGGCAGTTGGCAAGAACACTTAAGGTGAACTGTGAATCTGACCAGATCAAACTGCTTGAGCACTCAAGGCCTCTGAGGCACAGGGATCTGATGAGTCGTATGGAATCTGCTTGAGAAAAATTTCTGTGCATGGCAGCGTTTTTAAAGCCTATTTTTAAATGTGAAATATGACCCACATAATGCATTCAGGAATATACAGAGTATAGTTTACAAAGCAAAACACTGGTGCACCTAGCTAAGAATGTTTGCACTATTTACAATACTCAAGACACGGAAGCAACCTAAATGACCATCAACAGATGAATGGATAAAGAAGATGTGGTGTATTTATACAATGCAATCTTACTCAGCCCCAAAAAAGAATGAAATAATGCCATTTTGCAGCAACATAGATGGACCAGGAGATTATCATACTAAATGAAATAAGCCAGAAAAAGACAAATATATTGCTTACAGGTGAAATCTTAAAAAAAAAAAAAAGATACAAATGAACTTATTTACAAAACAGAAATAGACTCACACACATAGAAAACAAACTATGGTAACCAACAGGGAAAGGCAAGGAAGGATAAATTAGCAGTCTGGGATTAACATATACACATTACTATATATAAAACAGATATCCAATAAGGACAGACTGTATAGCCCAGGGATCTCTACTCAATATTTTCTAATAACCTAGAAGGGACAAAAAAAAATCTGAAAAAGAATACATATATATAACTGAATCACTTTGATGTATACCTGAAGCTAACACAATACTGGAAACCAACCCTACTTCACTATGAGAAAAAAAAAAATGCAGCTAGCACCCTCACAGCCCACCTACCCCTTCCCTATCATACCCACCTCCCTGACCCCTAACGTGAGTCTCTCAGTCGTGTCTCTTTGTGACCCCCATGGACAACACAGTCCATGGACTTCTCCAGGCCAGAATACTGGAGTGGGAAGCCTTCCCCTTCTCCAGGGATCTCCCCAACTCAGGTCTCCCGCATTGCAGGCGGATTCTTTACCAGCTGAGCCAGCAGGGAAGCCCAGGAACCATCTATGTGTGCACCTCTCAATGAACTACTCACTAGTGTGAGTGGTTCCAGTTCAGATTCTTTTCACTGCTGCATGTATTCTATTGTACGATCACGTCGGCATTGATTTATCCATCCTGCCGCTGATGGACACTGAGGTTGGGGCAACTGTGAACCACAAGCTCTGAGCCTTCTCCCGTCTTAGTGCACACATACGCTCACTTCTCCAGGGAACATACACAAGACACAGGGATAGAACTCTTGAATCTAGGGGGAGCTGGCATCTTCTGTTTAATGGTCCATCATTTCCGATAATAACATAATGACAAATGGTTTTGAAAAGAGAAATGTTCTTACTTTCTAATCAAAGGTTTCCAAGTGGGGTTCCTAGAGCACACGTCAACTGCAATGCTGTTTGGAAACGCAGTTTTGTCAAAAATCTAAATTTAAGAAAGACAGGAAGGCAAACATTATAAGGAGAGGTTTTTTGTTTTTTTTTCCTAAACACATGATTCCTTTATAAAAGCCCAACTTCTAAGTGAGATGGTTAGGCTTGATAAACTTCAGCCCACCTCCAGTGCTGTTCGAGGTTTCATTTCCCAGATCTCACCCATCACCCACACCTGGCGGGGTTAGCACACTTCTTTGTGCACAGAAAGAATGGCTTTCTGAAACCTTCTCGATGCTCTCGAGTGAGCCCAGACTGAAAACAGATTACCTTCTTCGGGAGGAGGTGGTGGGTGAGAGCCGTGTGAACCTCATGGGACAGGCAGAGAGGAGACAGCAGCTGCCCGCCGCAGTCACTGAGGGAACTCTCCATGAACGCGTCGCTTTCATCACTGCTAGAGAGCTCTTCCCATTCGTCGTCCGTGGGATCTGGGAAGAGTGCAGATCACAGAGAACTGGACTGTTTAAGATAACCTCATGCAAGCGCCCTCCCGGCGCTGGGGAGGATGTCTAAATGTGAGCTGGTCGCACACCTTCGCTGCAGCACATGTTCACAATGGTTTCCAGAGCAGTCTGCTGAGCTGCCAGCAACGCTACGGCCTCTCTCAGCTCCTTGTCGGTGGGCTGAAAAAAAAAGGCAAACGACCAACTGTCACTCCAAGGTTTGGAAGACTATTTTCAGGTGACTTTCTTTAGTTAAAGCCCACTAAATGGTATTTGCACTTGGAATGGAGGACCTGGCAGTGGGGGTGGGTAAGCAGAAGAAAAGCCACAAAAGGCTGGAAGGACAAGCAGGCACTATGATCCTGCTTGGCGCTGTGCGGCACACCACTGTTCCCTGGGTTCCCATCTCTCCGCACGGCTTCTCTAAGTGTTGCTTAGTTAGCTGGAGAGAACAGATAAATATTCAGGAATTCTGAACTGAATTCACCCTGAAACTTGATATACTGTGTTAAGAAGTAGCTCAGCATACAAAGATCAAAACAAGGGTTCGTTACAGATGCCAGGCACTTATACACAACAAGCCTGCTTTTAGATGCTTAGATGTCTTCTCGGAAAAGTCTGCACTAACCAGAATTACTAACAGGCCCTTATGTGACCAACAGAGCTTGGCTAAGGAGTAGACGGGTTTGCTGCATTCTGGCTTTCTTTGAAGATTGCAATAAAGCATTCCTTTAAGACTGAAGAAAAAGGGGGACTTTTTCTTGAGGAAATAAATAATGTGAACCTAACATCAATTAACAGTCTCAAAATGGGTTGCATAGATTTATATGACCTTAATTCTCAAGTCACCTATGAAAAGTGAAATAGCTATACTGATATTCCAAAATAGTGCACATGCTAAAAAATGATTTATATTTTGTTGTCTGGATGATTCCCAATCTCAAAAGTTTCTATTAATAACTCTTTTCAATGGTTGTGCAATATTCCATTAAAGGAATGTTTTATAATTTATTAAGCATTCCTCTAGTGTGGAATAATTCACATTACTTGGTTATCTTATTTCCTCAGATTTACTGAATCAAAGGTTAAAAACATGTCTACAGATCCAATGACATATTTCTATTCTCCTTTTCCAGAATGTTCATACTCAGTTATAATCCTCTAGCAACTTCCTGTGCAATGAATTAACTGTAATTTTGAAACACACTCTTAAAAACAAAAAAGCAGACTGCTAATTTAATAGATAGACTTTAGGAATCCCTATATTTATGTTCCTTTTATTGCAGGCAAGAATGTATCCAAAATTTATTCTTCTGCTGTGCTATGCTGAGTGGCTCAGTCCTGTCGACTCTTCGCGACCCCATGGACTGTAGCCCACCTTCCTCTGTCCATGGGGATTCTCCAGGCAAGAATTCTGGAGTGGGTTGCCATGCCCTCCTCCAGGGGATCTTCCCAACCCAGGGATCGAACCCAGAAAATGTATTCCTATTCACTTCATATGTGTATGATGAGAATCTAAATAAGACACACCCTTGCTGGCCTCTCATCCACTTAACATGTATGAAGAGCTGGCAAGAAACAACTCTGAAAGAAGTTCCATTTCTTTACCTGACTTTCCTGCTCAGAACAATCCCCTGCTTCTTACTGTTATCAAATTGACACAAAGAACCAAGCTAGAGGAAATGTTATGACAGCTGAGATCTGCTTCAAAGTATTCAGTAGTGAGAGGGGAGAGTGGGTAGGGAAGGAGATGAAAGAAAATAGACCGTGATTTGATAATTGCGAACTGCGGAAGCTGAGTGTTCTACCTCTGCATGTTATGGCAACAACTTGGGTTGGTTCTCTCCTTCCCGGTTTGTGATTACACTTTCTTAAGTTAAATGATGCAATAAAACATTTTGATTCTAAAGGATTCCTGCACAAGCCACTGGGCAGCGTGAGAAGACCTGCGCTGCCTGCCTGTGAATCTGTATTCCTGGCACACGGCAGGCAGCACGATGCTTAGCACCCTACTGGCACCAGAACACTGGCTGCCTGACCAGCATGTTAATCATCCAGTCTGCTCAGCTATGGTGATAGACTTTAAAAAGCAAACTTGTTAGAAGAAAACACTGCATTTTCTAAGCACCAAAATTCTGTCTGTAAGTAATACTTGAGAATGTGTATCTCTAAATAACAGTTAAACACTGATACTTTCAAGCAGTGGCACGTCATCTTGGTGGACTGGGATCCCAATCCCCACTCACCCATTCCCTGGAGGGTCCCCCGGAAGCAAAGCTGGAGACGGGGCAAACCTGCACAGGTGGTTCTTCTCCCATCCCCAGCCAGGGACGTCTGATCTCTCAAGAGTCCCTGGACAGCCCAAGTGGAATTCCCACTGCTCCCCTGATGGGATTTTGGGCTGGGGAAACACAGTACAGATGTGTCCATCAGGATAAAGTGACCTGGTCAGTGAAATGCCAACCCCTACAGAAGAGCCTCCGAGCCCCAATCTGTTATGACGTTCCACATGTGGATCCCAGATCTGTAACTTACCTCCATGTGGCACCTGAGAAGATGTTGCTGGGGTTCTATCAACACCCTTTGGGATGAAAAGGCTCACAGCTATGCCTTTGTCGATCTTGTTTACCGACTTTAAATTCTACCCACTCTGACTCAGATGCACAAGCGAGATATGATTTTGAGTTGCCAAGTAACTCAAGGGCAGGATGGCCTCTTCATTTTTGTATTCAACCCAGCACTTAACACAAAGCTTTGCACCTAACAGCCATTCGTGGGGACTGAGAAAACAGCTCTTAACTACATTTGAGTGCTTTAGAACGTCACCAATTCAGCTTTACAAGACTTCGTGAATGTAAGAAGGCAGTACACTGATGAGTTTATGCCCATTAAGAATTCTTTAGGGACTTCCTTGGCGTTCCAGTGGTTAGGACTCTGGGCTTCTAATGCTTCTAATTAATGCTTCTAGTAGGACTCTGTGCTTCTAATGGGTTCAATCTGTGGTTGGGAATTAAGATCCCACAGCCCATGCTGTTGCTGCTGTTGTTCAGTCACTACGTCATGTCTGACTCTTGCAACCCACGGACTTGTAGCCCGCCAGGCTACTCTGTCCATTGGATTCTCCAGGCAAGAGTACTGCAGTGGTTGCCATTTCCTTCTCCAGGGGATCTCTCTCACCCATGAATCGAACCCAGGTCTCCTGCATTGCAGGCGGCCTCTTCACCAACTAAGCTATGATGGAATTCCACATGCCATGTGGTGTGGCCAAAAAATAAATAACTTTTTTTTTTAAAGAATTCTTTAAAAATAAATCTATCCAAACTCGAAGACACCGACTTAAGACACTTCTCAGATTCAGTTTCTCATACACGAATCAGGACAGGCCACACTGAGATGGCAGAGAGGGTGAGAGGACATCACTAGGGTCCTTCCAGTGCAAGCATCACCATCTTTCCCTAGAATGACTTCGGCAGCCTCCTGACTGGTTCTCCCGCCTCCAGGCCCCTCGAACAACACTAACCTGCTTTCACCATGCTGTTTCTTGCCCCATCCTTTCGGACGGCTCAGGTGTTCCGTCCACCAGGCCTCTTCTGAGAGACTCCTCCTTTCTGCTCCCGTCAGGGCTGAGTCAGGTGTGGCTGCTCACTCAGAAGCCTGGGCACAGCCCTACCACTGCTCTGAGCACAGACACTGTAATAAGTTAAAATTACGTGTCTATCCTTACAAGATGGAAAAGGTCCCTGAAGACAGGAAATATGACTTAATCATCTTTCTACCAGCAGCCTCTGGCACAGTGCCTGGCACACAGCGTAAGCATGGAAAATGTGCAGCTGGATTAATAAAGCCCAGCTCGCTGTCCTCCCTCTCTTTCTGATGACTTGCTCTCCTCCTTGGGAAAAATGTTTTCCCAAAGAACAGCTCCATCTCTGCTGACGGGCTCAGCTGAAAAGCTTCCTGCACTGGAGACCGGTTACCTGCACTCCAACATCATACCAAGCACAAGTAAGCCACGATTATCCAGGCTGCAAACCTAAAAACCATCATTAATTCTCACGGTCACCCCACCTCCTCTGCTCAACAGCAGTGGGTAAATATAAGTTTGGCTTGCTACTCTGGCTTAGGAAGGCTAAATGCTAAAGTAGAAGAGACGAGCATGCAAGGGACTATCTGAGCAAAGTAAAAATCCTTTAGCTTGAAGACAGTCTGGGAGAGAGTAGGAAACTTAAGTGGGAGATACAAATGTTACGAAGAGGACCACAAATTTTTTTTCTTGACCACACCATGCCGCATGAAGTATCCTAGTTCACTGACCAGGGATCGAACCCATGTCCTCTGCCTTGGGAGCTCAGACTCTTCATCACATGACTGTATGTTTCTGAAATATTGCAAAAGTACTGGTCTACCCACCTTTCAACTTCTCTACTATATAAATGTTTCATTTCAGATTTTTTTTCTCCTTCGGGAGATTTCTGATGTTTTAATGAGAATTGATGGGAAAACATGGCTGTTTTTACTGAAATTCACTTCATAATTAATTGCTACAACATTTTCCTATGAAGCTTAGGATATCTATTGAAAGAAAATAGCTGTATTAATCTATGTTTGAAAGCACCAATCTCACTTACTGGAAGTAAATCTGAAATGAAAGTTTTCCTTCTGACTTTCCTTCTATGAGGAATTTCTTCCATTTCATCATCTTCCACCAGATCATCACCATTAGCATTCTGTAATGTGTCCTCAGTCTCTGCAGCGGTTTTTATCCTTTGAGTTTCCGCCTCCTTCATTTGAATAACCGTTTCGCCAGCATCCATTTCCAGAACTTCAGATAAGATCTTTAGTATGGCATTTATGACTTCTGCCTGACTCTTGGATGGAATAATGTCCTTTAGATTCCAAATTGTGCCTGTGGGAAAAAATGAGCATGAGGACAAAGAAATCGACTGTGAAATCTTTTATTAAATACAGTGTCTACCATATTGGTTCTATAAGCTCAGGCGTAATTTCAAGAAATCTCAGTCCTGCTGCCTTTGTTGAGTTCTTATTAAATGTCAAAAACCTCTGCCCAGAGGCAGCTCCCTTTACTGCAGCGGTCCTTCATCATCGTCTCCCGTTCCTGGCATACAATGCCTTGCCCTGACAGATCAGAGAGCCAAGAGACCGAGAGGACACCGATCGAGTTTCTTTTACAGTGACAAATTAAGTTGCCTCAGCTTTCTTTCATCTTAACCTGAGATGCTCTCATGAGCAGTTTCTTACAGTCCAAGAGCAGAAAGGAATGCATTAAAATTCCAAGATCTCACGGACAAACCAGGGAGCAGGTTCTTGGTGTTTCACTTGTGAAACCAGAGCAATAGCTACTGCTAAGTACACTAATTTTTAAAAATGTGACAAAATAAAAATAGTTCTGGGGTATATTCTGCTACATTAAAAAAGAACTGAAAGGAGTCAGACAGATCATTTGCAGACCCATATTAGCAGCATTATTCAGTAACCAAAGAGTGGAAGCAACCCAAGTGTCTACCCACAGATGGACGAACACACACGGGGAGCTGTTTAATGTGTACAGTGTTTCAGTTTTGCAAGATGGTTACACAACAATGTGGATATACTTAACACAACTGTACACTTAAAGATGCTTAAGAAATAGCATAAAGCGATTATCCCCCAATTAAAAAAAAAATGGTTAAGAAGCAGGGGAGCTCTCTGCCGGTCTAGCAGCTAGGATTCGGCGCTTTCACTGAGGAGGCCAGGTTCAATCCCTGGTTGGGAAAGTAAAGATCCCACAAGCATAGGAGTGCAGCCAAAAAAAGAAAAACTTTAAAAATGGTTAAGATGGTAAATTTTATTTTGTGGGTATTTTATCAGTTTAGGAAAAAAACAAAACATCTTTCAAGATGAATTATCCTTGAAGACCAAATAAAGGGCAAGGGGAAGATACACACACAGTAAGTTACCTAATACTTGTATGTCATCAGACTATTTCTGTATTTGGAAATTGTGGGGAGAAGCATTGGGGGTAAAGATCTTATAGGAAAATGAGTGGTCATGTCTTAGATGCCTGCAGTCAACTTCTGAACTCACTGCTTCATAAATAAGAGGGGGTCCTGACAGCACCATTTCTTTATCAGACAACAGGAGTTTGTTAAATTGAAAACACATCTAATCTTATAAGGCTTTGAAACTATGCAGAATCGCTTGAATGAAAGGTTTCCATTTAAATATTAAAAATTTCAGAACAGACATAAGCACAGAAGGTCCCGATGTGGTGAAATGGGGGACTGATTGAATTTTGGCCTCTCCATTTCTGCCTGCTACAAGTTACTAAAATGCATACTATCGCATGTGGTTAACTTTTACCTGCCACCAATGTCTTCAATAGAAAATACTCCATGGAATTGACAGGAGAAAGCATTGCTGATTCCAGCACATGCAATGCTGGGGTACTGAAAGATTTCAGTAGCTCTGGGTTATCTTCGGTCACTGTCTGCAAACAATATGCTATAAAGACAAAAATCAAATATTCAGAAACACGTGAACTCCGCTAGGATAATTTAAACCAAAATGACTCATCAAAAAAATTTGCATCTTTACAACTTCTCTGGACACATTTTGTAGGAGATCCACCCTTTTCCTCAAACATAGTTCATGCAAAAGAGGCTTCCCAAATTATCTGAGCTATAAAAGACTTTTCTTTTTTCTTAATTTATAATCCTTTACAGAACTATACTTTCATAAATTAAAAGGCTCTCAATTGCCATGACAATGTGGAATTACTATAAACATTTATAAAGATTTAGCCTCAATTTCTGTACTTGTCGCAGACCAGTAGCAAACAGCCTGTAGGCTGAACACCAGTGCATGGACAACTGTTGTCTATGACAAGTCCTAGGTTTGGGGACATTTTAAAAAATTTAGCATCATCTTAAAAGTTAATTTATGATATAGCACATTTAAGAAAAAAGGTATTTTATATAAAAATATGAGTAAATTAAGAGATGGGTAACGTATTAATAGACATGTGATTCATTTAGCACTTAACTCCTCTCGCAAGTAAAACAAGATCATGGATTATAACTTATAATAAATTAGAAATAATTAACTGAAAGTATAAAACAACGGGGATTGCATGAAAAGCTTGACAGAAGAGACTTCTGAAGCACAAATGAGGAAGCCCAAATTTATTTTCTTTGAGATACTGCATTCCATAAAATCCATTTCTTTCCAGGTCTAAAAATTCCAAAGCAGATCATTTCCATCCAAATCAGTAGTCAAAAGACATGTTATTGATGTGCTCTAGTCAGCATTCCAAAATACATTTATATACAAATCCATATGTATGCATATATGTACATATACATATATCCAAGTGTAATTTTTCTTCATTAAGAGACTAATTAAATTCACTTTAACAAAAAGCCAAGGTAAGTTGTGATTGCTAAGACAGCATGAGCTCAAAAAAAGCTATATTAATACATAGTATGGAATTTCAGAATTTCACTTTACTATATATAAGCTTTGCTTGATTTTCAAAACAGAAGCAATCTGACACTTGCCTTAAAAAAGTTATGAACCTAGCTAAGTGCCAAAGAAAATACTGCTATACACTGTAAAATTACTTTATTCTGATCCCCTTTTTTAAAAGTTCTTTTAAAAAGTTCTTTAGGAAAAAAATGAAATAACCAAATCTATAAAATGTAAGGCCCAAAAAACAGAAGTGAAGTTTTTCTTTTCAAAGCTATGAACTTTCCTGAAATTCTCTTACTGTAATAAAGACTGTCCTCTGAGACTAAAAGTCACCTGCCAACTTTCTACTTCAAGTGTTTTTAAAATCCACATTTACTCGCAAGTCTCTCCTCTGCCAAAGATTCCATTCTGAGAAACTGATTTAAAAATTTTTCCCAGTAGTATTTATTCCACTATTATTTTTTCCTTTTCTGTTCTATTTCCACTAGAGCCAAGAGAAACATAGGCAAGGGGAACACACTTCACTAAGGGGAATAAACTTGTCCTTGCCAGGAGAAACGTGTAGTTAAATAAAAGGACAGATGCCTATCGTTATGAAGAGTTGAATAAGAAACGCTTCTTCTCCATTATTTCTCCACTCGCCCCCAGCGTTCTGCTGAGACAGAACCCACCTGCAGGTTTCTGTCTCCTTTCCCTGCTGAATGAGGGCCCCCAGTGGCTTGTAACCCCATGGACAGAAAGTGAGGGGGCCAAGGCTGCTAACGCTGCCAGACTCTGCTTTCCCTGTCTGGAAGGGAAGCAGGCCTACATGAAATTCCAATCACTTATCTTCCTCTCTCAAAAAAAGCAGAGGTTATCGTCTACATTCCAATTAACTTTGGCTCAAAGGCCTGGCAGTTCTGGGTTACTGTTTCTCCGTAAATGGGAGATGAAAACTTTCAAGAATTAATAAAAACTTCTAAGAATGTTCAGACATTAGAAACCACATAGGCTCACATAATCACTTTCCTCCCTCTTAAGAGACAAGAGCAGGAAAACTGCATGAGTAAGTAAAGAATTAATCACACATTTTAAAAGATTCAGAATAGAACTCAGCTATGCAGTTATATACAGTGAGAAAAAAAAAATCACTCCCGTAGAGTAAATAAGATATGTCTGAATAAAAAATTTTGAATAAGGGCACACATACTTTTCTTCACTTACCTACTGAAATAGCCAGGTCAACATTGGTGGAAAACCTACTTAAATACTTTAATACAATCTCCAAACACCCTTCTTTGTTGAATATAGATACTGCTCTACTACTGCATTCACTAAATTGAAGGGGGAAAAAAAAGTTTTACTATTCACATTTTAACATTAAGAAATCAACCACAGAAATTCATGAAAAAATAATTAGGCTTTATAAAAGAACCAGAATTGTAGTCAAACCCCCACCATTTTTACAGATGAAGAAATCAATGCTCATTCATAGTCACTGTGCATGAATACAGCCAGCTATCTGAATTTTTATTCCCATCACAGTACAATATATTAGCCAATCTCTTTACCTACATGCCAGCTTCCTTACAGGAGGTTAAGATCTTAGAAATCATTTGCTTCAATTCCTCTTTTTGTGGATAAGGAAACCGAGACCCCCAAAGGTAAAGTGATCTGTCCAATGATCATACATTTTGTTAGTGGTGAGTCCCTGGATCCAGTCTACCGGTCTTTCCACTATATCACAGTAATAATAAATTAAAGTAAGGATTAAAGGTCTCTATTTTTATCATATAAAAAGCACAAGTTTAAAAGAAAGTAAAGCTAAGTTTTAATTATGCCATCTAGACTGCTATAATGATAACATTCTGCAATCCTCAACAGAGAAACTGTTACAAAAAAATATTTTTGAAATTACAGTATTTTCTAATATAAGAATCAGAATTAATGTAATCAATGTTATTAATTGACATATATGCTAATTATAGGGTAAACAGTTACTGATTAATTGACATATATGCTAATTATAGGGTAAACAGTTACTAAAATTATAACAATTTTATTCATGGTTCCAGAGAAGCATATTCCTCTAGACATACCACATACACACATGACATATTAACCACTAACAGAGCTGACTAAATGATTAAATCCAATCCTGTTGTCTAAAGATAAACTATTTTCTGTTTGCGTATCCATCTATCCATCCATCCATCTAGTTACTGCAACACTGCTATGAACCTCCCCTCAAGAAGCCCACAGTAAGCTCAGGTATAGTCAGGAAAATAAAGCATACATAGTCAGGAAAATAAAGCATATATATGTTAAGATAATAAAACATATACATGTGGAAACATAATGTAAACATAAACTATGCAATGAAATTGTTAAGAGCTATGATAACCAGAAATGATATAGATAGGGCTCACAGGCACTCAGGAAAGAAAGATTACTGTGGACCACTTTTTCAGGCACTTTTCAAAGAAAATTTGTTTTAAATTTCCAAGTTCAAAAATTAAAAAAAAAAAAAAAAATTTGAAAATTCAACAATTTATGTAAGTTAAAGTTATTAGAAAAACAGCACCCACTAGCTTGCTTGAATGCCATTTCCTCAAATCTGACCTCTCCTGTTTTCCTGGTGGAATATGTGTCCACTAGTTCAAAATGAAATCACAGGGAATTCCCCGGTGGTCCAGTGGTTAGGACTCTGTGCTTCCACTGCCGGGGGCCCAGGTTTGACCCCTGGTCAGGGAATTAAGATCCCCCAAGCCGAGTGGCGCAGCCAAAAAAAGAAAGAAAGAAACCATAGGCGAGTCTGACTGCTTGTAGGTAGTCAAGCAGTGTAGGTAGCTTTCCAGGATCCAACTTAACCTTGTATTCTGAGAGATACCTCTAAGAGGTCAGAAATAACCATGGCTATTGATGGAAAATAAGAACCATGACAGACTCCTGCTAGAAATGTGGTCCAATAAAATGGGGCAGAAAAAAGAATCCAGGCTGTGTTTCTAGCCATCTCCATTCCTAAAAGCAAGCTCCCATCTCCAAGCCCACTTCCACTGCTACAATCATGGAATGGAGCATGGCCTCCTTTCTACTGGGGCCAAAGGAGCTCTTCTCAGACATCTACTTCCCTGTCAAATGGCACTCACCAAGGTCTGTGGTCCCTGTCTCAATCCAGATCAAAGTATCTATTGCACTGGAGCCTGGCCAGCTTTAAGACAACTGCTGCTTAAGGTACACAGGCAGTGTGGGAGGAAGGGGTGCAGGGGACACTAATGACCACAGTTTCTCTTATTTCTGTCAGCAGTAATAACTGGATAGAATAGTTGTAAAGCAAGAAAAGATGCAGTGGGACTTCCCTGGCAGTCCAGCGGTTAAGACTCCAAGAAGCGCTGGCATAGGTTCAATCCCTGGTTAGGGAACTAGGATTCTGCATTCCACCCAGAAAGGCAAAAAAAAAAATAAAAAAAGATACAGTGATGCTATGGGGACAAGAGCTTGGTAAGGACAGTTGATCTTAGGTCACTTGACGAGATCTCCTACCAGGCATTAACAGATGCATTAACAGATTTACAGGCCTACCAAGGAGAACAAAGATTCCTCTGCATTTAACAGAGAGAGTAGAAGCCTGAGTAGTGTTGAAGCAGGAAGCTGCATCTGGAAAGCATCTTACCATATATTCCACAGCACGTTTATGGCCTCGTTGGCTACGTTTTCAATAGAATTTCTGTTCTGATCTTTTTTTTTCTGAGGAGACATCTCATTTGAATCCAGTCCAGTACTACACTATAACCAAATACCATGATTAGCACCTTGTTCAAAAGAATAAATGAACAAATGCAAAAGGCAGTGAAGAATCACAAAAACGAAACATCAAAAATGACAGTTAACACCAGCCCATCAAATTCTCACAAGTCACTATACAAGCTGGATATAAAGCATTTCACATCTTAAGTGAGAATGTAAAATCAATACAAAATATTGTATCTAATGTGGTAAAGATAATATATAAGGCAAAGAAAAGTAACACATAATAAGAGCTAACATCTATATGGCATCTTCTATGTGCGAGGCACTATTCTAAGCATTTTGTGTCTATTAAGTCATTTAATTGTCACCACAAACCTATGACGTAGATGAACTATTATCCCCAATCTCCTGCTACAAATGGGAAACTGAGGTACAGAAAGCCTGCTGAAGGTGTAGCTTAGTATCTAGTGAAGCAGGATTCAGATCCAGGCATCCTGGCTCCAAAGTGGGTATTCTGAACCCCTCTGCAGTTCTGCCCCCTCCTACAATCCACTGCATCCTCTCAACTAGGCTTCTCAAACTTGGCACTACTGACATTTTGAAGGGGATGATTCTTTGTTGTGGTGCACGTGGCACACTTTGCTGTCATGCCCAGGGTAGGATGCTTGGCAGCATCCTTGGCCTCTATGCACTAAAGATGCCCGTAGCAACCCCTTCCCCAAAGCTGTGACAATCAAAAATAACTCCAGACATTGCCAGATGTCCCCTGAGGAGTACATCACCCCTACGAGAATTACTGTTCTAAAGAGACTTCTAAAGAGACAAGATGTCTTGTCCCTTTGATGATGACGTCTCTTATCAAACCTGGATATTCCTTCTATGGCCTCAAGTGAAAATTACCCATCAATACAGAACAGTGGACCAGAGGCATGACAGGGGGAGAACTCCTTAATCCCTGAACTGCATCTTGCAATAAAGGTGGCACATTAGAAAATTTGAGAACTTAATCTAGTCTTCTCAGCAAATTCTTAATGCCTGTGCTTGAGTTTCCTCATCTGTAAAACAGGAATAACAAAGAATACCTGCCAAATAGGACTGCTTTGAGGATTGGGTAAAATAACACACAAGACACATAATTAAGCATCCAATAAATACAAATTATTTTCATCCTATGAAGTTTCAAGTCTAAAGGAGGCAGTCTATACTTGGAAGGTCTTTTGGAAGGTCTTTTCCAACAAGCAGATAAATAAAAGTAGCAAGGACAAACTAGAGACTAGTGTCAACGATGAGAGATCAGTGTTTCCAGGAAAAGAAACACAATTCCTACAGAATGTTTTGAGGGAAGACGAAATGACACCAAAGTACTTAGAAACAAGACAACCCCCCCCCCGAAAAAAGACAAAACCCCAAACTGTTCGAGCGCATGCACTAACAGAGACTTGGGGAAGTAGCGTACCTCTTTCAGCAGTGCAACCAGTGGAGTCATGATATCCTTGGTCACCATGTCATCACAAACTTCGAAACCACCACAAGCACTGAGATTTCTACACAAGAAGTTTAAAACACACCAGTTTCAGATCACATGTCATAAAACGTACTAAGCACTCAAGTTTATTTCTATGTCTACCCATACTTAACATTTCTTGTTTGAAATCGCTTTACGATTTCTGTTAAGACGCTGCAGAACCAATCCACAGAACTCCACCTGTTCTGATCCTTGCTCTACATGAAGTAAACAGATGACTTTGTCTTGTAACAATGTAATTCTCAGGACTGAGGCAGTACCCAGGGAGAGGGAAGACTTTTCCTATTTAATGTAGATCAATTCCTGCCTGATCATTTTTTATTTTTTTGGCCATGACGTGCTGCTTATGGAATCTTAGCTCCCTGACTAGGGATTAAACCTGCTCCCTCAGCAGTGAGAGCTCGGAGTATTAACCACTGAACTGCTAGGGAATTCCCCTGTTGATTGTGTAGGAAGGGAGCTTTTCCTGGAATCAAGACTTCAAGGATAGGAAGGGTGAGGCTACTGAGAATGACCTTCCCTGAAACAACCCTGACTACATTTAATTTTGATTATGAAGACACTGCTCACCCTCTGAGTGCACAGCACTGTGCTAGGCACTCAGGCTATGAAGAGAAACGAGAAAGAGAAAGATGCCTCACCATCCTCCAGGAGCTCCCAGTGTGTGAGTTGTTTTCGCCATCAACTGGTTAGTTCCCCCTCATCCCCCAGATCTCACCTCAAACATCGTGCCCTTAGTCTTCTTCCCAGAACCCCTTCTCATAGCATCTTTTGTAAATATCATTGGTTGTAATTACACACTTACGTGATTATTTGCATAATGCTTGCCTCCCTCAATACTCTAAGATCCATTAAGGACTGAAATTATGTGTCTTGTTCACTCCCACTAGCCCACTGCCTGGCACTGCAGGCTCTCAATAGAAACCTGCTATATTAATGAATGAAACAGAATAAATACAGAGCTATGAGAACTACAAATATTAACTTTACTCTGGCCCCCTCTACAGTCCATCCTCATTGCAGCTACCAGCCCTTTTGAAAGGTAAATTAGACCAGTCACTCTAGCTTAGAATAGGTCCTTTAGCTCTGCACCACTGAGTCCTTATCTGTCTCTCCAGCCTCAATCCCTATAATGTGCACCCTCTACTCCACTCAGCCACATAACCTTCCCTTTCTTTAACCGTGCCAAGCCCTCTGCTGCTGCTACTCCGTCAGGAATGCTCTTCCCCTTGTGGGTCCACCTCTGGCTCTAGGCTACCTCAGCTCTTAGTTCACAAATGTTATCTAGAGATTATCCAATTTCAAGTAACTCCCCACCTCCGGCTATTATCTTCTTGGTTTCTCCACAGCACCTCTTAAAACCTAATATTACGTTTCATCTGGTTACTAGTTCCCTGTCTCTGCATCAACATGGTTCTGTGAAGGCACAGATCTTGGCTGTCTTGCTCAGTGTTCGGCCTTCTCAAAATCCCTCGCGTCTAGAAAATCTGGCACATACAATGGAAGAGTTCACTGAACCTCAGGACTCTATGAAGTCTCCTTGGGGAGGGTACAACGTGCGCTAATAAGCTTTGAGCAGAGGGCGCTTGGCAGATGGCTACTGCAGTTGAAGCAGTCAGGCGGGCAGATGGAATACGTGTGGTCCGGGGCTCATGAGGTCCTCCGGAATCCGAAGCCTGAGTTCACATCCCTCCTCTGCAAACAGGAGAGCATAGCCAGTTCTTGGCCCTCCCGAGCTGTGCCGCAGACAAGAGCACTGAGGATGCAACCCGTGAGCGACGGTGCCAGGCGCATAGGAGGCGCGGGCTGGACGCCGATGCCCGGATCCGAGAGCACCAGCCCGGATCCCCTTCCCCGCTCACCTCAGTGCGCCGGCCGCTGTTTCCCTCACCGCCAGGCTAGGATCGAGCAGCAGCGGCCCGAGGCGGCGCACGGCGTCCCGGCGCGCCAGGCCCGGGAGCACCGGCCGCTGCTGCACCAGCCGGGCCAGCCCCGCGCAGGCGCACTCGCGGACCTCGGCGCTCGGGTGCTGAAGCTGCAGGGCAGAGCAAGTGGTCAGGGGGACGGCAGAGCGCACGCGCAGGGGCGCGCGGCACGGCTCGGGGCCACGGCGCGCCGCCTGCTCCCGCACCCCTCCCCACGCGGCCCCGGGAAGCCCTCGCCTCACTTTTTCCAGCAGCTCCGCCGCTGGCCCGTCGTCCTCCTCTGGCTCCGTCCCGTTCGCCGCCGCCGCCTCGGCCTGACAGTCGCCCGTAGGCGAGAACTGAGGTCGCTTGAAGCGCTTCGTCCGGCTCTTGCCCATGGCGAAGTGCGCTGTGGTGGGGGTGGGGGGTGGGAAGACCGAGAGAGGAGGGCAGCAGCAAGACGGTGCAGGCGGGCAGGAGGGTCTTAACCTAGGGATTTACGTGCCACTGCTCAGCTGCGCTGGGTGACGGCCCGCGCCCACATGGAGAAGCACTGCGCGTGCGCCTGGCGACTCGGCGGCTGGGGCGGGGGCAGGCGCGGGGACCGCGCAGGCGTAGAGGGGACGGTGGGCGGGGCCAGGCCTTGCGGAAAGGCAAGTCCTGGGGACCTGCTCGGAAGAGGAAAGGCTGGGTTTGAACGGTGGTACTGTCTCCGCCTCCCCTCAGCTAGTGACGTCTATCAAGATACTGAATCTGCCAAACCTTTACCTATTTCCATAATAATCGAGAGCGATTAAGGATACCTAACTTGCCTAACCTTAAGTGTGAGGCTTAAAAAAAATACTATGTAAAGCCCCTAACTCCAAACCTGGTATGTGTATTATAGTAGGTGCTCAAAAAATATTATCCTATCCTATCCTATCCTATCCTATCCTTTGTGCTCATTCCTGTCCGACTCTTTGCGACCGCATGGACGTGGAATTTAACAGGCAAGAATACTGGAGTGAGTTGCCATTTCCTTCTCCAGAGGATCTTCCCCGACCCAGGGATCAAGCGCGCGTGTCTGGCATCTCCTGCATTGGCAGGCGGTTTCTTTACCACTAGTGCCCCAAAATATTAACCATGATTTTATACTGTGCCTAGCCCAGGTCCTGTCCTAGACAAGGTCCATATATTATAAGATGGACTCCCTAAGAAGTTGCTTAACCTTCCTGCCTCAGTTTCCTCATCAGTGAAATACGGATACCAATAATATATACACAATGGAGTTGTTAGGAGAAAAACTGTTCTAATGTTTGTAAAATACTAAGAAACTGGCACAATATAAGCATGATATAAATGTTTGGTTGAGACTTAAGTTTACTTAACAGAAGGATTCTTTCACAAATATTTACTGAGTACCAGGTGCAGTGTGGGGCATTGAGATAAAGCAATAACCAAGACAGATGTGGACCCTACCCTTGTCATTATGGAGTTGACAGTTTAGTGAGAGCTGTGTTAAATAATATATAATTATATGAATAACTATTTAATTACAATTATGGTAAGTAGTAAGAAAGGAGGAGTGTGTAGGAGAATCTTATGTACTCTTTATAATTATGTGTATATATTGAGCACCCAATAGATACATAACTTGCAGGTCAACAATGTATGGGAGAAAAGTTCCACTCCATGCAACCCTGCCCTCAAAGAGTTGACTTTCTAGTAAGGGAAATGATTAATTACTTTAGCATATTTTGGAAAATAATCATGGAGGTGTAACTGAAGTTGTACAGAAGCTCATGCCTATCAAAGACCAGCTTTAGGTACAAGGAAAAGTTGAAACCCCAGACATACATTGGTAACCTTAACTTCCTAGATCTCTCTTATCTGGTTACTGATCTGTGCACCTCCCTAGTCCAGGCTATTGTCTGCTATTGTCTTGACCACATGGCCTTCTGGCCTTGCTTTTCCCACTCTGCCCATCTATAGAGCAGCTGGAGTGATTTTTTTTTTTTTTCAAACTGAATATCCTTCCAACTTTCTCATATGCACTCCTTCGCTTGAAACCTTTCAGTGGCTTCACTTTCTCTTAGGACATGGATCAAAACCTTGGCTGGCTGCAGTGTCTCATTCCAGCCTCCAGCTTCATCTCATGTCACCTCTTGCATCCAGCCCTTTAGCCACCCTCCAAAGGGCCAACTTCTCTCCTGCCTTAGGATTTTGGACAAGCCCTAGACCTGACTCGTGTCCTGGTGAATGCAAGAGTCACTTCTTCATAGGTGCCTCCTCTGATTTTGAAGTCTGAGATGGATCTCTCTTAAGATGACATATATCTTGTCCCTTTGCTTCAAAGCACAGTTCAAAATTACAACTATACACAAGTAAATTTAAGTTATAAGTATGCCCACGCTCTGCCCAACTACACGCTAAACCTTGTGAGGATAAGACTGCCTGTTTTAACACATCACTGTCTTCTCAACACTGGCCAAAACCTGGTACAAAATAAGCATGCCATTTTTTAAATGAATAGAGACCACGTAATCAAGAAAGAGTAGAGCAAGCAATCGAGACAGAAAAGGGAGAGACAGATTCTTGCTATTTCTCCCACTGTAGGGATTAGCAAAAAAAAAAAAGTTCAAAAAAAAAAGTTCAAAACCTTAAACCCAGGGAGAACTTTGGGATCTATTTAATTACTATTTCCTGTGAGAAATTAACATTTGTGCTAAAAAATGAATAATGAACTATTTAATGAGAGTTGGACCATAAAGAAGGCTGAGCGCTGAAGAATTGATACTTTTGAATTGTGCTGGAGAAGACTCTTGAGAGTCCTTGGATTGCAAGGAGATCAAACCAGTCAATCCTAAAGGAAATAAACTCTGAATATTCATTGGAAGGACTGATGCTGAAGCTCCAATCCTTTGACCACCTGATGCAAAGAGGTAACTTGTTGGGCAAGACCGTGGTGCTGGGAAAGATTGAAGGCAGGAGGAAAAGGGGGCAACAGAGGATGAGATGGTTAGACAGCATTGCCTTCTCAATGGACATGAATTTGAGCAAATTCTGGGAGACAGTGAAGGACAAAGCCTGGCATGCTGCAATCCATGGGGTCGGAAAGAGTCAGATATGACTTAGCGACTGAACAACAACAAAAAACTATTGAATGAACTTAGGAGCCCTTCCAGAACCCACATCTTAGAGGCAGTGCAACCTTTAACCAGTCTGATAATCCTTAAAGTGAAAGTGAAATTTCCTCAGTCATGTGTCCCTCTTTGTGACCCCATAGACTATACAGTCCGTGGAATTCTCAAAGCCAGAATACTGGAGTGGGAAGCCTTTCCCTTCCCCGGGGATCCTCCCAACCCAGGGATCGAACCCAGGTTTCCCACATTGCGGGCAGATTCTTTACCAGCTGAGCCATAAGAGAAGCCCAAGAATACTGGCGTGAGTAGCCTATCCCTTATCCAGTGGATCTTCCTGATTCAGGAATCAAACTAGGGTCTCCTGCATTGCAGGCAGATTGTTTACCGAGTTATCAGGGAAGCCCTATCCTTAACCAGTCATTAAAAAAAAAAACCCAGCCAAGCAATAATTGACATGATCAATGTCAATGATCCAGTCAACCATTCATATTCCTACAAATTATCTTTGTCAAGAGGGAATTTTTGAATTCGATTGCGTAGGATCCTCCTCCCTTTTAAGACAATAAAAATGCTTGTAATCAATTATCTGCAGATGGATTTTGTTTCAAATAGGAATCACCTGTTTTCTCAGACTCCTGTCTCTCACCTTTCACACTGTTGAAGGACAGGGAAGCCTGGTGGGCTGCAGTCCATGGGGTTGCAAAGAGTTGGACACAACTTAGTGACTGAACAACAACACAACAACATTTTGGCAATTATAAATAATGCTGCTATTGGGGTGCATGGGTCTTTTTAAATTAATGCACTGTATGTCTATATCAGTTCAGTTCAGTTCAGTTCAGTCGCTTAATCATGTCTGACTCTTTGCGACCCCATGAATCGCAGCACGCCAGGCCTCCCTGTCCATCACAGACTCCGGGAGTTTACCCAAACTCATGTCCATCGAGTTGGTGATGCCATCCAGCCATCTCATCCTCTGTCGTCCCCTTCTCCTCCTGCCCCCAATCCCTCCCAGCTTCAGGGTCTTTTCCAATGAGTCAACTCTTCCCATGAGGTGGCCAAAGTATTGGAGTTTCAGCTTCAGCATCAGTCCTTCCAGTGAACACCCAGGACTGATCTCCTTTAGGATTGACTGGTTGGATCTCTTTGCAGTCTAAGGGACTCTCAAGAGTCTTCTCCAACACCACAGTTCAAAAGCATCAATTTTTCATCGCTCAGCTTTGTTCACAGTCCAACTCTCACATCCATACATGACCACTGGAAAAACCATAGCCTTGACTAGATGGACCTTTGTTGGCAAAGTAATGTCTCTGCTTTTTAATATGCTGTCTAGGTTGGCCATAACTTTCCTTCCAAGGAGTAAGCGTCTTTTAATTTCATGGCTGCAATCACCATCTGCAGTGATTTTGGAGCCCCAAAAAATAAAGTCTGACACTGTTTCCACTGTTTTCCCATCTATTTCCCATGAAGTGATGGGACCAGATGTCATGATCTTAGTTTTCTGAATGTTGAGCTTTAAGCCAACTTTTTCGCTCTCCTCTTTCACTTTCATCAAGAGGCTCTTTAGTTCCTCTTCACTTTCTGCCATAAGGGTGGTGTCATCTGCATATCTGAGGTTATTGATATTTCTCCCAGCAATCTTGATTCCAGCTTGTGCTTCTTCCAGCCCAGCGTTTCTCATGATGTACTCTGCATAGAAGTTAAATAAGCAGAGTGACAATATACAGCCTTGACGTACTCCTTTTCGTATTTGGAACCAGTCTGTTCTTCCATGTCCAGTTCTAACTGTTACTTCCTGACCTGCATATAGGTTTCTCAAGAGGCTGGTCAGGTGGTCTGGTATTCCCATCTCTTTCAGAATTTTCCAGTTTATTGTGATCTACACAGTCAAAGGCTTTGGCATAATCAATAAAGCAGAAATAGATGTTTTTCTGGAACTCTCTTGCTTTTTTGATGATCCAGCAGATGTTGGCGATGTGATCTCTGCTTTGTCTGCCTTTTCTAAAACCAGCTTGTACATCTGGAAGTTCACAGTTCACATATTGCTGAAGCCTGGCTTGGAGAATTTTCAGCATTACTTTACTAGTGTGTATATATATATATATATATACATACATATTTATGTATGTATATATATAAATATATATATAAATAAAAATACACACACATATGCATACGTATGAGTGCACACCCATATACATATATGTACATATATGTGTGTGTTATCTATGTATACACACCCAGGGGTGGAATTGCTGGGTCTATTTTTAGTTTTTTGAGAGATCTCCATACTGTTTTTCACAGTGGCTACACCAGTTTACATTCCCACCAACAGTGTACAAGCGTTTCCTTTACTCAATATCCTCACCAACATTTATTTGTATTCTTTTTTTTTTTTTTGTATTCTTTTTGATGGTAGCTTTGATGGTATTCTGATAGGTGTGAGGTGATATTTCACTGTGGTTTTAATTTGCATTTCTCTGATGATTAATGATGTTGAGCATCTTTTCATGTGTCGATTGGCCATCTGTATGTCTTCTTGGAAAAATGTCTGTTCAGTTCCTCTGCTCATGTTTTAATTGGGTTGTCTGTTTATTGATATTGAATTGTTTATTTAGTTTGGATATTAACCCCTTAGTAATATCATTTGCAAATACCTTCTCTCATTCAGTAGGTTGTCTTTTTCATATTCTTGAGGATTTACTTCACTGTGCAAAAGCTTTTAGGTTTAATTAGGTCCCATCTGTATATTTTTGCTTTTATTCCCTTCGCTTTAGGAGACAGATCCAAAAAAACATTGCTACAATTTATGTCAAAGTGTTCTGCCTATGAACACAACATTGTAAAGCAACTATACGCCAATAAAAATTAATTTTAAAATAAAAAAGAACAAAGAAAAAAGGAGTTCTGCCTATGTTTTCTTCTTTCTGAAAGATTTATGGTTTCCTAGCAGTCTTCTTTAAGTATAGTTTTCCTCAGTGACTAATTTCTGTTCCTCCTTTAAACCAATGTTTCCATCTTCCTGGTCCCTTCCTTAAGGAACTGACGCATGATCACTATATGTTTATATGATAAACACGAAAATTTAAACTTGTTGAAAATCATCCTTTGACAGTGTTTATTCATAAGGCGAGAAAGGTATTCACCAGATACGAAGTAAAATGGCAGGTTACAGAACAACATAGATAGTAAAATCCCATTTATAGAAAAGCACACACAGAGGGAATATCTATGAAAGTATATATACCAAGGGCTTCCTGGTGGCTCAGATGGGAAAGAATCTGCCTGCTATACAGGAGACCTGGGTTCAATCCCTGGATCAGGAAGATCCCCTGGAGAAGTGAATGGCAACCCACTCCAGTATTCCTGCCTGGACAATTCCATGGACAGAGGAGCCTGGTGGGCTGCAGTCCATGGGGTTGCAAACAGTAGGACAGGACTAACACTTTTCTATCACATATATACCAAAGCGTAACTTGTGTTTGACTATGTGGGAATTAAAGGAGATTGTCTAACTATCTTACTTGTGAACTATTTTATTTTGGAGGTTTTCTAGAATGAGCAGGTAGTCTTCGCATATATATATATATATTTTTAATCATGAACAATTTTAAAAGAAATGTGATTTGACTTCTCTGGTGACCCAGTGGTTGAGAATTCGCCTGACAATGCAGGGTTCAATAGGTTCAATCCCCGGTCCGGGAAGATTCCACATGCCTTGGCACAACTAAGCCTGTGTGCTACAACTACCAAAGACCATGCACTGCGGGGCCCAAGCTCCTCAACAAGAGAAGCCACAGCAAAGAGAAACACACACACTGCTGTGAAGAGTACCCCCACTTGCCACAACTAGAGAACGCCTGCCTGCAGCAATGGAGACCAGCACAGCCAAAAAGAGATAATTTTTTTTAAATGTTAAAAAAAAAAAAGAAATGTGACTCAATTTCCTGATGTAGTCCCTGCTCCTTTCATATTATCCCACACCCACCTGCCACAGATCAGCGGCTGCCCCTGGAGCCAGAGACTCTGCTGTAGAAGACTCTGCCCCATTCAAGGCTCCTCCCATGACTCCTGTGTCTAGATCGGCATTTCATATCTCTTTTTAAGATCAATACCATTAATACGAATATTGTGGAATGTTGTTTCCAGGTTAGTTGTAGCATGAATCCCACGCAGTACAACAGTCTTATGTTTGTACACTTTAAAAAAATTGTAATTTTCCAAATAAACCCATTTAATTCTGAGTTCTTTTTTCTCCCAGATGGGCAACATTTTCTTCCTGTTGGTAGTGGCTTACTTTCTTTGCCCAGCTCTTTATGAATCCATTCTCAGTCTAGGTGCTTCTGCAGTCTGTAAGGTTGCAAAGAATCGCACATGTCTGAGTGACTGAGCACAAAGACCATAAGACCAAGCTCTCCAGAGAAGAGCTGGTATATTCCCATGTGTTTTTTAAAATTCACTTGTTTGAGTTTTTCTCAGTCTTTATTTGGCTGTGCTGGGTCTTCCTGTGGAACATGGAAATTTCCATCTTCGTTGTGGCATGTGGGATCTTTACTTGTGGCATGTAGGATCTAGTTCCCTGACCAGGGATGGAACCCAGGCCCTCTGCATCGGGAGCAGAGGGTCTTAGCCACTGGACCACCCAGGGAAGTCCTCCCATCTGTTTTCAAATGAGCTTGTCAAGACTAGTTTTAGGGCATCTAAAGATTATTGTATTTTTGTATATGTTTTATTTGTTTTAACTGATCATGGAATAATATCACTTCAGTTAAGTAACTGTGATTATACAATTTTGCTTTTTCATTACCTTCTAAGCCAGATCAAAATCAGGATTTATCAAATTTTCAAGTAAAACTGAAAGTAAGGAATTTTTTTAGATGACTGACATCTTTTTTTGTGTGCATCTCAAACGTTAAAAGAAAGTTACAAATTGACTACCTAGGGAATCTGTATCATATGTGATAAAACATGCAAAATCATATGGATTAAAAGATCATGGTTAATGATACCACATTTTACATCCAAAAGAAATATATAGCCTTGAAAACAAGTAGGGCCCTGTGGGGATCCCAGGCACAGAGGCCTTTCTTCCCCCATTTCTTGTAGGCAAGACTCCAGCCATTATGACCTCCCCTGGGTTCTAAGGGTCAGATTGGAACAGCTGCTAATCAGAGGAGCAGCCAGCATAACACCTGATGCAAGATTAAGGGGACCAGAAAAGCTCATCGAGATAAGGAGACTGAACACCTGAGACTCTGCTCACACCCTAATCTTGTCAGAGACCCCACCTTTGACCCACTATTACAAAAACCCTCATCAAGTTCTCTGGTGTGGGGGACACAGTTTTTCGAGGCAGAAGCCTGGTGTCTTCCTTGGCCTGGCAAAGCAATGAAGCTGTCTTTTCCTACTTCACTCAAAACTCTGTCTCCAGAATTTGATTTAGCACTGGTATTATAGAGAGGCCAAGCTTTTAGTAATAGCCTCTCTATAAAAAGTTCAGACTTAAATTGTCATTTCACTTGTTTAGCCAATAGCAGAAGTGACAAAAATAATACCAATTGCTGATATAGCATTTCAATTTTTTTATTTTGCCCTAGCAGGTTAAAACTTTCTTCAAATAGAGAACTAATATTAAAAAAAATTTTTAAAGAAAGCTGAAATCTAGTGGTCTTGCCTAAAATGAGCCAAATCAGTTTTATGTTGCAGGATATTCACATTTCTGCCCTTGAAAACTATTGCCTGCTTTGTTGGCTATTTAGCTGAAATAAACACTGTTAAAAATACCTAGATTAGAACATATAATTTCTACCTGATAGGATTTAATCCTGAGTCACCCTAAATTCCATCTAACTCAACCAACCTTTGTTGTAGTTCAGTTGCTAAGTCGTGTGTGTCAGACTCTTTGTGACTTCATGAAATGCAGCACACCAGGCTTCACCATCTCCAGGAGTTTGCTCAAACTCATGTCCACTGAGTCCATGATGCTATCCAGCCATTTCATTCTCTGTTGACCTCTTTTCCTCCTGCACTCAATCTTTTCCAGCAAAGGGTCTTTTCCCATGAGTTGGCTCTTCACTTCAGGTGGCCAAACTACTGGAGCTTCAGCTTCAGCACCAGTCCTTCCAATGAATTAAGCCAACTTTTTCACCCTCCTCTTTCACTTTCATCAAGAGCCTCTTTAGTTCCTCTTCACTTTCTGCCATAAGGGTGGTGTCATCTGCATATCTGAGGTTACTGATATTTCTCCCGGCAATCTTGATTCCAGCTTGTGCTTAAAGCCCAACATTAAGAAAACTAAGATCATGGCATCTGGTCCCATCACTTCATGGGAAATAGATGGGGAAACAGTGGCAGATTTTATTTTTGGGGGGGCTCCAAAATCACTGCAGATGGTGACTGCAGCCTCGAAATAAAAAGAGGCTTTTTCCTTGGAAGGAAAGTTATGACCAACCTAGACAGCATATTAAAAAGCAGAGACATTACTTTGCCTACAAAGGTCCGTCTGGTCAAGGCTATGGTTTTTCCAGTAGCTGGGTATGGATGTGAGATTTGGACTGTGAAGAAAGCTGAGTGCTTTGATGAAAGCACAAAGAATTGATGCTTTTGAACTGTGGTGTTGGAGAAGACTCTTAAGAGTCCCTTAGACTGCAAGGAGATCCAAACAGTCCATCCTAAAGGAGATCAGTCCTGGGTGTTCATTGGAAGGACTGACGCTGAAGCTGAAACTCCAATACTTTGGCCACCTCATGCGAAGAGTTGACTCACTGGAAAAGACCCTGATGCTGGGAGGGGTTGGGGGCAGGAGGAGAAGGGAACGACAGAGGATGAGATGGTTGAATGGCATCACCGGCTCAATGGACATGAGTTTGGGTAAACTCCGGGAGCTGGTGATGGACAGGGAAGCCTGGCATGCTGCAGTCCATGGGGTCGCAAAGAGTCAGACACGACTGAGCGACTGAACTGAACTGAACTTCCAATGAATATTCAGGATTCATTTCCTTTGGGACTGACTGGTTTGATCTCCTTGTTGTCCAAGGGATTCTCAAGAGTCTCCTCCAGCAGCACAGATCAACCTTTGGAAAGCAACAAACCTTAATGGTTTTGATCCAAAGAGAGTGATGGGAGTTCATTTTAAGAGCATCCTATTTACCCAAAAGTCAACAGAGTCAGCATCACCTAAACCAGGATTGTCAGTCTTTCTCATTTTAGCCTTTTTAGTGGTTGTGTAGCTCCTGAACTCTCAAACATTGCTGGTGGGAATGTAAAATGGGGCAACTACTTCAGAAAACATTTTGGTGGGGACCTCCCTAGTGGCTCAATGGTGAAACATCTGCCTGCCAATGCAGGGGACACAGGTTCAGTTGCCTGTCTGGGAAGATTCCACATGCCTCGGGGCAACAAAACCCATGTGCCACAACCACTGAGCCCATGAGCCTAGAGCCCAAGTTCTGCAACAAGAGAAGCCACTGCAATAATAAATTGAGGAGGATAAAAATAAATAAATAATGAAAAAAAGAAAGATAACAGTTTGGTGGTTTCTTATAAGGTTAACATATACTCAGCCTATGATCCAGCAATCCCACTCCAGGTGTTCCCGGAAAAGTGAATATATCCACAGTGACCTGTAGATGAATATTCACAGAAACTCTATTAATAACAGCCCCAAACTGGAATATCCATCAACAGGTAAATGAAGAAACAAAGAAGCAATGGAAGGGAATGAATTACAGATACATGTATTAACATAGATAAAAATCTCCAAAACATGTTTGGCAAAAGAAACCAGACAAAAGAGAATTGTACTATATGATTTTACTATGATTTCATTTATGTGAAACTCTAGAAACCACAAATCTTGTCTATAGTGATAGAGCTGACAAGAGTTGCCCAGAGCCAGGGGTTGGGGATGGGAACTGACTGGTGAATGGTGTGAGGGAACCCTTTGGGGTGATTGTTCTGCATCTTCCTTGTAGTGATTGTTACAGGGGTACTATATTTATCAAAATTCATCAAACTGTACAGTTAAAACTGCATTTTATGATAAAAATGAGAGTTGTTTTATGTAAATTAACCTCAATAAAGTTGATTTTTTTTAAAGCCTGCAGAACCTATCCCTGTTTTGATCATCTCCCCCATACCCATTGGTAATTATAATGGATTCCATTCCCTACTCGTAGAGTGAGGGTCCCCTTGACAGTATTTACTGAGCCATCGCTATGTGCCAGACAGTGCTCTGAGAGCTCTGTGTGGATTAAGCTGTTTAACCCATCAACAACCCCATGTGACATCCATTGCCACGTCAGAGAGGAGAGAACCGAGGCACTGAGAAGTTACTTGCCGAAGAGCACGTGATTTGTAGACGACAAAGATAGGACTGACCCTACATATGCAGACTTGAATTGGCTTGTAATAACTCCAATACGTTGTCTCCTAATGAATTTTTTGGTATTTACTGAAGAGCTAGCAAATTGGAAAAAAAAAAAAAAAACAACCCAAAGTTTTATTGGGTAACACCAGGTAAAAGGAGGAACATAGAAAATGACTAAGTCTAAGAGCAGAGCAAGGCTCCCAAACTGGCAAAACACTCTCTGTATGTTTCATAAAATGAACTACTCCCCACAGCAAACTTATATTATTTTGCTACCTCACTGAAAAGAAGTCTCTTACATAAATACACAATCTGAAAAGTTATAAAAGGAAGAACAGCAGTCCCTTGCTTTTCTTTTCCCCAACCCCAAGCCAAAGTCTACTAGGAAGTAGACATTCTCAACTCTGGTTCTCCTGTTATTATCTCCATATTCCCAAGAGTAAGCTATTATTACTCTTCCTTTCTTGCCTTCTTGCCCTGTAAGATATAAAGATTTTACTCTCTTGTACCTTCTCCTCCATTTCTATTTCATCCAACAAAACCATACCACAATTCTTGGTTAAATCAACTGTCGCTATTCAAATTACTTGGACAAGGCAAATATTACTCACTGCTAAATGTCTAAGTATTAAGAATTAAGTATTATTCACTCAGTCATGTCCAACTCTTTGTGACCCCGTGGACTGTAGCCCTCCAGGCTCCTCTGTCCATGGGATTCTCCATGCAAGAATACTGGAGCGGGTTGCCATTTCCTTCTCCACGGGATCTTTCCAACCCAGGAACTGAACCCAGATTTCCTGCATTGCAGGCAAACTCTTTACCTGTAGGTAAGTTAAAATGTCTAAGCCATCAGGAAAGTTAAAATGTCTAAGATGTCCACTAAAACCAGTCTCTTTCTTATACAATCCTTCATTTTCCTTGGACTTAATAATTGCCTTCTCTTCATTACTTTGTCAACTGTATTTCTCCTATGTTCAAACATATCCACTCCAGTTTCTCCCCGTGATCCTTCTCCTTTCTTCCTGCCCTTATCTGGACTGGGAACTGTCTATGCTGCAGTCATACTGGACATTCAAGGTGGACTGCGTGTGGGTTCCCCAATTCCTTTGAAGTTGTTGATACATGGAAGAGATAGCAGTGGTGTTCACTGTGGTAACGCTGTTTACTCTGGAAGCTCTTGACTGGAGTCACTCTACATAATTTATTGAAAAAATATTTTACATGTATGAGTTGACAAATGTAATCAGACATAATTCAGAAATAGGGATTTCAGAAACCCAGTCCCAGACCCTAGGTTGTTGGTTTTTTCCCCCCAAACTGTGGCTATTCAAATTTATCTGATTCTTTTTAAAAATTTCTTCAACAGTACCTGAATCCTACAAGTGGGATTTAGAAAAGGCAGAGGAACCAGAGGTAAAATTGCCAACATCCACTGGATCATAGAAAAAGCAAGAGAATTCCAGAAAAACATCTACTTCTGCTACATTGACTATGCGAAAGCCTTTCGCTGTGTGGATTACAATAAACTATGGAAAATTCTTAAAAAGATGGGAATATCAGACCATATTACTTGCCTCCTGAGAAATCTGTATATAGGTCAAGAAACAAGTTAGCACCAGACATGAAACAATGGACTGGTTCAAAATTGGGGAAGGAGGGCATCAAGATTATATAGTTACCCTGTTTGTTTAACTTCTTTGCAGAGTACATCATGTGAAATGCTGGGCTGGATGAATCACAAGCTGGAATCAAGATTGCAGGGAGGGAAAAAAAAAAGATTGCAGGGAGAAATAACAACCTCAGACATGCAGACGATAACACTCGAATGACAGAAAGCACAGAGGAACTAAAGAGCCTCTTGATGAGAGTGAGAGAGTGAAAAAGCTGGCTGAAAACTCCACATTCAAAAAACTAAGATCATGGCATCCAGTCCTACCACTTCAAGGCAAACAGATGGGGAAAAAGTGGGAAACAGTGACAGATTTTACTTTCTTGGGCTCCAAAATCACTGCAGAGGGTGACTGCAGCCACCAAATTAAAAGATGCTTGCTTCTTGGAAGAAAAGCTATGACAAGCTTGGACAGTGTATTAAAAAGCAGAGACATCACTTTGCCAACAAAGGTCTGTATAGTCAAAGCTATGATTTTTCTAGTAGTCACGTATGGATGTGAGTCAGACCATAAAGAAGGCTGAGCACCGGGATTCTTTCAAACTGTGGTGCTGGAGAAGACCCTTCTGAGAGTCCCTTGGAGAGCAAGATCAAATCAGTCAATCCTAAAGGAAATCAACCCTGAATATTCACTGGAGGGACTGATGCTGAAGCTCCAATACTTTGGTTACCTGATGCCAAGAGCCGACTCACTGGAAAACCCTGATGCTGGGAAAGACTGAAGGCAGAAGGGGGCGACAGCCCCTTTGTACCTTTGATGGTACAAAATTATTGCTTTACATGTGATACAGTATTGTTGACTATGTTGAAACAGTCCTTATCTTTGGAGACATTTCCTGGAATATTTATAATTTTAATGAAAAATTATCTAGGCTTTACTTCAAAATAATCCTCTGTGGGGGTGAGGAAGTAGAACACAAGACAAAATTGGTTACATTTATGTTGGTAACCACCCCACTCCAGTACTCTTGCCTGGAAAATCCCATGAACAGAGGAGCCTGGTAGGCTGCAGTCCATGGGGTTGCTAAGAGTTGGACAAGACTGAGCGACTTCACTTTCATGCATTGGGGAAGGAAATGGCAACCCACTCCAGTGTTCTTGCCTGGAGAATCCCAGGGATGGGGTCGCACAGAGTTGGACACGACTGAAGCGACTTAGCAGCAGCAGCAGGAGCAGGTTAGTAACTGTTAAAGTTGGGCAACGGGCCCATGGGTGTCCATTATACTACTTTCTCTTTTACATTTGCTTTAAAATTTTTCATAACAATTTGTTAGATTTAAAAACATGAATTTTTAGGGTAGGGCATGGGCAAATGTCTGATATTGACAGATAACTGTAGGAAAATTAGAATACAGCAATCAAGGATAAACGATGTTTCTTGACTTAATGAAGTTATAATGAAGCTATGTTAGTTTCACTATGGCTTTTTACATTACAAATCTTAGCATTCAGCCTTCTAACTTAAAATCTCCCCTCATGGCTATCTCAACTGAGATATTAATACTAGGAAAAGTAGCTGTAACAACGAGGTTTTCTCTCTTTAGTGTTTGGTTTAACAACTAGATTTCCTGAGCATTGACTCTGTAGCCAAGCGCTGGTTAAGTGCTCTCCGTGAATTAGTAATACTGGATATAAGCTTGGATGATTGGCAATACACCTTTATCTTATACATTTTGTCTTTCCCTATCTAGAAGACTGGCATCATGCCAATTTTATAAATGAGAAAACTAACGTCACATAATTTGCCCAAGGTTACAAAAGTAGCAAGTAGTAGATCTGAGGTCAGAATCCAGACAGTTTGGCATGAGTGTACATTCTTAACCATACCACTGTAATGGCTCATGACTTAAGTGATACACACACACGCACCATTTCAATCTGAGTCAAGAGACTTAGTGTTAGTTGTCTTCAGTAAGTCATGTGGATGTAAAGTCACTTGGAAAATCTAAGACTGTCTTTCCCACCTGTAAAGTTAGCGGACTAGTCTCAACAGTAATTTCCTAACAGTGTGGAAGGGCATACAAGAGGGTGAGGGTGCTGGTGGTTACGAAGCTAGCTTGGCAAGGATCCTTGGGCCATTTCAATCAGAGTAGAGACTTTTTCGGAAAATAAACTGTTCTGCTAGAAGTTAAGGTATGCAAAGTCTTTGGAACTGTAACAAAGCTTCTTTCTTGGAGCCAATGGATTCCAAGCAGCCTGGCATCAGGAAATCCTTGGAATCCTCTCCATGTACATGTGAAGTATATGCATTAACAGACGCAGTTTTCTAGGGGAGAAGAGTCAAGGCTTTTGTTAAATACACAAAGTAGCTTATGATTCCATAAAGGATTTAGGACATATAAAATCCCTTTTTAGCTTTATACTATTGGAGGAAACTAGAAAGAATTCACCTGCCAATGCATGAGACGCAAGAGACCCCCATTCAATTCCTGGGTCAGGAAAATCCTCTGGAGTAGGAAACAGCAACCCATTCCAGTATTCTTCCCTGGAAAATTCCAAAGACAGAAGAACCTGGTGGACCACAGTCCATGGCAAACACAACTGAGTAACTGAGCACACAGAATGAGACACATTAAAAGTACTGACAGCCTGATAAACTGTGTACCTTCAACTGTCCCTTGAAATTTGCTCTACTGGACCTACAGTTAGAGTAAAATATCTCATTTGGAACTAACCTGTATCTGACACACAGTATGTTTAAAATTTTTTTCAGTTACAGACTTAAACCAAGGAAAAGCCCAATCACTATGTATATATAAAGTATTTATTTTTATGCACATATTTACCTACAAAATTTACAGGAAATAAAACAATGAAGAATATATAGAATACCCTCTTAAGACTTAGTAGGAGCAGAGGGTTTATTGCTGCAGTTCAAAGAATAAAATTTTATACATGTGAAAGCCAAGATGAACACATTTAAGATAAATGGCAGCCTTGTTAAAAATTTTTTGTCCTGTCTTTGAATTTTCAGCTTTACATTAAATGAAATTAAAAAGATTGCTCATGAAATAATTTAAACCTTTTCAAAATCTTCTAATAAACAGGTAAAAGGCACCTCCAGTTCTTTAAAATATTTACAGCAATCCCAATAGTTTAATCTTAAGGGTTATTATAGTACATGTGGCTAATATGCATACACAGTATGTCATTAACACTCTCTAAACAGTGAGAATTTTAGGCTCTAGTTTGTGGCACTGCTCCCAAGTGACCCCGCGATGGGGCGGATGACCAACCACACCTGCACAACACTGGTGTAACAGCATGTCTACCACAGCTAAAAGCCAATTATCTAAAACAAGGACTGTCAAATTCCCAGACAATACGTAATTTATAACTAAATTTGTCTACTCAGAAGCCTTTGGAGTGTTCTTAAAATCATTTAAAAAAATATAAAGTATATTTAGCATTAAATGAAAACAATGAACCTGGAAAATAGCACTACAGTGGCTGAAATTCACTATCTGGTTTAACAAAAACTGTTTCTCAAAACATCTACAATTTCTCACAACATAATGGAGACGAATTTTCCTTAGTCTAAGCTCAATCCGATGTTTTTCCTGCATTATGATTAAAAGAGGAGTATAGAGTGAAAGGCACAGCTATAATAATAGCCGGTTTTAAAGAGCTGTGGAGATGGCAAGCGGATGTTCCTGAAATACTGGTGCAGGAGAACGATGTCCACATAACATTTCCTCTTTAACATTGGCATTGATTGGCTATTTACAGTAGTTTGCAAAAATACATTATAAAAACTGGATGAGGTTCTGTTTCTAAATTTAACTTAGTAACATATTACATACATACTTCTTCTGCAAAAATCTTCGCAGGATCTGAAGTACTAAAGTGACACTAATACTGAAACACAGATAACCAAAGGTACCAAAGCACTGGTAATGAGAGTCATCATCATGGAGACAATCTGGGGAAATATTGCACGTTTCTTGTCCGTTGTTGCTATGACAGTCACATATCCAACTGTAAAAGGAATCCTTTATGGCTTTTTGCTGTATCACTTTTTGAAGAAAGGTTGTTTTAAGTCCCAAAACAATGAGTGTAGATTGTCATTGAACATGAGGCCTAGGTTTCAAAATTAGTTTTCCTGTCTGTAAAAATGAAAAGAAAAAAAGGTTAAAAAAGATATATACACAGTTCTATTAAAAATAACACCACTTTCCTAGAAACCTTATAAGGCATCAGAACACTCCTCTATATTTAGTCAAGATTAAGCCATTAATAGTTATACTTTCAAAGTGTTGTGTAGAATTTTCTTCTAAAATCTTTAGTACTTTAAAACACACACATACAATCTTCCTGAAAGTCAAACAACCCACTGGATAAAATAAAATCCCGAAAAAAAAAATAAAATAAAATAAAAAAATAAAAAAAATAAAATCCCGACTTGTGTAGGCTGATTTATGCTCCTTACCAAGTGGAGTCTATAAAACATAAATAAAACTGTGTATCTGAACAAAAACTTTTCCCGTTTTCTAACATCAAAACAAACCTAAGGTTGGAATGATAAGACACTCATGTTGGTATTCAATGCACATGGATATAACACTTCTGTAGGGCCAAGTGTCATATTTATCCAAAAAAAAAAAAAAAAAGTACATACCATATAATCCAAAGAATTTCATTTCTAGTAACTTATCTGAAGAGATATGCAAGTGTAAGGATGCACATTTAAGTCCTAGTCCTATTCTTTCATACAGGATTTACCGAGTGCTTATCATGTGCCAAGCCTCAAGAGACATTAGAGACCTAGTAAGGAACGAGACAGTTTCCTGTCCTCACGGAGCTTAAGTTCTAATGAAATACGCACAACATATACAATATGTAAAGTGTGGATGAAATTAAGATGCATCTCTAAAGTGAAGCACTATGTAATTAAACAAAATGGAAGACATTAACTGAGATCATGCAAATAAAAAAGAAAAACAGGTCCAAGACCTTGTACTGAAATACTAACATTGGGTCAAAGAAGCAGAACTGAAAAACCTGTAATACTGTTTTAGAGGTTCTTTACTCATAAACTTGATTGTAACATCTTTCTTTTGTAAGTACATGAGATACCCAATAAAACATAAAACATGGTGATTATCTCTAGTTGCAAGGTTCTAGGTGGTTTTCACAAACACATTTTATTATCCTAAGGTCAAAAGTGTTGTCAGGATTCTGGCTCCCTCTCAAGTCTTACTTTCACTTAATTTTTGGTAATACTTTTGTATCTTGGTAGAACTTTGATACTAATTTTTCTACTGTTTTACTGGGGTGTAATTCATATAAAATTATTAAGTTTTGACAAATGTATAGACCTAAGTTTCCACCTCTCAAGGCAAACTACAGAACACCACCACCACTTAGAAAGTTCCTCCACGCCTATTTACAAGGCCAACGGAACCTGAGCTCCTGACGTAACCGCTCACCATAGATTAACCTGCCATGTCTCTGACCTTGAGATAAACAGAATCACACAGTGAGTGTTCTCTGCCTCTACTTCTTTCGCTCACTGTGTTTTTGAAACTCACCGATGTTACTGTGTTTCAGCAGTTTTGTACCTTTTTAACCTGCTTTTATAAGATGTGCAGTATTCCTCTGTATAAAAATACCATGGATTTAATAAAAAGTTCAAACAAGACAAGCCAAAGTCATCCATTTACCTCAGATTCCAGTCCTCTTACAAAAGAAAAGTTTTAGCATGAATTCTTACATACTGTTTTTTTTATGGATTTATATTCACACGTATGAATAAAAATTTGGTGCCTCTAACATGCTAATCAAGTGTTTCATCCCTAAATAACCTGACAGGGAAGGTGGGCAGGGGCACACGTGACCTAAAAGCATGGCCAAGAGCTGATTGACTGTGGACACCGGGTGAGGGTAACTCAGGCTCACTTAGCTCTTCTCTCTGCCTTGTTTGGGAATTTCCCTAATTAAAACTTAAAAGAAAAGCACCGAACTGAGCATACTGTCTGTTAATTTACCTTTTGCTCCTAACATTATGTCTTGGATACTTTCAAGTCCGCATTTACAGACTTACTTCTCATTTCCTATGATATGGCTTTACCACAGCCTATCTCACCACTCCCTTGTTGAGACACCAAAATTATATCCATTTTTTTTTTCCCCACTACTAAGGATGTTATAATGAACAACCCTGTGTACCTGTGGGACGGTACCCCCAACTAGGGTAGAAGAAAAGCAGAATGGTTAGGTCATGAGGCAAGCACATACTACATTTTATAAGAATGATGAAAACTATCCTTCAAAAAGGGCTTCCCTGGTAGCTCAGATGGTAAAGTTATCTACCTAAAATGCAGGAGACCTGGGTTTTGGGTTCAAAAACTGGGTCAAGATTCCCTGGAGAAAGAAATGGCAACCCACTGCATCAGTGTATACTCCCAACAAGCAGTGTGTGGCTGCATCATTTCACCACAATACTAGAGTTATAAAGTATTTAATTTTTACTAATCTGACAGGTAATATTTATAAATGAACTGTTTAACTTTGCACTTCCTCCATGACAAATGAGGCTGTCCAGTCTTCACCTTTATCCATTTGTATTTCCACTTGTGTGATATGACAACCTTTTCCCATTTTAAAAATGTACTTTTGTCTTTTTATTATTGATTTTTAATAGGTTTTCAAATATCCTGGATACTATCCTCTATCATTCTCTTTCACTGATCCAGTTGTTTTCCTGCCCTAAAATTTTTTTGGCCTTTTATTCTAATTTTCTATACTGGGCAGGTATTACTAAGTAGTTTTTTAAGTTGAAGGTAAAAATGCTTTTTATAAATAAAATCCAAATTGTGAGATAGTCTCATCATATTGATATGTGATTAACTTTTTAAAAAACACGGCAGGTTCATATGTCTATAGTCTATCAATTAATCTATTACTCTATTTAAAACCCTATAATCTATGGCTGATTCATATCAATGTATGACAAAAAAAATAAAAAAATAAATTAAAAAAAAAAAAAAACCCTATAAACACAACAGCATGAGATAAATAACAGTAGTTTATAAAACCAACTCCCACCGAGTCATTTTTGGCTAATAACGACCACTGTATTTCACTGAATCTAAGAAAGCTTCAGTTAGAAGACGCATCATGACTTTATGTCATTAAGATAGATTACACTCTCTGCCAATTTAACTATGAGACACCACTGATTACTAGATGTATCTCAATTTTCAGGGATGTTACAGTGTTTTTAAAAAAAGTGTCTTTGAATCAATGCTACATTGAATATTCTCCCTATTAATTCCATTGAGACAAATTATTTTTAATGCTTGTTTTACTTAAACCAAAGAACTTCAGTCCTTTCACACACTGTCTACAGTTTTCTAATGAAAATACTTACATCATCACAAGACATATTGTATTCTGCTAACACAGTTCGACATCGAGCAGCTATACTGAATAAAAACGGTCAAAGAAAATTTGTATTTCAAAAGTACGCTTTTAACAACACCTAGAGAGGTGCTTTAGTTTAGTTCAGAGAATAAAATTCAATTCATGATAAAGGATACATTGAAGGTGCAACTACTCTTTTGTGAATCCCAGCGAAGAATAAGCCTATTAGAGTGATACAGCTAATGGTGAAAAACGGATGGTTCCACAATGATGTGAAGAAGGACACCTGTCAAAAGAGGAGTTGGAAATAGAAAAATGTTAAAAATTTTAGAACAGTATTGATTCCTACTTCTTTACTTGAGCATGAATACATGTAACATTTAATTCTCTGAAGTATGAGAATTTGGTGAGTTCCCTGGTGGCTTTTGGGCTTTCACTGCCATGGCCTGGGTTTGATCCCTAGTCAGGGAACTGCTCCTTGGAAGAAAAGCTATGACAAACCTAGACTGTATTCAAAGGCAGAGATATCACTTTGTTGACAAAGGTCCATATAGTCAAAGCTGTGGTTTTTCCTGTAATCATGTTTGGATGTGAGAGTTGGACCATAAAGAAGAATCGATGTTTTTGGATTGTGGTGCTGGAGAAGGTCAGCTTCTGACCTTCTGGTCAGAGGGTCAGCTGGACAAGAGGGTCCAGCTGGACAAGAAGGAGGTCAATCCAGTCCATCTTAAAGGAAATCAACCCTGAATATTCACTGGAAGGACTGATGCTGGAGCTGAAGCTCCAATACTTTGACCACCTGATGCAAAGAGCCAACTCAATGGAAAAGACCCAGATGTTCGGAAAGACTGGAGGGCAGGAGGAGAAGGGGTAACAGAGGATAAGATGGTTGGATGGCATCACCAACTCAATGGACATGAGTCTGTGCAAACTCTGGAAGACAGTGAAGGACAGCGAAGCCTGGCGTGCTGCAGTCCATGGGATCGCAACCAGTCAGAGACGACTTAGCCACTGAACAAGGAGCAAGAGGGAACTGGGATCCCATAAGCTGCGAGGCAGGGCAAAAAAAAAAAAGGGAATTTGAAGACTTTCCCAAATCCCAGTTCTTCATGTTGCTATGCTACACAAATTAATGTATGTTTTAAATCTTCAATGCAGCAAAACAATATAGTAATATTCCCTCCGTTCATTCCAAATGCTTGAACCATTACAAATTCAATTCTATAATTTAAAAAAATACCCTACTGACAATATTTACTGAACCCTTCCTAGTGAGAAGTAATTTAAAAAGCAAAAGACTACGAGTTCCATGGACTTCCCTGGCGGTGCAGTGGTTAAGACTCCATGTTCCCAGAGAAGGGGACTTTGATCTCTGGTTGGGAAAGAGTCCACATGCCATGTGCCATGGCCAAAAAAAAAAAAAAGAAAAAAGTTCTGCAAGAGGAGGGACACTGTCCTGGGCATGGCATCGCTATTTTCCCAACACCTGAAATTGGACTTGGCAAACACTGGTGCTCAGGGGCTTTCCCAGTAGCTCAGTGGGAAAAGAATCCGCCTGCAATGCAGGATACACAGGAGACAGGGGTTCAATCGCTGGGCTGGGGAGATCCCCTGGAGGAGGAAAATGGCAACTCACCCCAGTAATCTTGCCTGGGAAATCCCATGGACAGAGGAGCCTGGTGGGCTACAGTCCAAAGGGTTGCAAAGGGGTGCACACGACTGACCAACCACCCAGGCAAATACAGGTGCTCAATAAACATTGCTGCATGAACGGAGATGAAGCCCCTAATCTCAATGAGGACACAAGTCAGACACGACCTAGTTACCCTCCCTGTTAAAATGCAGAAGTGAGCAAACAGCACACAACCTGGTCTCAGTCTAACCACTCTCGTTTTCCTTTTCTCTCTTCACCTGGCTAGCTCCTACACAGCCTACAAGACTCAGTTCCAGCATCACCCTTTCTTTCTGAAAGAGACAAAACATGAGTTTGGTTTTGAAGCTACTAGATTTAGATGGCCACAGGACATTTCAGTAGGAGAGAATAATTAGTAGCTATCCATAAAAAACTAGAGTTCAAGAGAAGCAAAGGGCTAATTTCAGATATGAGCATAATCAGATTGTAGAAAAAAACAGAACCATCCACAATTCTGAGACTATGTAGAAGGACAAGGGAACAGGATCCAGAATCAGAACAAGTGTAGGCACTGAAGCCAGACTACTGGGAATCAGAATGCAGATGGAAAAGACAAGTATTCAGAGTCTAGAAAAAGAAATCAGGTGGACTAGAAACTAAACGGGAGCAACAGAATCAAACTCAGGGCGTCTGGGCTCCACTCTGATACTAAGGTATGTGTGCATGTTTCAAGACAGACAATAAACTTAGAGGAGAACAGTGACCTAGCACAGTACTGCTTAAATAAGTTTGTCAAGTCAAGAGATGACAGGTTGAAAACATCAGGAAGGAGAAAGCTCCCAGAAGGATGAGATCTTGAAGATTAATATTCCAGAGTAATGTCTTCTTAAGCCCTTGAGGACAGTTCAATCCCCACAGGCCAGCTGTGTTTTGTGAGCCCTGCACAATACTAGCATATGCAGGGCTTTAATTTTAACTAGGTCAGTACCCACCTTCTTTCCTCCACGGCAATAATCAACTGCACCCAAGCAACAATCCCCCCCTAGTTTAGGCATTCCTGTCCCTCCCGTCTGCCCCACGCCTTCTCCCCTCGTGTCCCCTCCAGCGAGCCGCTGGCTTTCAAGCTTGCAGCTCTTCTTACAGACACAGTCGCTGTTTATTAACTCTTGTCAGGTTGGAAGTTATTAAATATTGAAACACAGAGCTGACGTTTAGGCTAACAGTTACATTCTCACCTAATTTAAAGAATCACATTAACTACACAATTTTGAGCCTATTTCATATTACATTTAATTCTATGTTTTATTAAGATGTCAACTAGCTGAAGTCAGCCTATATTTTTCCCAATTAGAAGTCAGATTCATTTCCCAAGATAGACCTTTTTCTTGCCAGCCTCCTTCACTCTTCCCCTAAGGATGAGTACCAACTATAAAGGGACACACAGGCGGGTTTCTTATCCATTATAAAAACCCCCTCTATTAACATGAAATCCCATCACCAACCTCCCCTGCTCCTATTCTTTTGTATTTCCACCTCAGTGGATAAAGTCAGAGAGATTACATGGTAAATAACCCCCTGGTTGTCTGAACTGCCATTTAGACAAAAGTCTTATTAAGTTTTTCTTCTATATAACCTAAAGGTTGTAAATAAAGCTACTGAAAGTAGTTTATCTAGTTATAGTTTAAAAGGCGAAATAAGGTTAATTTTGTGAAAATTACAGTATCATTAATACCTAAAGAAAGCTGAACTGGAGAGAAGAAACTTCACTGAGAAACTGAAGGTGATTACCTCCTCTAACAGAAAAGCTCAAGTTTTAAATTAAGGCACAAGTTGGTAGAAAGAGGTAGAAATTTCAGAAACATGCTATTGTGTTTCATCGAAGGATGCTTCAAGAAATAACATTATGAAATCTGTTATTGCATTTGGCACAGCAACATTCTTAGTGTCCAATGGGACATCTCTCAGTGTCTCTATATTAAACTTCAGGCAAAAATTTTTTTTTAAAGATAAAATGAAGTTGAAAAAGTAAGGCTTTGATAGCTTAGGGAATTTACACGTGTCCTCTTCATGATGAAAACCACGGAACTGGCAGTGACTTCAGAGACCCTGGCAATTATGCTGGCCCAGACGGTCTACGGTATTAGTGATCTGGTTTCCGTCCTGGTTCTGACCTCCCACTCGGTTTTTTTCTAGTCTTGGCTGCTTATTACACTTATATCTACTCTTTAATCATAATGCTTACTGCAGTTGTCTCAAATGCCTTAAGGGGTGAGGAAAGGCATTAACAAAAGTAACTCATGGAAGAAAATGTTGCTGTGTAGTTTTTAAAAGTTGGTACTGATGACACTAAATGAACAAAACAAAAAATAGTGTTTACACTGAAATATGTAATAGTGAGATACATAACTGCATAAAGTTCAGAAATGAAAAGTAATATAAGTAGTATTTCTTAAACCTTTTTCTCTGCAAAGATACTTGACCCGCAATAGCCAGCCAAAGTTTTTTTCAAGCAAATTAATATAAGGCATATTTTTAACATGATTAATATCACTACTAGTACTAATAGGTAGCATTTGATTAATACTTTACAAAAAACAAAGCACTGCTATAGCCATTGTCTCACTTAATCTATGAAAGATTTTAAATCAAAACTTCTACCTTTTGTGTCTCAGGATCTATTAACCAGTTCCAGGCACCAGTAGCTGTACAGACAGATACCACTATAAGAAGCACTGATGAAAGATAAATACGAAATTAGTAAGGAAACAAGCCATTAATATGATACTACTACCAGTTCTTAATAAACAACAGCCAGAGGATGCAGCACTTCATTAAATGGAAAATGTACTCCACTCAGGAATTAGGGAAACTTGCCACAAGACCTTGGGGAATTCTCTAAAACAATGTGAACCTTAGTAACTGAGGCGGATACAGTCCCCCTGAATTCTTTAGTCAGTATTTCTATAGATTTATGAAATTAAAAGCAGTAAGAACCAAGGTGGTAAAACTTTAATGTAAATTTGTTATGTGTTTTATGCTTTCTGCAGATTTTGTAAATTCAAAACAAACAACACTCCCCACCAAAACCTCATTTTTTAATGTAAACAAACCAAACAAAGACTCTTTTATGAATGCACTGAGAACTCGGACTAAAGAATTTTGCCTTGCAGACAACCGCCTCTTGTTGAATTAAACAAAGGTCAGTGTTAGGAGTGTGGAGCACACCAATCAGTATCAGATTTTCTTCAAGGGACTTAAGGAAAGTTGGGGTAGAAATTACTGATAGTATAAGTTAGATTCTTTCTCCCCATTAAGGTAGAATTATTTTAGAAATTCTAAAGAGAGCATAAGTAAAACTTGAGAATAAATAGTATTACTAAAATACTATTATACTATTAAAATAATACAGGGGCACCAAGACCTAGTTAATGTTCTGGGGACCAAGACAGTTTCTTTCAATTGGGATGCAAACATTTCTAAAATCTACAAAGCAAGCTTCAAAGAGCAACAGAAATATTGCGAAACCTTAATTATCTAGAACTTCTGGTGATGCGCGTTTAGAAGAGGCAAATCATAGAAAAACAATCTCATTTTAATTATTTAATAATACTCAAAATTTCAAATTTATGCTCTCAGCTCACAACAGATTAAACTCAGTTTCTTACATTTCTATATTTCCAATAAGAAATATACTAAAGTATACAGATTTTTCTTCTTTTTTAAATGAAGCAAAATCATAATCAAACCCACCAGACAGGACCTCATGCACATGGGTATACTAAACAAGCTGACGTCATCTATATGGAAGCACTGAGACTGAGCCAGAGAAAAAGTGTGTTCATTGTATTACACTTTATAATCCTACACATTTAAAAAAATTCCCAAGTAACAGTGAAATAAGGCTTTCGGGATAATTCCTAGGTAAACTGGAGAGCTTGAGAAAAATCATTACTACTTGTGAATTCTGACCAATCAGAATTCCTGTAGCACTTTTCAAATAGATTTAATAAAAATTACACAAAAAACCCTGACACAGGAAAAGACCCCTGACTTCAATAGTGCTCTTCAGTTCGGTCCCACCAACTGAATCGTACTTCAAAATAAAGTATGTCCTTCGTGGGCTTCCCTTGTGGCTCAACAGGTCAAGAATCTACCTGCAATGTGGGAGACTTGGGTGCAATCCCTGGGTTGGGAAGATCCCCTGGAGAAGAGAAAGGCTACCCACTCCAGTATTCTGGCCTGGAGAATTCCACCGACTATAATAGAGACCATGGGGTTACAAAGAGTGGGACGCAACTGAGCCATTTTCACTTTTCACTCTTCTTGGAAAAAATTAAACTTCAGCAATGAACAGCCAAGAAATTAAGACTCTCCCAACATAAGTTAACAAAGTATTCTGCTTACTGATCTTATCACTTATATATTTGTCTACGTTTCCTATTTCCTATATATTTCCATGGGGCAGTAACTACAGTTCTTTCAAGTCATATTTTACAGTATTGTTGAATATCACTTCCTTCAACAAACTTTACTTCAATAGTTTACAGGCAAAATTGTAAACTGCTAAACAGACTACTGAAATTTTTATTACGTGTTCTGGTAACCAGATTTGTCATATATGTCTAACAAAATATATGTATTTTAATATAAAAATAAAAAGTCAACCACACAAAATACGACTATCCTTTTAGGGTTGTCAGTTTCTTTTCTTAAAATTTCTTTAAAATGCTGTTATTTACAATATTGAAATAGATCTAAAACTGTCGAAACAGAAGGGAATCTTATGGTTTAATAAAGCAAGCACTTGTTTGGTTTTTTTTTTTTAAGCAAGCATTTGTTAATCAAAAGTTTTACGTGAAAGCAAATCACCGCTAGGCAGAATAAAAGTATCAACTGTCAGCTTATTTTCCCTTAAAAAAAATGTCCAAGCACTTACTTCTCCAACGTCCAGTGGCAGGTTGCAAACAATGAATATATTCAGTAAGTCTCCTCTCGAAAGCCTTGAGATCTAGGTAAAAAGATTTAAATTTTGAAATTAGCTACTCTTAGTAATCTGAATCTATTACGATGAATTTTAAATACTCTAACTGCTTCAGGTCTTGCACACCAACTCACATGTATCATTGCACTGTTCACTTCTTTACTATGATAGCTTTACGCCCTTGATAAACACTAGGTTTCTTTAGTTCCAATTTCACATATAAGAAAACTAGCTGGTTCCTCGTAAAATGGTATGTGGAAAATCAGCAGCAGCCTCAGTCGGCGCCAAAAGCTAGAAATGTGGGGTTGCAAGTAAAGGATCAAAATCAAATCGAGTTTTAACTCTGCTGGAATCAAGAGCTCCGTATTAGGACAATGTCTTACCTCGGACCAAAGTCTCGATACTCTTATGTTTAATTAACAGCTACGCTTTCAGTCTGCTCTTACTGGACTTCTGATCAGCTAACGGATGGGTAATGGAAAGACGCTCCCCTTTCCAGCCGCCCAAGAGCTTACAGATGATCTATGTGGCACTTCTGGAGCGCCGACGCCTGGTTCTACAAGACAGGGGCGTTCAAGGTATTTCCTCTGAATGAGCAAGGTAAGGTATCATTTTCAGTTGCGCTTTTCAAACTTTAAAAAGGAGACCAAGAGGCACTCCCTTACCCCGGCAGTTACTAAAAACCAAGGCAGAAAGTAGGAATACAACTCTTATCGACTACTAGAAAAAAATAAAGTGAGTTAGCGCTCTACAAGGTTTGCTAACAAGTAAGAAATAGAAATAACCGGGCGAGAAGCTCCCTCGTCCACGCAGCAGGAATGGGGGGAGCTGACGCAGCGCCTCTCCAGCGGCGGCGGAGGCCACGCGCGCCGGAAGCAGCGCCAGGCCGTGTCCGGCCGCCCCTTGGCCCCTGGGCCGGCCCCCGCGCCCCCAGCTCCGGGCCCCGTCAGTCCATCCTTCGCGGCCTCCTCTCTCCCGACCAGGTTTCCACGATTCCGGCGCCTCCAGAGCCCCGCGAGCTTCCGGGAGGACTTAGCGAAGGGCCCAGGAGGCGCACCCTACCTTCCGCCTGCTCCAGCGAGTTCATGTCGGGCGGCAGCTCCGGTCACCGGCGCGGCCCCGTCCGCATCTCAGCTCCGCGGTCCCTACCCGGCCCGCAGCGCCAACTCCCACCTCTAACCGCTTCCCTCCGCCCCTCTTCTTGGCACCGCCCCTTGACTAGACCCGCTACGCTCATTGGACGTTTCCGCCAGACCCTGTAACTAAGACGGTTTTCTATTGGCTAGGTTCCTCATGGGTCTCGGGCACTGGCGTTGGACGGTCAGCCAGAGGGACCAAGTATTGTAGGCGGCTGAGTTGGCGTGACACTAGCGCCGCCTCCTGTCCTGGGGAGGAACTGCAGCCTGTCCGGGAAAGTTCATTCATTCGTGTGTGTACTATTCCTAGTTTCCTGCTTGGTTCTTTCATTGCTTAAATAAGCCTGGCGTGCTGCAGTCCATGGGATCTCCGAGAGTCGGATACGACTGAGCGGCTGAACGACGACGAACCCTTTAAGTACACATTTCTCCCTTGGCTATTTTTTCTCATGTCATCCAATTTTCATAAATCGTAAAATGAGTGTTCTGGAACTTAAAAAAAAAAAAGAATCTGTAAGGCATTGACTACATTTATATTTGATTAAAAAACTCTCTGGCTCCTTTCCTTGTGGTCACTCATTCATTCAAGAACTATTGCATGTCTGGTAGGCACTGTATCAGGGATTCAGTTTAGCAAGATAGACAAGACTCCTATCCTCAAAATGGAAGGGTTACAGCAGACAAGAAACATGCAAATAGATCATTAATTTCAGGTAAGCTTGGTTCTGTGAAGGAAGTAACAGGGTAATAGGATACAGTGAGATAAGAGTGGGAGGTGGGTGGTGGGGTGGGTGGTGGTGGGTAATGGGAACTAGCTCTAGGGAAGAGCTATTTAACACACAGAGCCGGACGTTTGATTTGAGAGCCCCAAGAAGCAACTGGCCATACAAAGATGGGCACTAAGAAGCTCCAAGTGGCACTGGGGTTTTTTCGCTGTTGATATTTTATTCACTCATCCTTCAGTTTTCCTCTTCCCCACTTGCCATTAGAATTGACACATCCTTGCCCATTACTTCACTTTGTAGGCTCCTTTACCTTAACACTTCCAGAGCCTTCCTCTGGGCCAAGCCCTTTAAACACATTATCTCATTTAGCGCTCCAACACAATCTTTTTTTAAAACTGTGGGTCAAAACCCCAGAGAAGATCATGAAAGACGTGCAATGAGCCATAACTGTTATTTTGTAAATATGAACTAAAGTAAAACTTAAAATATTAGCACCACTAGTAGTAAAAATGTGTCATTTCATGATTTTTTATTTTATTTGTGTGTGTATTCCATATGTGCTATGTTCTGATCATAATGTAAAACATATATGTAAATGAGGGCTCCAATAAAAAAAAGTTTGAAAGCCACCAATGTAGGTATTAACAGGTTCATTTACAATGAGAAAAGTAAAACAAACTTGCCCAGAAGTGTGTATCAGTCACACATTCATGTCACAGACTCATTTTCATCTGTGTTCAAAAAAAAAACAACATTGAACATGCCTTTGAAAGGGTGTACATTTTTATCCTGTTATTGACACCTGCATGTATGGATCACGGGGGCCTGGGGAACAGTAAGGGAGGAAGAGAGGAAAATAGGGGCTCATAGTCAGGCTAAAAAATTTGGAACCTGAAGTAATGGGGAGACCGATGGATATGAGACCGACGGATATAGATTTGTAGAAACATTATATCAGTGAGATTTGTCAAGAAGATAGTTAACAAATATTTAAGTACTACATGTTCCAGACACTGGGATATAAGCCAAGAATGCAAAGGTCTCCCTCTAGGGTCTCCTGCCCTGTGTAAAAGATAGTGTTTCGTGTAAAAACAAAAGACAGAACACTGAAAACCCTTAAAACATCAGTGATAAGATGAAGATCTGCTTCAAAGAGGGATAGCCAATACAATAACTAAAATTTGTTCTATTTTCCTGGAGGTCTGGTGCTACATCTTTTATAGTTCAGGAGTGTGTAAACCTCCTTTAAACCCCACAGCAGCAACACGAACCAAAATGTGTTATCAAATTCATCTTAGGGTTGAGTTTAGAAATAGGTAGATGAGTTGATCAGCTCCAAACACTGTAGCTGGAATTATCCTTGATTCTCTCTCCCTCTCTCTCTCCACATGGTAGATCGGATTCCGTAGCAAATCCTCTTGCCTGTATCATCCACATCGATTTAAAATTTAATCACTTCTCACCACTTCTGTAGCTCCCACTCTAATCCAAGCTACCATATAGCCTGGATTTACAGCTGTGACCCCTCACCAGCCTCCTGTTCCCACCCTTTTGCCAAATAGTGATTCATAAAATACTAAAAGATCACACGTTGTCCTCAGAAACTTCCAATGGCCCCTTGGAGTGACTACAACAGGGATCTTCCTGCCATCTCCATGGCGACACCTTCTAAAATAATTTTGACAAATTGTATGCCTCCTCACATGTTTCAAAAACTACATCTGAGATTTTCATCATGGACTTGAATCCTTATAAAAGATGTATTTTCTGGTATTGTAAACATTGACATTTGGAAGTAAACTCTTACGTGACTCTTTTAAAGGTATTCGATGGAATCGAAATACCATGGCAATTTGACACCCACCATCGTCCTTTAAAAATACATGAATATCTGTTATGAATATGGACATAAAAATCCTTTAAAGAATTAGCAAATCAGATCCAGCAATATATAAAAAGGAGTATACAACAAGGTGAAGTGTGATTTATCCCATGAATGCAAAGTTGGTTTGACGTCAGACTTAGAGAATGAATTTATGGTTTACAAGGGAGAAGGGTTAGGGGGAGGGATAGTTAGGGAGTTTGGCATTGAGAGAATGCATTGTTATATTTAAAACGGATAACTGACAAGGACCTACTGTATAGTATAGGGTGCTACATACCCCTGCACCACCCGGGAATCCATAGCACAGGGAACTCTGCTCAGTAGTACCCAACAACCTAAATGTGAAAAGAATTAGAAAAAGAAGAGATGCATGTGTATGTGTATATGAATCACTTTGTTGTACCCCTGGAACTATCATAGCATTGTCTGTACTCCAATATAAAACAAAAAGTTACAATTCAGAAAAAAAAAGAAAATGAGTACGTGTAATATATCATATAAACAGAGTAAATAACAAAAACCACATGACTTAACGAGGATGTAGAAAAACTGGCGCATTGGAGCATTCGTATATGGTAGGGTGTGTGTGCTCAGTCACTTTAGTCGTGTCTGACTTTTTGTGATCCCGTGGACTGTAGCCCGTCAGGCTCCTCAGTCCATGGGATTTCTTGGGCAAGAATACTGGAGTGGGTAGCCATTTCCTTCTCCAGGGGATCTTCCCGACCCAGGGATGTCTCTGTGTCTCTGAAGCTCCTGCGTTGGCAGGCAGGTTCTTTAGCACTAAGGCCACCTCGGAAGCCCGTGTATGGTCAGTAGGAATGTAAAATGGGGCAGCTACTTTGGAAAACAGTCTGGCAGTTCCTCAAAAAGTTAAGCATATAGTTACTATATGAACCAGCAATTCTCCTCTTAATATCTGAGAGAATTGAAAACATATGTTCACAAAACACCTTGCACATGAATGTGCATGGTAGCATTAATCATGATAGTCAAAGAGTGGAAACAATCAAATGCCCATCAGCTAATGAATAGGTAAGCAAAATGTGATACTTCTATATAGTGGAATATTATTCAACAATAAAAAGAAATGAAGTACTGATAAATGCTATATCCATAGAGACAGGAAGAAGATGATGGTTGCCAAGGACTTAGGAAAAGGGAAAGTGGAAAGTATGAGATTTTGGGGGGGCGGGTGATGAAAATGTTTAGGAATTAGATAATGATGATTACCTAACTTTGTAAGTATACTAAAAGCCACTTTATTTATTTATTTTTTTTTAAATTTTTTTATTAGTTGGAGGCTAATTACTTCACAACATTTCAGTGGGTTTTGTCATACATTGATATGAATCAGCCATAGATTTACACTTATTCCCCATCCCGATCCCCCCTCCCACCTCCCTCTCCACCCGATTCCTCTGGGTCTTCCCAGTGCACCAGGCCCGAGCACTTGTCTCATGCATCTCACCTGGGCTGGGGATCTGTTTCACCATAGATAGTATACATGTTGTTCTTTTGAAATATCCCACCCTCACATTCTCCCACAGAGTTCAATAGTCTGTTCTGTATTTCTGTGTCTCTTTTTCTGTTTTGCATATAGGGTTATCGTTACCATCTTTCTAAATTCCATATATATGTGTTAGTATGCTGTAATGTTCTTTATCTTTCTGGCTTACTTCACTCTGTATAAGGGGCTCCAGTTTCATCCATCTCATTAGGACTGGTTCAAAATGAATTCTTTTTGATGGCTGAGTAATATTCCATGGTGTATATGTACCACAGCTTCCTTATCCATTCATCTGCTGATGGGCATCTAGGTTGCTTCCATGTCCTGGCTATTATAAACAGTGCTGCGATGAACATTGGGGTGCACGTGTCTCTTTCAGATCTGGTTTCCTCAGTGTGTATGCCCAGAAGTGGGATTGCTGGGTCATATGGCAGTTCTATTTCCAGTTTTTTAAGGAATCTCCACACTGTTCTCCATAGTGGCTGTACTAGTTTGCATTCCCACCAACAGTGTAAGAGGGTTCCCTTTTCTCCACACCCTCGCCAGCATTTATTGCTTGTAGACTTTTGGATAGCAGCCATCCTGACTGGCGTGTAATGGTACCTCATTGTGGTTTTGATTTGCATTTCTCTAATAATGAGTGATGTTGAGCATCTTTTCATGTGTTTGTTAGCCATCTGTATGTCTTCTTTGGAGAAATGTCTGTTTAGTTCTTTGGCCCATTTTTTGATTGGGTCATTTATTTTTCTGGAATTGAGCTGCAGGAGTTGCTTGTATATTTTTGAGATTAATCCTTTGTCTGTTTCTTCATTTGCTATTATTTTCTCCCAATCTGACGGCTGTCTTTTCACCTTACTTAATAGTTTCTTTTGTAGTGCAAAAGCTTTTAAGTTTCATTAGATCCCATTTGTTTAGTTTTGCTTTTATTTCCAATATTCTGGGAGGTGGGTCATAGAGGATCTTGCTGTGATTTATGTCGGAGAGTGTTTTGCCTATGTTCTCCTCTAGGAGTTTTATAGTTTCTGGTCTTACATTTAGATCTTTAATCCATTTTGAGTTTATTTTTGTGTATGGTGTTAGAAAGTGTTCTAGTTTCATTCTTTTACAAGTGGTTGACCAGTTTTCCCAGCACCACTTGTTAAAGAGGTTGTCTTTTTTCCATTGTATATCCTTGCCTCCTTTGTCAAAGATAAGGTGTCCATAGGTTCGTGGATTTATCTCTGGGCTTTCTATTCTGTTCCATTGGTCTATATTTCTGTCTTTGTGCCAGTACCACACTGTCTTGATGACTGTGGCTAAAAGCCACTTTAAATGTGGGTTTTATGCTGTGCAAATTATATCCCAACTGTAGAAGTGTGGGAAAACCCCGCATAACCATCTCAACTGTTGCAAAAGAAATGTTTAGCAAAATCTCACACCCTTTCATGATAAAAACACACAACTAACCAAGAATAAAAGGAAACTTCCTCAATGTTGATGAAGAATGTGTACAGAACCCACAGCTAACTTTATATTTAAAAGTGAATATTTGCAGGACTTCTCTGATGGTTCAGTGGTTAAGAATCTGCCTGCAAATGCAGGGGACATGGTCTGACCCTCTGTCCCGGAAGATCCCACATCCTGAAGAGCAGTTAAGCCCGTGTAGCACAGTTACTGAAGCCCACGCCTGGCGCCCATACCCTGCAACAAAAGAAGCCTCCACGACGAGAAGCCGGAGCACTGCAACCAGGGAGAGCCCCTCGCTGCAACCAGAGAGAGCCCAAGCGCAGCAACAAAGACCCAGCGCAGCCAGAAAGAAAAAGGAATGTTTTCTTCCTAAAACCAAGAAGTAGACAAAGATGTCCATGCTTGCTACTTCTGTCCAAAATGGTAATGGAGGTTCTATCAGGCAATTACGGAATAAAATGAGATCAAAGGAATCCAGATGGGAGACGAAAAAGTAGAAGATCTGATCTGATCTTACATATAGGAAATCCTAAGGAATTCACCAATAAGTTGTTAGAACCAAACAACGGGTTCAGCAAGGTTGCAGGGTATAAGATCAGTATAAAAATAAAGTGTATTTCTCTGCATGAGATGGTTAGATAACATCGCTGACTCAATGGACATGAGTTTGAGCAAACTGTGGGAGATAGTGAAGAACAGGGAAGCCTGGCGTGTTGCAGTCCATGGGGTTGCAAAGAGTCGGACACAACTTTAGTGACTGAACAATAGCATTTTTCTGCACTTGTAACGAACAATCAGAAAACGGAATAAGTGAAACACTTACATAGCATCAAAAATAATAAAATATTTAAGATACATTTAACAAAAGAAGGGCAAATCTTGTATTCTGAAAACTATAAAACATCATTGAAAGAAATTAATGAAGACCTAAAACATTGGAAAAACATCCTATGTTCATGGATTAGAAGATAATAGTGTTAAGATGGCAATATTCCCCCAAATAATCTACAGAGTCAATGCAACACCCATTAAAATCCCAACTGTTGTTTTTCCTCCCTGCAGAAATTGACAAGTTGATTTTAGAATTCTTGTGGAAATGCAAGGGATCCCAATAGCCAAAATAAATTTGAAAAAGAAAGAAAGACAGAGAACTCACACTTTCACATTTCCAAACTTTCTACACAGAAAGTGTGGTACTGACCTGTAACAGACATATAGATCAGTGAAATAGAATTGAGAATTCAGAAACAAAGCCTGCTTTTATAGTTAAAATTGAGTTTTGACAAGGGTGCCAAAACAATTCAACGGGGAAAGAATAGTCTTCTTAACAAATGATGCTAGAATAATTGAATATCCACATGCAAAATAATGAAATTGTATCTCTGTCTTCACCATACACAAAATGGATCATGTAAGAGTCAAAACTATAAATCACTTTGAAGAAAACAGGAATAACTATTTTTTAAATTAATTAATTTGGCTGCACAGAGTCTTAGTTGCGGCTCACAGGCTTCTCTCTAGCTATGGCTGTGCAGGTTCTGTGGCTCAGTAGCTGTGGCTCTCAGTCTTAGTTGCCCCGTGGTATGTGGGATCTTAGTTCCCTGACCAGGGGTCGAACCCACATCCTCTGCATCCCAGAAGGCAGATTCTTAGACCCTGGACCACCAGGGAAGTCTCAGTGATAAATCTTTGCTGCACGTCCACTGCAGGGGGCGAGCATTCAATCCCTCGTTGGGGAACTAAGATCCTACATGCTTTGTGGTATGGCCAAAAAATACATAAAAACTTTGTGCTTCAAAGGACACCACTGAGAAAGTGAAAAGAGGGACAACTCATAGAATGCTGGAAAGTATTTGCAATCATGTATCTGATAAGGGATTCATATCCAGAATATATTAAAAACTCTTATAACCCAACAATTAAAAATGGATAAAGGATTTGAATAGATATTTTTCCAATAAGAAAAATACCAGTGGCCAATAAGTGCGTGAAAGATGCTCAGTATCATTAGCCATCAGGAAAATGCAAATCAAAACCATGATGAAAAACTACTTCACATCTATGGAGGTGGTTAGAGTAAAAAACATAGAGGGAGGGGACATATGTACACCTATGGTTGATTCATTCGATGTGTGACAGAAAACAGCAAAATTCTGTAGGGCAATTATCCTTCAATTAAAAAATAAATAAATTTGAAAAAATATATAGATAATAACTGTTATTGAGGATATAGAGAAATTAGAACCCTTGCTTGTGGGAATGTGAAGTTATATAGCCACGTTGAAAAACAGTTTGGCATTTAAAAAAAAAATTAAATGCAAATTCCCATATAGCCCAGGAATTCCACTTCTATTTATTTATGAAAAATGAAAACATACCTCCATACAATTACTAATATGTGAATGTTCAAACCAGCATTGTTTATATTAACAAAAAACTGGAAATAAATGTCCATCAACTGCTGAATGGGTAAGCAAAATGTGGTCTGTCCATACAACTGAATATTATTCAGTCATAAAAATGAAAGAGATACTGACATCAGTTTAGTTCAGTCACTCAGTCGAGTCCAACTGTTTTGCAACTCCATGGGCTGCAGCACGCCAGGCCTCCCTGTCCATCACCAACTCCTGGAGTTTATTCAAACTCATGTCCAGTGAGTCAGTGGTGACATCCAATGGTCTTATCCTCTGTCGTCCCCTTCTCCTCCCTCCTTCAGTCTTTCCCAGCATCAGGGTCTTTTCTAATGAGTCAGTTCTTCGCATCAGGTGGCCAAAGTACCGGAGTTTCAGCTTCAGCATCCTTCCAATGAATATTCAGGACTGATATCTTTTAGGATTGACTGGTTGGATCTCCTTGCAGTCCAAGGGACTCTCAAGAGTCTTCTCCAACACCACAGTTCAAAGGCATCAATTCTTCACCACTCAGCTTTCTTTAAAGTACAACTCTCACATCCATACACGACTACTGGAAAAACCATAGCTTTGACTAGATGGACTTTTGTTGGCAAAGTAATGTCTCTGCTTTTTAATATACTGTCTAAGCTGGTCATAACTTTTCTTCCAAGGAGCAAGTGTCTTTTAATTTCATGGCTGCAGTCATCATCTGCAGTGATTTTGGAGCACCGCCACCCCCAACCCCGCCCCCCTGTAAAAAGTCTGTCACTGTTTCCACTGTTTCCCCATCTATTTGCCATGAAGAGATGGAATCAGGTGCCATGATCTTAGTTTTCTGAATATTGAGTTTTAAGCCAACTTTTTCACTTTCCTCTTTCACTTTCATCAAGAGGCTCTTTAGTTCCTCTTCACTTTCTGCCATAAGGGTGGTGTCATCTGCATATCTAAGGTTATTGATATTTCTCCCAGCAATCTTGATTCCAGCTTGTACTTCATCCAGCCTGTCATTTCGCATGATGTACTCTCCGTAGAAGTTAAATAAGCAGAGTGACAGTATACAGCCTTGACATACTCCTTTCCCGATCTGGAACCAGTCCGTTGTTCCATGTCCAGTTCTAACTGTTGCTTCTTGACCTGCATACAGATTTCTCAGGAGGCAGGTCAGGTGGTCTGGTATTCCCACCTCTCGAAGAATTTTCCAGAGTTTGTTGGGATCCACACAGTCAAAGGCTTTGGCATAGTCAGTAAAGTAGGAGTAGATGTTTTTCTGGAACTCTCTTGCTTTTTCAGTGGTCCAATGGATGTTGGCAATTTGATCTCTGGTTTCTCTGCCTTTTCTAAATCCAGCATGAACATCTGGAAGTTCCTGGTTCATGTACTGTTGAAGCCTGGCTTGGAGAATTTTGAGCATTACTTTGCTAGTGTGAGAGATGAGTACAATTGTGCAGTCGTTTGAACATTCTTTGGCATTGCCTTTCTTTGGGATTGGCATGAAAACTGACCTTTTCCAGTCCTGTGGCCACTGTTGAGTTTTTCAAATTTGCTGGCATACTGAGCACAGCACTTTCACAGCATCATCTTTTAGGATTTGAAATAGCTCAACTGGAATTCCATCACCTCCACCTGCTTTGTTCATAGTGATGCTTCCTCAGGCCCACTTGACTTCGCATCCCAGGATGTCTGGCTCTAGCTGAGTGATCACACCATCATGGTCATCTGGGTTGTGAAGATCTTTTTTACAGTTCTTCTGTGTATTCTTGCCACCTCTTCTTAATATCTTCTGCTGCTGTTATGTCCATACCATTTCTGTCCTTTATTGTTCCCATCTTTGCATGAAAAGTTCCCTTGGTATCTCTAATTTTTTTGAAGAGATCTCTAGTCTTTCCCATTCTATTGTTTTCCTCTATTTCATTGCATTGATCACTGAGGAAGACTTTCTTATCTCTCCTTGCTATTCTTTGGAACTCTGCACTCAGATGGGTATATCTTTCCTTTTCTCCTTTGCCTTTCACTTCTCTTCTTTTCACAGCTATTTGTAAGGCCTCCTCAGACAAACATTTTACCTTTTTGAATTTCTTTTTCTTGGGAACGGTCTTGATCACTGCCTCCTGTACAATGTCAGGAACCTCCATTCATAGTTCTTCAGGCACTCTATCAGATCTAATCCCTTGAATCTATTTGTCACTTCTACTGTAAAATCATAAGGAATTTGATTTAGGTCATACCTGAATGGTCTAGTGGTTTTCCCTACTTTCTTCAATTTAAGTCTGAATTTGGCAATAAGGAGTTCATGATCTGAGCCACAGTCAGCTCCTGGTCTTGTTTTTGCTGACTGTATAGAGCTTCTCCATCTTTGGCTACAAAGAATATAATCAATCTGATTTCGGTATTGACCATCTGGTGATGTCCATGTGTAGAATCTTCTCTTGTGTTGTTGGAAGAGGGTGTTTGCTATGACCAGTGCATTCTCTTGGCAGAATTCTGTTAGCCTTTGCCCTGCTTCATTCTGTATTCCAAGGTATTCTGTACTCCAGGTATTTCTTGACTTCCTGCTTTTGCATTCCAGTCCCCTATAATGAAAAGGACATCTTTTTTGGGTGTTAGTTCTAGAAGGTCTTGTAGGTCTTTAAAGAACCGTTCAACTTCAGCTTCTTCAGCATTACTGGTCAGGGCATAAACTTGGATTACTGTGCTATTGAGTGGTTTACCTTGGAAATGAACAGAGATCATTCTGTCATTTTTGAGATTGCATCCAAGTACTGCATTTTGGACTTTTTTGTTGACTATGATGGCTACTCCATTTCTTTTAAGGGATTCTTGCCCACAGTAGTAGATATAATGGTCATTTGAGTTAAATTAATCCATTCCAGTCCATTTTAGTTCTCTGATTCCTAGAATGTCGACGTTCACTCTTGCCATCTCCTGTTTGATCACTTCCAGTTTGCCTTGATTCATGGACCTAACATTCCAGGTTCCTATGCAATATTGCTCTTTACAGCATCAGACCTTGCTTCCATCACCAGTCACATCCACAACTGGGTGTTGTTTTTGCTTTGGCTCTGTCTCTTCATTCTTTCTGGAGTTATTTCTCCACTGATTTCTGTAGCATATTGGGCATCTACCGACCTGGGGAGTTCATCTTTCAGTGCCCTATGTTTTTGCCACTGACATAGGGTACAACGTAGATGAACCATGAAAATATTTTGCTAAGTGAAATAAACGAGTCAGGAAGAACTCATATTGTATAATATGATTCCATTTATATGAAATGTCAGACTAGGCAAATCTATAGAGATGAAAAGTAGATTATTGTTTTTCAGAGGGAAGTTGGGGGAAATGAGGAGTGTCTGTTAATGGATAGGGTATTTCTTTCCGGGGTGATGAAAATGTTATTGATTTTGGCGATGATGATACAACTCTGCGAATAAACTAAAACCCACTGAACAGTATGCTTTAAATGGTAAATCATATGGTATGTGAATTGCTCATGTGCTCAGTAGTGTCTGACTCTTTGCAACTATTTGGACTGAAGCCCAGCAGGCCACTCCATCCATGGGATTTTTCAGGCAAGAATACTGATACTGGAGTGGGTTGTCATTTCCTCCTCTAGGGGAATCTTCCCAACCCAGGGATCAAACCCATGTCTCCTGTATTGCTGGGGGATTCTTAACTGCTGAGCTATGGAGGAAACCCATGACAAGTGAATCAAATCTCAATAAAATTGTTACACAATAAACAAATAAGCTCTTTGTTTAAGTAAAAATTTTGGCATTGTTCCTTCCTTCTCTGGACTACTATTTCCTTTCCATTTTTTCATGAAGTTGTTTTCTAACAAAATATATTTTATGCTTGAAAAAAAATTTGAATTGACTATCATATCATGTGTGTGTCAGTGACTCAGTCATGTCCAACCCTTTGTGACCCCATGAACTGTACAGCCCGCCCGTCTCTTCTGTCCACGGGATTTTCCAGGCGAGGATACTAGAGTGGGTTGCCATTCCTTCTCCAGGGGCTCTTCCCAATCCTGGGATCCAACCCAGGTCTCCTGCATTGCAGTCGGATGCTTTACTGTCTGAGCTAGTAGGGAAGCCATCTTATCATACTTCTCTGTAACAAAATTGTGCATCTAAATTAAATTTTTAAAAAGTTAAATGTCTTGTGTCCAAGGGGTTCTATCTAAAACAGTATTCTGGACTTGCCTGGTGGTACAGTGGATAGGAATCCTCCTGCCAATGCAGGGAACATGGGTTTGATTCCTGGTCTGGGAAGATTCCACGTGCTGCGCGGCAGCTAAGTCTGTGTGCTACAACCACAGAGCCTGGACTCTAGAGCCCGTGAGCTGCTACAACTGGGCCTGTGAGCCCTAGAGCCCATGTTCTGCAACAAGACAGCCCACAGCAGTGAGAAGCCTTTGCACCACAATGAAAGCCTGTGCAAAGCAAGGAAGACCCAGCATGGCCAAAAAAAAAAAAAAAAATCGTTCTGGATTGTGTTGCTTAATAAATTATATTTGGTAAGCAATTGATCAAGGCAATATAAATATATTATAATAAGTAACAACAAACAGGATAAAATTTGATTGGAAATGTATTTCTTAATGAGATAAGTATAGTTTTCTAAAAATTAGGTCATGAGCATTACTTAGTGCTAGTATCCAGTTGCAATTCCATTCTTTTTTATCAACTTTATTGAGGTAAAACTGACAAGTAATAATTGCATATGAAGTGTTCAATATGATGATTTGCTTTACCTGTGCGTTGTGAAATGATTACCACAATCAAGCTAATTGACACTTTGTGTGTGAGGAGAGTATTCAAGGTCTACACGCAACTTTCCTGTGTATAGTATATTATTATTAACTACAGTCACTGTGCTGTACATTTCTAGAAATTATTCATCTTATAACTGAGACTTTATACCGTTTCACCAACCCGTGTCCCCCATCCCTCAGCCCCTGCCAACCACCATTCTACTTTCTGCTTCTATGAGTTCAACTTTTTTAGATTCTACATGTAAATAAGATCATACAGTATTTTCCATGTCTGTCTTTTTTCATTTAGAATTATATCCTCAAGGGTCACCTATGCAGTCACAAATGGCAAGATTTCATTCCTTCATATAGCTGAATAGTATTCCTCTGTGTGTGGGTATGTCTGTGTATCTCACGTTTTCTTTATCCATTCAACCACCAACAGACACTCAGGTAGGTTGTTTCCACATCTTGGCTATTGTGAATAATGCTATGATGGACTTGGGGGTGCAGATACTCTTTGATATACTTATTTCATTTCCTCCAGATATAGAAGGAAGTGGGGTTTCTTTCTAGATTATATGGTAGTTTTATTTTTAATTTTTTTTGGCCATGCTGCTCAGCTTGTGGGATCTTAGTTCCCTGACCAGGGATTGAACCCAGGCCAAGGCAGTGAAAGTACCAAACCCTAACCACAGGACTACCAGGGAATTCCCTATTTTAAATTTTAAAAATGAAATCTCTATACTGTTTTCCAAAATGGCTGTACCAATAGCAATTTTATTCTTACTTTTCATTATTATACATCTAAGCTCTGAAAAGGGCTTCCCTTATAGCTCAGTTGGTAAAGAATCTGCCTGCAATGCAGGAGATAACAGTTTGATTCCTGGGTTAGGAAGATCTGCTGGAGAAGGAATAGGCTACCCACTCCAATATTCTTGGTCTTCCCTTGTGGTTCAGCTGGTAAAGAATCTGCCTGCAATGCAGGAGATAACAGTTTGATTCCTGGGTTAGGAAGATCTGCTGGAGAAGGAATAGGCTACCCACTCCAATATTCTTGGTCTTCCCTTGTGGTTCAGCTGGTAAAGAATCTGCCTGCAATGTGGGAAACCTGGGTTAGATCCCTGGGTTGGAAAGATCCCCTGGAGAAGCAGAAGATATTAAGAAGCAGAAGATATTAAGAGGTGACAAGAATACAGAGAAGAACTATCCAAAAGGGATTTTCATGACCCAGAAAACCATGACGGTATGATCACTCACCTACAGCCAGACATCCTGGAATGAGAAGTCAAGGGGGCCTGAGGAAGCATCACTATGAACAAAGCAGGTGGAGGTGATGGAATTCCAGTTGAGCTATTTCAAATCCTAAAAGATGATGCTGTGAAAGTGCTGTGCTCAGTATGCCAGCAAATTTGAAAAACTCAGCAGTGGCCACAGGACTGGAAAAGGTCAGTTTTCATGCCAATCCCAAAGAAAGGCAATGCCAAAGAATGTTCAAACGACTGCACAATTGTACTCATCTCTCACACTAGCAAAGTAATGCTCAAAATTCTCCAAGCCAGGCTTCAACAGTACATGAACCAGGAACTTCCAGATGTTCATGCTGGATTTAGAAAAGGCAGAGAAACCAGAGATCAAATTGCCAACATCCATTGGACCATTGAAAAAGCAAGAGAGTTCCAGAAAAACATCTACTCCTACTTTACTGACTATGCCAAAGCCTTTGACTGTGTGGATCCCAACAAACTCTGGAAAATTCTTCAAGAGGTGGGAATACCAGACCACCTGACCTGCCTCCTGAGAAATCTGTATGCAGGTCAAGAAGCAACAGTTAGAACTGGACATGGAACAACGGACTGGTTCCAGATCGGGAAAGGAGTATGTCAAGGCTGTACATTGTCACCCTGCTAATTTAACTTCTATGCAGAGTACATTATGAGAAATGCTGGGCTGGAGGAAGCACAAGCTGGAATCAAGATTGCTGGGAGAAACATCAGTAACCTTAGATATGCAGATGACACCACCCTTATGGCAGAAAGTGAAGAGGAACTAAAGAGCCTCTTGATGAAAGTGAAAGAGGAGAGTGAAAAAGTTGGCTTAAAACTCAATATTCAGAAAACTAAGATCATGGCATCTGATCCCATCTCTTCATGGCAAATAGTTGGGGAAACAGTGACAGATTTTTTGCGGGGTAGGGTAGGGGGGCTCCAAAATCACTGCAGATGGTGACTGCAGCCATGAAATTAAAAGCCGCTTTCTCCTTGGAAGAAAAGTTATGACCAGCCTAGACAGTATATTAAAAAGCAGAGACATTACTTTGCCAACAAAGGTCCATCTAGTCAAAGCTATGGTTTTTCCAGTAGTCATGTATGGATGTGAGAAAAGGAAAGTGAAAGTCGCTCAGTTGTGTCCGACTTTTTGGGATGCCATGGATTATATAGTCCATGTAATTCTCTAGGCCAGAATACTGGACTGGGTAGCCTTTCTCTTCTCCAGGGGATCTTCCCAACCCAGGGATCAAATCCGGGTCTCCAGCATTGCAGGCAGGTTCTTTACCAGCTGAGCCACAAGGGAAGCCCATGGATGGTGAGAGTTGGACTATAAAGAAACTTAAGTGCCAAAGAATTGATGCTTTTGAACTGTGGTGTTGGAGAAGTCTCTTGAGAGTCCTTGGACAGCAAGGAGATCCAACCAGTCAATCCTAAAGGAAATCAGTTCTGAATATTCAATGGAAGGGCTGACACTGAAGCTGAAACTCCAATACTTTGGCCACCTGATGAGAAGAACTGACTCATCTGAAAAGACCCTGATGCTGGGAAAGATTGGAGGTAGGAGGAGAAGGGGATGACAGAGGATGAGGTGGTTGGATGGCATCACTGACTCGATGGATAGGAGTTTGAGCAAGCTTGGGGAGTTGGTGAGGGACAGTGAAGCCTGGCGTGCTGCAGTCCATGGGGTCACAAAGAGTCAGACACTACTGAGTGACTTAACTGAACTGAACTGAACTGAAGCACTGAAAAACCTTTTTCACAGAAAGAAGTAAATAGGTTTGGAAGGAATTTTGCAAAATCAGTGTTACTCAGTTCTTTAAAGTCCTTTGACTCATCTGCCAAAATCATGTAATAACACGACTAGGATGGTTAATGTTAAAAAGTGTTGGTGAGGATGTGGAGAAATTGGAACCCTTGTGCACTGTTGGTGGGAAATAAAATATAAAATGTAACTACTATGGAAAACAGCATAGTAGTTCCTCAAAAAATTAAAAATTGAACTATAAAACCATGCGACCCAGTACTTCCGTTTCTGGATACATACCCAAAAGTATTGAAAGCAGGGTCTCAGAGAGATATTTGTGCATCCACGTTCTATAGCAGCATTATTCACAGTAACAGAAAAGGTAGAAGTAACCTAAATTTCCACTGATGAATGAAGGGGTAAGCAAAACGTGATATTTGTATATGCATGGAATGTTATTCAGCTTTAAAAAGTAAGGAAATTCTGACATATGCTATAACATGGATCAACGTTGAGGACGTTATGCTGAGTGAAATAAGCCAGCCACTAAAGGACTAATACTGTATGATTTCACTTAATGTGAGGCAACTAGAGTCCTCAAGATCATGGAGACAGAAAGTAGAATAGTGGTTGTCAGGGGCCGGGAGAAAGGGCTGGGGAGTGAGTGCTTGATGCACACAAATCTTCAGTTTTACAAGGTGAAGAAAGCTCTGGAGACGGATAGTGGCGATGGAAGCACAGCAATATGAATGTACTTAATGCCACCGAACCGCAGCCTTAAAAATGGCTAGGATGGTAATCACATGTATATTTTACCAAGTTTTTTTTTTTAATTTAAAATCATATAATAGGTTATTATCAAAAAGTATTTTTCTTACTCTCTCACTGGATTAGGTCCTCAGTTCTGTGGGATTTTCTTCTTTTGTAAAAGGATTTCTTACTCCTTCCTTAGACCCTGTCACCTCCTCAGTTCCTGGAATATATATCAAAAAGACTTTACCAAAACTTATCAAATGAGAACTAATTTTACCCGGTTCTCCTTCACTTGGAGACAACTTGTATAACCCAATATGCTCAGAAACAGTTGAGAAAATGGCAGTGTTGGTAATTTAAACACAGCTTTGCTAATATTTTTCTTGAAAAATAAAAAGACTTCTATCTTCTACGATAAATATATTTTCATGAAAAGCTGGAAGATGCTGATTGAGCTCATTTAATTTCTAGACACTCTTCACCATTTACTGTAATTGGCCAAATCAGTCCTTATTGTCAAAACAATCAGCAAAATCACACTTCATTTCTGTCAGAAACTTTCCTACCCTCTTCAGTTGTAAATCTCTGAGAAAAATCAACAGGAGCCCAAATTACTTGTGTCCAAACAGTATTTCACTCTTAAGAGAAATCTGAACAAGACGAGAAAGCCAAGGGCATGGGATGGATTTAACGTGCCTTGGTTTAAGAGGCTTCAGAGGGGTTCTATTTCAAAATAAGATACCCTGACTGTTCCTGCCACCAACACCCCAGGCTTTCCAGTGCCAGGGCCAGGCCCCATTGTAATTCTGGAGGCTGGGGAGTGGGTCTTTCCTTTTGTAAAGTGGGCTTTAGGGCAACCGTGAGAGAGGGGAGGAGAAGGAAGGCCCAAGGGAGAGGGACCTGGGCATCCTTGTTCTCTAGAGCCTCCCTCCCTCACTTTGTCAGTCCAGGAGGTGGGGACCACTCAGAGGACATGCACTTACACGGACTCTCCCCCAAAACCTGCTGTTTACCACCTTCGCCACTGTGGTCAATGACTCAGCGTCCACCAGTTGCTCAGCCAAGAACCTGGGGATCATCCTGGAGTCCTTTCCACTCCCCACACCCTTTATCCCACCCATCAAGTTCTGCTACCTTACTTCCAAAATATATCCCAGGGACTTCCTTGGTGTTAGGGGAAACACACTGACTGAAACCGCCCACCCTGGCCAGGCAGCATAGTAACCATGTGCATGAGTTATTTTTCCACAGGAGGTCCTGGTAAGGAACATGGAACTAATAAGCCACCACCAACCGGAAGAGTTCAGGAAAGGTCAAAAGGAGACACCACGTGTCCTACCACCTCCCAGAATCCTCTGGCTGGCGTCCATCTTGGCTGAGCAATGCGTGTGCCACCAGGAAGGACCCTGAGTCAGAATGACTGGCCAAAGACAACCCAGAGACTAATCCCATCACCATAAAACCTGAGACAGCTGGCCACGTGGCAGAGTAGTCCTCCTGGGTTCCCTTATCCTGCTCCTCTCCACCCGGGTGCCCCTTGCCAATAAAGCCTCTTGCTTTGTCCACACATGTGTCTCCTTGGAGACATTTCTGAGTGTTAGACAAGACCCCCCTTTTGGGCCCTGGAAGGGGTCCCCTTTCCTGCAAAAGTGGTCCAGTGGTTACGACTCCACACTTCCAATGCAGGTGTCGTGGGTTCCATCCTGGGTCAAGGAACTAAGATCCTAGATGCCAGCACGGCAGGAAAAAAAAAAAAGGAGAAGACCCGTTTTACATCCTTAAGTGCCTAGAACAGTGCCTGGTGCATGTTGAGAGCTCAGGGTGTGTGTTGAGCATGAATGAAGCTTCATGGTTGCCAACAACGTGAACGTACCTAACACCACTGAATTGTACACTTAAAAATGGCAAAGGGTGATATTTGTGTTATGTTTATTTTTGTTGTTGTTCAGTCACTCAGTTGTGTCTGACTCTTTGCGACAGAATGGACTGCAGCATGCCAGGCTTCGCTGTCCTTCACTATCTCCTGGAGTTTGCTCAAACTCATGTCCACTGAGTCAGTGATGCCATCCAACCTTTTCATTCTCTGTCGCCCCCTTCTTATCCTGCCCTCACTCTTTCCCAGCATCAGGGTCTTCTAATGAGTCATGGTGGCCAAAGTATTGGAGCGTCAGCTTCAGAATCAATCTTTCTAATAAATATGTTTATTTTACCTCCTGCCAGTGCAGGAGACATAGACACATGGGTTTGATTCCTGGGTTGGGAAGATCCCTTGGAGGAGGACATGGCAACCCACTCAAGTATTCTTGCTGGAGAATCCCTTGGACAGAGGAGCCTGGAGGGCTACAGTACATAGGGCTGCAATGAATTGGACATGACTGAAGTGACTTAGCATGTACCACAATAAAAATGCATACTGATGTCACATAATACATATTTGATAACTTACTTAGTTACCGGAAAAAAAAGAATGAATGAAGCCAAGTTCCAGCATCCAAGGAGTGGTTATTCACTTGGAGAGTGGGGAGCCTTGGATAGCAGCTTTCTGGAGCTTACTACATGCCCCTCGCCTTTTCACTACCTTTCATTGGCATGCACACCTCCTCTGGGGAGGTTAATGGAAGTGGGGCCTGCGAACCCCAGGAGGCCTGTGCAGAGGTTGAAATGCCTAGGAATTCTACCTCCTTCACATAGTACTTCAGGGACGCAACCTGGACACACTGGGTTTGTCACTCTTCCAAGGACAGTCTCCACAGCTGCTCAATACTGCTCAAGTAAGTTACCTGAGCTTTCTGTGCTTCCCAATAAATGTCAACAGTCAGAGAAGCTCTCTTTCAGAATTGGTGTGAGGATTGGGTGGGATAAAGTATGTAAAATGCTTAGAAGAGTGCCCACCTCTACATAGTAAGTGCTATACAAATGTGTGTTAGTCACTCAGTTGTGCCCAGCACTTTGTGACCCCATAAACTGTAGCCATCAAGCTCCTCTGTCCATGGGATTCTCCAGGCAAGAATACTGGAGTGGGTTGCCATTCCCTGCTCCAGGAGATCTTCCTGACCCAGGGATCGAACTCAGGTTTCCTGCCTTGCAGGCAAATTCTTTACCATCTGAGCCACCAGGGAAGATATTATTAATCTTTTTATTATTATTATCCATCCTGTTATTTTAGCTAAAAATAACTATTCATGCCCTTTCTCCCCTCCCCTCCATTTCCATTCTTCAAAACATATCTTAAAGCCATTCACTTTTTCTTCTAAATGTTCTCAAGTTTTGCCTTTTACAAGGAAGTCTTTAGCCTGTTCAAAGACATAGTGAATTTCTCTCCATTTCCGTATGGACTACTAGCACCATTTACTGAATAGCTTATTATTTCCCTGTCAATCTACTCGGGCAGCACTGTCATTCATCATGTTTCTATGACCGTGAAGGTCTGTTTCTGGACTCTGTTCCATTGGCCAGGCATTATTGGTTTTCCTTCCTCCTCATCTCTTATGTGTAACCTATCAGCAAGTCCATCCTATGTCTAAAGCACCTCTTGAATCCACCTTTTCTACATATGTCATCATTTCCTAGCTGGACACTTGTGATGGCTCCCATCTGCTCCTCCTCCCCACTTCCACTCTGCAGTCCCCCACCCTTGGCCATTCTTCTTATTGCACCTCAAGAGACCCTTTCCCCTTTTAAAATGACAAAATATTTGATTCATACAAAAATACAAAGGACCATGTGTGGAGGTTATGAAGCAAGGTCACAAAACAGCCTTGTGAGCCCATTTGCTCTCTTTTAGATTCTTTTTCCGTTAGAAATTGTTTTGAGGAGAGTTGACATCTTGATGATATTGACTATCCCATCAGTAGCATCATATAGTTATCCTTTAAAGAAATGAGATATAATTGACACATAACATTGTATTAGTTTTAGGTGTACCTATAAAAATTTGATATATGTATATATTGTGAAGTGATTACCACAGTAAGTTTAGTTAGCATCCATCACCATTTTCTTGTGATGAAAGCATTTTAAGATTTACTCTCTTAGCAACTTTCAAATATACAATGTCACCTTAAAAAAATACACAACCTAAGGGTTGAGAATTATGTTTTATTTGGCAGATTTTCTGAGGACTTCAGCCCAGAAAACTGCCTTTCAGATACCTCTGAAGGACTGCCAGGATGTATAAGCATTTTTGCAACAAAAACAAGGTAGTCAGAACTTCAGAAGATTACTGTAAATTAAAGAAAACGAGGTATCTCAAGTTACTGAATTTAGTTCTTTTCTGTCTAAGGGAAGATGCAAATGCCTGGGCTCATTGAAATCATTCCTTTGATATGATAGGGTCAGTATCCTGTTCTTTCCCATTCTGAGTCCCCTCAGGATACACAGGTGGGGGTGGCTACAGTGGCTGATGGTTTGGTGGCTGCCACATCCTTTTTTACTAATACGGCAGGCAAGAATTTTCTTTCACAACAATATAGTATTCTTTTTTTTTTTTTCGATGTAGTATTCTTAACTCTAGTCACCATGTTGCACATTGCATTTCCAGGACTTATTTATCTCATAATTTGTAGTCTGTACCTTTTGACCACCTACATCCAGTTTACCCATCCCCACCCTCTTGCCTCTGGCAACCACTAGTCTATTCTCTGTATCTAGGAGTTTTTTGTTTTTTTTTTTGTTTTTCTTAAGATCCCACCTATAAGTAAGATCATTCAGTCTCTACAGTATAGCACAGGGAACTCTGCTCAGTGATAATATGTAGATAGACATTTGAAAAAGAATAGATAGATGTATGTGTATAACTGACTGTGTATGTGTATACCTGAAACTAACACAACACTGGTAATCAACTATACTCCAGTTTAAAATAAATTTTTTTAAAAAAAGATCATTCAGTATCTGTCTTCTTGTGTTTGACATTTCACTTAACGTAATGACCTCAAGGTCCATCCATGTTCTCATAAATGGCAGGATTCCCTTCTTTTTTGTGGTTGTATAATATTCCATTATCTATGTGTATCAATCACATTTTCTTTATCGATTCATCCATCTGTGGACATCTGGGTTGTCTCCATGTCTTGGCTTTTGTAAACAATGCTGCACTGAATGTGAGGGTGCAGATATCTTTTTTGAATGATTTCATTTTCTTTGGATAAGTACCCAGAAATGGAATTGCTGGGTCATAGAGAGTTCTATTTTTAATTTTTTGAGGATCCTGCATACTGTTTTCCATAGTGGCTACACCCATTTACATTCTAGCAACAGTGCACTAGGGTTCCCTTTTCTCCACATAATGGTCAATGCTTATCTCCTGTCTTTTCAATGGTAGGCATTCTAACAGACATGAGGTGATAATCTCATTGTAGTTTTGATTTGCAGTTCCCTGATGATGAGTGATGTTGACAAGTTTTTCATGTACTGTTCTTTCCTGTTTGCATACTCTTGGCTTCCCTGTCATAAATTAATTGACAGTACATGTGCAGGTTTATTTCTGGAACTTCTTTAGTGATTTGTCTTTTGTCCATGCTGTAGGTTTAAGAGAGACTTTTAAAAAATGTATATTAGATCTCCTCCCTTCTCTGCTTATAACTTGATAATGACCTTTCCCCTGCCCTTAAAAGAAAGCCTGCCTTCCTTACTTGGATATGCACAACCTGGCCCTGACTACTTCAGTTTTGTCTTACAAAACTAGCACCCTCACCCAGAACTAGACAGTCTCATGGGCTTCTGGTCAGTCCCTCTTGTTTATTACCTTAGGGAAGTTACAATCACTGGTCAGTGTTTACCCTCTGCTATGAAGACTTCCTACCTCCAGGTCCCACTCTCTGCCTATTTATCATTCAGCTCAACTCTCTCTCTTGCAAAGAGACTTTTTTTTTGGAAATCTTATGCAGAGTCATTCAATTATGCCATTTTACAGGCAGAGAGAGTGCCCTGTTCTTTTCCCTTCCAACTCTTTATCACCTTTGACAGTTGCTTAGTTCATTTATGCATGTGCTTGTCTAATGTCTGGTTCCCCTAACAGCCTGTAACCTCCCTGAGGGACCCTGGCTCTGGTTCACCAAGGCATCTGGTGTATTGTTTAGCACATAATAGATACTCAGTAAATGCTTGTTAAAGGAAGAAAGGGGAGAAGAGAGGAAGGAAGGGAAGGACTGCCATCCCACAGATAGGAAAGAAGCAATAAAGGGCTTTAGGAGTAAAAAAAGGGCCAGATTTTAAAAAGGTAGTAATGGTTTTTGGTTACAGTTTTTAAAAATTACGTCATTAATATAATGTAGAATTCATTCTAGTGGTTGAAGATTCAAATGATACAGAAATATAAGAAATTTAAGTTTAAGTTTCCTTTTACCATCCCCTCTTCAAACTAATTTCTCATCTCAAGGGTAACCACTATTAATTGCTAGTTTGGCAAATATTTTAATATATCTATACACATGTAGACTTTTCTTTTTTAAAATCATGAATAGAACCATACCTCACTAGTTCTTGTGTGAAACCTTTCTCCTTGGCGAAAATCTTCCTTGTTACCAACAATGTTATTGCATTACTACGGTCTGTTTTCATCACTGTTTATTGCAAGTCAATAAGAGGAAATTCCAAGGAAAGAGGATGGATATCTGTCTGACTACTCTGCTCTTACACACTGGCCTACAGGGCTGATCAAGGCTCCAGCTGACTCAGTCCCTGGCGAGAGCATTCTGCTTGGATTGCAGACAGCTGCCTTCTCACTGTGTCCTCCTACGGCTGTTCTTGGGTGTGTGTGTGCGCGTGCACACAGGTGTTCGTTTGCACAGGGAGGCACTAGGGGGAAGATGGGTGGGTAGAGGTGAGAGAGAGAGAGAAAGAGGGAGGGGGGGAGGACTCTGATCTCTCTTCTCATAAGGACACTAATCCTATAGGAACAGGGCCCCATCCTTACAATCTCATTTAAACTCAGTTACCTCCTTAAAAGACCTTTCTCCAAATACACCCACAATTGGGGTCAGGGCTTCAATATGTGAATTAAATATATGAATTTGGTAGGGACATGAATGTTCAGCCTATAACACAGTGGAATATTATTCAGCCTTAAAAAGGAAGGGAATTATGACCCATGCTAAAACATGGATGAGCCTTGAGGACATTATACTAAGTCAAATATGTCAGTCACAAAAGGATAAACATTGTATGATTCCAGTTGTTTGAAACACCTAGAGGAGTCAAAATCATAGAGGTAGAAAGTAGAAAGAGTTATGGTGATGGATGATAGTGGTGGTTGCATAATAATATAAAAGTATTTTAAAATTATTTTTTTTCATTTACTTTTTATTTTTTGAATGCACTTTTAATACCTCTAAACTGTATACTCAAAAATGATTGAGGTGGTAAATTTTATCTGTATTTTACCAAAAATTAAACATTAAAAAGCTCTCACTGAAAGCATATAGATTCTCTTGTATTTGGAGTGCTGAAGGAATAAAAGGTTAAAGTTTTAAAAAGAAAAAAGATCTTACAGATGAATTTAGAACAGTTCTAGGAAGATAGAGTCCACAATCTATACCAATTGATTCATTCATTAGTCAGAAGCTGGGCTGCAAAAAATTGGGTAGAAAAGTTATACTGGAAAGGCTCGGAGGGTGACCTAACAAATCCTTTATTGCACAGGGATTCAGAGGGGTTTTGTAAAGCTGCAGATATTTGACAAGTTCTGAAGTCTATATCTTGGGATAGTTGATTGATATCCTGAGACACAAGTAAGAAAGGTGAAACCATTGAAGATATCAGGGATAGATTCTTTAACACCCTATTTGTTTGTTTTTTAAATGGATTTTAAATTGTAATAAACTATACATCAAATTTACCATTTTGACCGTTTTTAGCTGTGTAGTTCTGGCCCATTTAAGGATATTTTCATTGTTGCACAAACATCACCACCATCCATCTCCAGGAGCCATCTTGCCAAACTGAAACTCTGTACCTATTAAATAGTAACTCACCCTCCCCCAGTTCCTGGCAACCACCACTTTACCTTCTGCCTCTATGGTTTTGACTCTAGGCTCCTCGTATGGATGGACTCACAGAGTATTGGTCCTTTCGTGACTGATTCATTTCACTCAGCATAACAAACTCAAGGTTCATTCATTTTTTAGCATACATCAGAATCTCCTTCCTTTTTAAGAGTGAATAATATTCCACTGTACGTGTATACCCCGTTTTGTTGGTCCATTCACTACCATTTGTTAACTAGACAACCATCTGAGAAGCCTCTGATTTCTCTAAAGACAAACAATATGGGAAGAAACATAGCTACTCTGTGACCATCAGATCAAGTGGATGAAATGGAGGAAAGTTAGCTTCCACAAAAAACGTGGGTCAGAACCTTACCTTGTCTTCCTTCTTTTGCTCTTTAAATCTTTGACTTATTCTTGTCATTCTGCTTTCATTCTCTGCCCACATGCTGTTCAGTAATGTAAAGATGGAAATAATTACTTTAAAAAATTATTTATTTATTTATTGGCCTGGAGTAGGAAATGGCAACCCACTCCAGCATTCTTGCCTGGAAAATTCCGTGGACTGAGGAGCCTGGCGGGCTACAGTCCACGGGGTTGCAGAGTCACACGACTGAGTGACTGTCACTTGGCTGTGGTGGGTCTTCATTGCTGCTTGTGGACTTTCTCTAGTTGTGGCGATCGGGGGTTGCCCTTTGCTGCAATGCGGGGCTTCCCTTTGCAGTGGCTTCTCTTCTTGCAGAGTACAGACTCTAGAGCACGTGGGCTTCAGTAGTTGCAGCACATGGGCTAGGTAGTTATGGTTCCCAGGCTCCAGAGCACAGGCTCAACAGTTGCGGCACACAGGCTTAGCTGCTCCGTCCATGTGGGATCTTCTCGGACCAGGGATCAAACTCATGTTTCCTGCATTGATAGGTGGTTTCTTTACCACTGACCCACCAGAGAAGCCCCAAAGAATTGCTTTTATGTTAACCTTCCCCACCCCCCCTACCAGGTTTATGAGTGTGTGTGTGTGTGTGTGTGTGTGTGTGTGTGCGTGTGTGGTAATTTCTGGATATGATATTAATAGCTGGTTACAAGTAGCTTGCTCAATAGCCAATACCACCTCCGCACCCCCCCCCCAAAAAAAAGCATCTCAGTGTATTTTCATGTTGCTTTGTTGGCTGGTCACTCCTCATCATTCCCCATTCCATAGCCAGAACGAGTGAAACACCCCTTTCAGAGACAAGAACAAGAGTTTTAAATAAAAGACCTAATGACTTCTTTGAAAATCATTATAGCCATAAGTGAAGTGAAGTAAAGTCTCTCAGTCGTGTCTAACTCTTTGCGACCCCGTGGACTGTAGCCTACCAGGCTTCTCCCATGGGATTTTCCAGGCAAGAGTACTGGAGTGGGTTGCCATTTCCTTCTCCAGAAGATCTTCCCAACCCAGAGATCGAACCCGGGTCTCCCGCATTGTAGGCAGACGCTTTACCGTCTGAGCCACCAGGAAAGTCATCAGTATAGCCATAGACCTGAGCAATACCAGCCTGACTCACTGTCTGATGTGATTCACAGAAAGGGAAAAAATGTTCAGGGTAGAATGTGCACCAAAAGTCACATTTAGGTGTCTGTGCCAGAAGGAACGTTTAACTGCAATGCCCAGGCAATCCATGCAGCCTCCCTGATCCCTCTTTTTTTCTTTAGCTCAGAAGAAAAGAACTTCCTATTTTCTAAATAACCCAAGTATGGGGGATTTAAGATGGTCACAAAATCTTTGACATTCCTTACATCAAGAGGTCAGCCTGCATCCCATTCTCTTGCGTCTGGGTTCTCTCTACTATTGCTTTCACCTACAGAATACAGCAAAAATGAATCCGTGCTCATCAAGATAAGGCTATAAACCAATAAATAACTTTAGGGATTTCATCCAAGCCTATTTATCTGGATGGTTTGCTGGACGGGCTCTCCCATCAGGACCTCCATCAGGGTTGGTCGTCTGGGAAAACAGCTTGCCTATTGAACAGAGGTTTCACTTATTGAAACTTGCTTTCAGACCTTTGCTTTGCTGTGTTCACCAGTCCTAAAATGGTGTCATACTATGTCATGATACTCGCCCAATCTCAGTTGATTCCTTTCTTGAGAGACCTGCTTTGAACTACCTAAGTAGACCTCAATGCTATAAGCTTCCTTTTCCCACCACCCCCTACTCAGATTGTCAAGATCGTGTTCTCATCACTGCAACAAGTCTAGCGAAGTCAGCTTTGCTTGATAGCAGGTTTCCTGGTCATCTTTGGAGATGCTGACAGTCTACAAGGTAAGCAGTGTTTTGTGAAACGAGTTTCAGTTTCATATATGTGCATATATATGTGTCTGTGTTTACTGGAAAGTGATGTAAAATGTATTGCAACTGTGAAGTGAAGTGAAGTCGCTCAGTCGTGTCCGACTCTTTGCGATCCCATGGACTGTATGTAGCCTACCGGTTCCTCCGTCCATGGGATTTTCCAGGCAAGAGTACTGGAATGGGTTGCCATTAACTGTAGGTAGTGGCAAAAATGACTGAAAGCCGTCTTCCTCTACTAGAATAAATGTTGTCTTCTCTGCCTTATCCCCCAATGTTTTGAAGAGTTTCTGGCACACAGATACTGGCTGAATGAAAGAATGAATGGAAGAACAACTATCTGGTTGAAAAAAAATGAAAGACAAAGGAAACAAAAGAAAGGGAGGGAGGAGAAAGGAGTGACAGAAAGACAGGGAAAGGAAAAAGTAACAAGAAGCGGAAAGAGGAAAAGTCACACAAGTGGAAAAAACTGTGGACGACGCAGGGCGCGGCCTGCGCCTCCCCGCCGGCAGGGGCGCTGTTGGCCGCTTTGCGGCCCCAGGGAGGTTCCGGGGGGCGGGGCCTCAGGCGGGCGGGGCGAGGTGGGAACGGAGAAGATGGAGCGAGGCGGCGCGCGGAGGCTGCCGGAGGGAGCCTTGAAGCACACTGTGGCCAGGTCAGCGGCCTCCGAGGGCAGGCGGGTCTGGTCCGGCCACACTGCGGCCCAGCCCCAGCGTCCCAGTGACCTCGAGGACAGGAGCTCAGGGAGGCCCAGGCGGGGCTAGTGCCTCAGAACCTCGGTTTTCCGCTCCTTGGTGGCCTCAGTTTCCCCATCTGGGAAGTGGGTAGATGGGCCGGACGCGTTGCCTCGGAGCGAACTTGGAAGCTCCAGCAGCGCCTCCTTTTACACTCCTGGCTAGTCCTCTTGACTTCTTGCCTTGGCGAGCCCTTACCTGGTGCAGGCCGGCGCTGTCTGAATCAGCCTTTCCTCGGCCTGCTGCCTCTTGACCTCCTTAGCAGAATTCCTCCTACTAACCTGCTGTGGCTGTCTCCATTCATTCCTGCCTCCCACATTAGAGGCAGCAGATTTGCCGAGGACACCAGGCTTCTGGGGTCAGGCCAGTTATGAGCCTGGGAGGATCCCTTGAGCTGTGTGACCCTCGTTGAGTTCCTTTACTTCTCTGTGCCTCCATTTTTTCATACCTAAAATAGAATAGTAGCAGAACTTACCTGTAGGGTTTTTTTATATTTAAAGAAGTTAATATGGATAGAGTTTTAGGAGATGTCCTCCTGTTTCACCCCTAGCCTCATGCCTCTGCTTCCTTGTTCATTACTTCACAGTTGCGATTTTGTTTCTGTGATTTAATTACTCTTTTCACTGTTTAATGTTTGTTAATAAAATTTTCTCAGGCCAGTGCTCTTATCTTTGTTCACCTGTATCCCTCCATCTAGGCTGATCTCTACATGGAGTCTGAAGCCAGTGCTGGCTAGGCTGGGAGTACAAGAGCGGTCAAGACAGTCCTGCCCTAGGTCTGAAAGAGGCATTTGAACAAAGATAGCAGGGTGAGTCTTGTTTGGGAGCTTAGTGCCTGGGGAAAATCAGTTCAGGTCAATATTACTCTTGAAAGAACTGGATCTTGAAAGCCCCAAACTGGCGTTTACTCTTTTGGGTCATCTTTGTATTTCAGTTTTGTCCCAGTCCCAGGAAAGTAGAGGCCAAGACCAGTTGTTTTGCAAGATAAGTGCATCCTGCTATAGCTCTTTTGTGATGGGGAAATGAGACGTGAGGCCACCCACAGTTCAGTGTTGGCTTTCAAATACTGCCCTCAGTGTTGAGAATGATGGAATCCCCTGCGCTTACTTTTGAGTACATACCAGTAACTTCTAGGGGAAGGTGTCATTTTCAGCGTACAAGTCTTTTACCTCTTTAAATTTACTCCTGAGTATTTTATTCTTTTTGATGTTATTTTCAAAGGGATTGTATTCTTTTCTTTTCACATTGTTCATTGTTAGTATATAGAAGTGCAACTTTTTTTTCTTTTGCAAGTTGATTTTATACCCTGAAACTTAACCGAATTTGTTTATTAATTCTAACAGGTTTTTTTCTTTGTTGTTGTTCAACACTTATGAGGTTTTCTGTGTTTAAGATGATGCCATCAACAAGCAGATAATTTTACTTCTTCTTACCAAATTTGTTGCCTTCTTTTCTTTTTATTGTCCAGTTGCTGTGGCTAGGACTTCTCAGACTGTGTTGAATAGAAGTGATGAAAATGGGCATATTTGTCTTGTTCCTGATCTTAGAGGAAAAGTTTACAGTCTTACGACTGAACATGATGTTAGCTGTGGGACTTTCATTTATAGCCTTTGTTTTGTTTAGGTTGTTGATGTTGTTCAGTTGGTAAGTTGTGTCTGATTCTTTGTGACCCCATGAACAGCAGAACGCCAGGGTTCCCTGTCCTTCACTATCTCCCTGAGTTTGCTCAAATTCATGTCCATTGAGTCAATGATGCCATCAAACCACCTCGTCCTCTATTACCCCCTTCTTCTCTTGCCCTCAGTTTTTCCCAGTATCATGGTCTTTTCCAGTGAGTCAGCTCTTTGCATCAGTTGGCCAAGTATTAGAGCTTCAGCTTCAGCATCAGTTCTTGCAATGGATATTCAGGGTTGATTTCTTTTAGGATTGACTGGTTTGATTTCTTTGCTGTCCAAGTGTTGCAGGAAGGGGGACCCCTTCCAGGGCCCGAAACTGGGCTCTTGTCTAACACTCAGAAATGAATTGTTCGAGGAGACACATGTGCTGACAAAGCAAGAGACTTTATTGGGAAAGGGCACCCGGGTGGAGAGCAGGAGGGTGAGGGAACCCAGGAGAACTGCTCTGCCGTGTGGCCCGCAGTCTTGGGTTTTATGGTGATGGGATTAGTTTCCGGGTGGTCTTTGGCCAATCATTCTAATTCAGAGTCTTTCCTGGTGGCGCATGCATCACTCAGCCAAGATGGATGCTAGCAAGAGGGATTCTGAGAAGTGGACGGACTACTATTAAGATAAATGATTTTTCTCTCCAATTGGAACTGTATCTCAGAAGAAACAAACAGTTTATAAGGGGTATTACAGAATTAGTACAGTTAATAAATCATTTGTCTTAATAGTAGCTTTTAAGAGGAGAATATACAGCTTTAAATTTACATATTAGTTGTAAGAAAGATCCTTAATTCCAAATATAAAAGAGAAAAATTGGGGACTTTCCTGGTGGCCCAGTGGTTAAGAATCCACCTGCCAATCCAGGGGACATGAGTTTGATTGCTGGTGCAGGAAGATCCCGCATGCCGTGAAGCAGCTAAGCTTGTGCCCTGCAACGATTGAGCCTGCACTCTAGAGCCGGGGAACTGCAGCTGCTGAGCCTGTGAGCCCAGAACACATGCTCCACAACTAGAGGAGCTGCTGCAGTGAAAACCCCGCTCACACAAGGAAGAGTAGCCCCCACTCACTGCGATTGGAGAAAGCCCACGTGCAGCAACGAAGACCTAGTGCAGCCAAAAAGAAAGAAAGACAATTTTTTATTTTATTTATTTATTTTTTACACCATTTACTACTCTTATTTTTATTTTTTTTCTAGAAGCCATGCTTTTAATTTACTTTTTTTTTTTTACTTTACAATATTGTAGTGGTTTTTTGCCATACATTGACATGAATCAGCCATGGATTTACATGTGTTCCCCATCCTGAACCCCCCCTCCCAGAAAATTTTTTAAAAAGGAAAATTGTAAGTCTTACATTTGAAAAAAAAAGTAGCTGATGGTGATAATTGACCTTAAATAGTCAATAAGACAGATAAGTAATCAAAGACTATTTCAGCTGTTGGGGTTCCCAGGTGACGCTGGTGATAAAGAACCTGCCTGCTTGCCAATACAGGAGACATTAGAAACATGGGTTTGACCCGTGGGTAGGGAAGATCCCCTGGAGGAGGGCATGGTAACCAATTCCAATATTCTTGCCTGGAGAACCCCATGGACAGAGGAGCCTGCTGGGCTTACAGTTCATAGGGTCACAAAGAGTAGGACATGACTGAAACAACTTAGCACGTACATTTCGGCTGTTAAGAAGGATGGGATGGGTCTGGTATGTTTTAGAAAAGCCCACTAGAAAAAGCTTAAAATGAAAACTTTTGGCACTGTGTGTGTGTGAACCATCTTGTACCCCAATGATACTAGATAATGAAATGCTACCATATGGGAATCACCATTCCTAGGTGGAATCCCTAATGGTTTGGAACAAGATAGAATAAAAACACATAAGTAAAAATTTCCTTAAGTCTATCAGCTTGACTTGCTTGAAGTTTCTAAATTATCTCAGAATATAGGTTTGGCAGAGAACACTTCTGTGTATCTAGAGAGTGTTTGCTTTAATATCTTGTAGTTTGTTCTTTCCTTTGGTCATATATTTTCTTTCATCATTTCAATAGAATACATTAATTTCCTAGCCCTTGGGGAGGTGAAAGGTGTAAATTGTTTCTTGCTCTGGAATTGATTGAGGGGCTTCCTAGCAGGTGCAGTGGGAAAAAATCCTGGAGATGCAGGTTCAATCTCTGGGTCGGGAAGATCCCCTGGAGGGGGAAATGGCAACCCCCTTCAGTATTCTTGCCTCAGTGATCCCATGGACAGAGGAGCCTGGCGGGCTACAGTCCACGGGATCCCAGAGAGTCAGACACTACTGAGCAACTGAAAACACACATGGGATTACTTGGTGATCATTAAGCCCCAGCATTTCTGTGGAGTTGCTTAGCAATGCTTCTCATCTTGCTGACAGTTTTGTTAGTCAGATTTCCCTGTGATCATATGCTGATAACTAGGCAGAAGCTGAGGGATTAGACTACGTTGTGGTTTTATGTGGCATTTGTTGTTGTTCGGTCGCTCAGTCACGTTCAGTCCTTTGCGACCCCATGGACTGCAGCCTGCCAGGCTCCTCCGTCCATGGGATTCTCCAGGCAAGAATACTGAAGTGGGTTGCCATTTCCTTTTCCAGGGGATCTTCCTGACCCAGGGATCAAACCCGTGCCTCTTGTGTCTCCTGCATTGGCAGGCAGATTCTTTACCACCGAGGAAGCCCTTGTTTAATAATAATGGTTCATTAGTTATGAGAAATGTGCCATACAAGTGTAAGATGTTGGTAATAGGAGAAACTAAGCATGAGTTATATAGGAGTTATCTTATATAGGTACCCTCTCTACAGTTTTTCCGAAAATCTACAACTGTTCTAAAAATATGAAGTTTATTTTAAAAAGGTGTGTGTATGTGTGATAGCAGATGTTGATGAGCGACATGAAGAAAAATAAAACCAAGTCAGAGGGGCAGGGAGTACGGGTAATGGGGAAGGTGAAGGAGGGTCCTGCAGAGAAGATGGCAGTCTGACAGAGCTCTGGATGGGAGCGAGGGAGCTGCCCGCATGGGTTTCAGGGATATGTGTTCAAGACAGGGGAAACAGCAAGGGGCGAGGCCCTGCCGAGAGAACAAGTAGGAGGCTTGCTGGCTGCCCTAGGGGGAGCCTGTGGAGGACAGGTCAGACAGGTGGTGGACGCAAGTTGGGGAGGGGGCTGGGCCTCAGGAACCTTCTAAGTCCTGGTTAGGACTTTGGCATCGGCTCTGGACCAGATGCAGGCAGAGCCGTGGACCTGGCCTTCTTCCCCATGGCAGAGATCCCACATCACAGTGGCCTGCCTTTCACAGGCTTTGAAAGCTACCACTTGAGGGCATCGTTAGGCTTTCGAGCAGGGGTTGGAAAACTACCTCTTTAGGGCCAAATCCTATCCCACCCGTTTTTGTACAAAATTCTACAGAGTAAGCCCATCTTTCCCCTCTCTCCCGTCAGCAGAGTTGTTTCATACATTCGAAGTACAGTTTGTAAGTGCTCTGTCGCATGCGGTACTCTATCCCGGATCCTCTTGACTTTCTAAGTGCAAAATTTGCATATGTTAAGGTTCACCCTTTATGCTGTGTTCAGTGGGTTTTGACAAACGCATTAAGTGTCATGTATCTTGCAGAATAATTTCACTGCCTGGAAAAAAACTCTGTGCTTCACCTACTCAACTCCTTTCCTTCCTGTCAAGCCCCTGACAACCTCCGATCCTTTCCCCATCTCTACAGTTTTGCCTTTTCCAGAATGTCTTAATTGGAATTGTACAGTTTGCATCCTGTTTAGATTGGCTTCTTTGACTTAGCAATATGCATTTAAGATTCCTTCAAGTCTTTTTGTGGCTTGATAGCTAATTTCTCTATTGCTTAAAAATATTTGTATGAACGTACCACAGTTTGTTTATTCACCTATTGAAGGGCCTCTTGGTCGGATCCAGTTTTGGGGCAATTATGAATAAAGCTGCTATAAACATTTGTGTGGATGTGTTTATGTGGACATACATTTTCAAATCAGTTGGGTGTGATTGCTAACTTGCATGATAACACTGTTTAGCTATACACTGACCCGGCTTTTTAGGGTGTCGTGGAAGGAACCAATGACTTGTTGGTCCTTTTAACAGTGCCAGGTTACTAGGTACTCTTTTCTATTTCTAGCAGCTTGATTGAAATTTCTCTAGAGGAATGCTAAAATTCAAATTGTTTTCAGTGAAATTTGAAATTATGATGGAACTTCCAAGAGTAGATTCTTAAAAATCTTTTTAATTTTAAAATTTATTCCCAGTGGGTCCTATGCTGAGAACTTAATAGATCAGCTGTCTAATAAGTTGAGTAATTGAGATACAACAGTAAAAAGTTAAAAATAATTGTACTAGCATTTCTAGAGGCCTTGGGAGTGACATGTACTTTTAATTTGAAATTGGGAGGGAAGTGTTTTGACAGACTCTCTCTTCATAGACGCATAAAGTGCTCTCTGTGTAAAGACATCAGAATCTACGTGATTTCTGACTGTCACTAAAACCTGAAACACATTGAAACCTCTTGATGTTAAAAAAGGAAAAGAAGCAATAAAGAGGCTTGGATTTTTCCTGCTTTACTGATGTACAATTATTGATGTATAATATTGTTGTATAATACTATACTACACACATTTAAAATGTACAGTTTGAGTTTTGACATATGGATGTCAGACCAGCACAATAAAGATAATGAATACACCTATTGCTTTCCAAAGTTGCCTCATTCCTCCTTGTAATTCCCCCTTCTCCATGCACCAACTGATCTATCACTTCTATTATTATAGATTAGTTTGGATTTTATATAAATTTATATATTATTATATACAATTTATGTAAATTATTTAAATGGAATAATACAGAATATAGTAGTTCCCCCTTATCTGCAGTTTTCCTTTCTGTGGCTTCAGCTACCTGTAGTCAATCACAGTTCAAAAGTATTAAATGAAAAAAAAAAAAAAAAGTATTAAATGGAAATATTTCTGGAAAATTCCAGAAATAAACCATGCATAAATTTTAAATTATGTGCCTTTCTTAGTAGTGTGATGAAATCCCTCACTGTCCCACTCTGTGTTCCCTGGGATCCCCAGCCATCAATATCTCGCACCTCCATTAGGCAGAATCAACAGAAGCAGATTATTCTCATTTTTACTTATCAGAAGGCCAGGGGTAGCCTGATGCTATGTTACAAGGCCTACAGCATCCACCTCACTTTATCTCATCACGCAGACATTTTATCATCTCACATCATCACAAGAAGGGGAATACAGTACAATAAGATATTTCAAGAAAAAGGTCACATTCACATAATTTTCATTGCAGTGTGTTATAATTAATCTGTATTATTACTATTGTTAATCTCGGTGTCTAATTTATAAATTAAACATAGATATGTATATATAGGAAAAACAGTATATATAGGGGTTGGGGCTATCTGAGGTTTCAGGCATCCACAGGGGGTCTTGGAATGCATCCCCTGTAGATAAGAGCAGACTACTATATATTTTTTTGGAGCAGAAGTTTCTGATTCCATTCAGCATAATTGTATTGAGATTCTTCCTTGTTGGGTAGATCAGTACTTTCTTTTCTTAAAAGATATTTATTTATTTGTCTGCATTGGGTCTTAGTTGCATCATGCGGGATCTTTCATTGTAGTGTGCGGACTTCCCCGTTGTGGCACGTGGGCTCCGGAGTACACAGGCTCAGTAGTTGCAGCACGTGGGCTCTCTAGTTGTGGTGTGTGGTAGTACTTTCTTTCTTTATTCCTGGGTAGTTTTTTATTTTATGGTGCTGTGGCCTGAATTGTATCCCCTATAATTTATATGTTGAAGCCTTAACCCCCAACGTGACTGTATTGTGAGACAGGGCTTTTAGGAGGTGATTAAAGGTTAAATGAGATCAAAAGGATGGGATCCTTACCCAGTAGGATTGGTGGCCTTATAAGAAGAGGAATAGAGAGAGAGACGTTTCTCTCCATGTGCATGCACCTGGGAAGGCCATGTGAAGACACAGCAAGCAGGTGACCATCTGCAAGCCAGGAAGAGAGGCTCACCAGCACTCAACCGCACTGACGTCCTGACCCCAGACTTTGAACTTCCAGAACTTTGATAAAATAAGTTTCTGTCGTTTTAGCTACCCAGATTATGGTATTTTGTTATGGCAGCCTGAGCAGGCTAAGACATATGGATATACTACCATTTGTTTTTTTCGTTCACATGGATGTTTGATGGATATTTCCAGGTTTTGGCTCTTACAAATACAGCTGCCGAGAACAGTCATGTGTGAGTCTTTGTGTGGACATGTGCTTTCATTTTTCTTGGTTAAAAATCTAGATGTGGACTGGCCTGGGTGTATGTTTTACTTTTTAAGAAACTGCCAAATCGTTTTCTGAGGTGATTGTACCATTTTACATTCCCACCACACATATGAGAGTTCTCATTTCTCCACATCAGTCTTGAGGTTTGAAGTTTGAATTTCTCTTGCTTAGGTGGTCCACCCCGACATGTGGAGGAAAACTCTTCACCTGCTGTACCGTGGCCAGGAGAGGCGTCCCCAGCCCTGTACAGTCTTTCTTCCCCATACTCCTTCTGTTCTTAAATGAGAAACTTTCCTGTGTATGTGAATTTAGTTTCCATAAAAATATAGGATGACTTATTCATGATATCTTTATTCCTTTTACTCATCTTTCTTTCATTACTTTTCCTAACTTTTTTACTTGCAGACTTCCTGGGTTAACCTTCGAGTTTCTCGACTGTGAGATATTAAAAGGAACATGGTTTTTTGAGTCAGACACACGTGGATTTGGATTTGGGCTTTATAGCTTAGCCGTGTAGCAAGTCATATGACTGGAGCTTCAGTTTCCTCATGTGGTTTTGTTTTTAAACCCAGCCCCCTGGCAGTGAGAGCACCCATTCCTAACCACCAGATAGCCAGGGAATTCCTTCCTCATCTGTTTTTAAAAAGTGTGTGTGGGAAGGTTGATATTACCCAGATTGTATGGTTGTGGTAAGGCTTAGATATAATGCATTGAAAACATTTTCTGGGAACATCTGGGAAACTGTATTCACTTCCTTGGACGTATTTTTAAGCTCCATTTTCTATCTGATAGTGGTTAATTTGCTACTCATGAAGTGAGTAGGAAAGGACCTGAAGTTTAATGGGAGCCACCAGTTAGACGGAGGCCACAGAGAATGTGGCAAAACACGGTGGCGTTGCCACGGCGCAGGGTGACCTTGCAACAAGGTCAACCTTCCTTTGGCCATTTGCGTTATAAGGGGGGTACTTCATGTGCATATTTATGTGCTCCCACAAAGGCAATTCCTGCCTGAGTGTAAATCTACGCTCAGGAAGGGATGTTTCTCAGGCCTCTGGGATCCTCGCCGATGTGTGTGCCCACCTTGCTCAGTGCTTGGCCTGCAGTGTTTGAGCCCCGGCCTTTTGGCCTGTGAAATCCTTTGTCCAGCTGGCCAAGTTGCATGAGGAGAGTGTGAAGCCTTCCCTCCCGTGGAGAAGTGGAAGTTGCTCTTTGATGGCTGGGCCAAACCGCTCATCTGAGGTTACTGGAGTTTGAAAGGTGGGCCTGAGAGGAGGTCCGTGTGGTTGGGTGGTGGACATTAGCAGGGCCGGGTAAGCCGGAGCGGGGACCTCGAGGGGAATGAGAGGACCTGGGGCGGTGGGAGGGGTGGGTGTCGGCAGGCACGGAATTCGTTTTGCCAGGTGGGGGTATCTGGAGGCCTTCTCTCCCCTGCCCGACCGCTGGGTTCCAAGTATCCTGCAGTGTTTCTCCTCAGAGCCGGCTGGCTTTCTTGGCATCATTCAGTCTAGTTGCTAGGAAGCCGAATAAGGCAAATGCAACTTCCTTTTGACTTACTCACATTGAACCATCTGCTTATTCCTTCTCATGGCCTTCAAACTTGGCTGGGATCGGCGGGGAAAGGGTCGAGAGGAGCATCTGCGCTCCTTATCCTTTCTGGAAACAGAAATCTTTCTAGTAACTCTTTAACCCTCTCAGTCCGAATTGATAACAGTTAATCTTGTTTCGTCCCTCGGTGCTTCCAGCTAAGTGATTTGCAGCAGGCACTTTCTTCTTAGGTTTTGCCTTTTGCTTTTATCTCAGTTTTAGACCTCTGTTATTAGCCATACAACTTCGAATGAGAAGGGAGGTGTCACTGTATGTCAAAATGTGTTCGGAGTGTAAATATTTATAACAGAAGTCTTAATTGAGGATGTTTAATACTTGCAATTGATACACATGAATCATTTAGGAACTTTCTTTCATAAGCTCCATTGTGGAGTTAGTGTCAGATACATTAAAGGTGGCAGATAACCCATGAAAATTTATGGTGCTATTGATGAAGCATCTGGCATAGAAAAGCTTTAAAAAAACACAACAGTGATTTATCGTTATTATTATTTTTCATAATTGCCAAACACCACCAGCACTGCATACTTACTTTGAGGTTTAGTTCGGCTCAGTGGGGCAAATCAGGTTCATTGTGTTGGTTGCTTGCTGTCAGTAAGTTTCAAATGGTCTTTTCTTGTGACAGAACCGAGCCTTCAGTTGTCACTTCTGCAAACAAACTAGACAAAAATAGAAAAAGGCATTACAAAATAAAGTAGGGGTTCTGGAAAAAAAAAAAAAAGGTCTGGAGAAAAACCATTGTTCGAGTTTTTAAAACCCAGCTGAACTGAAGACTTAATCACCTTTGAGTGTACCAGAACTGTGGAAACCAATGTGAGGACGATGGGAAATAATTTCTTCTTAAGTGTAATTTTGTCTTTGTTGGTTTTTTAGCAGTAAAATGTATAAACCTTTTCTGCCGACTTCTTATTCTCCCCAAGAGGGCTACTTAAAGGAGGGTGAAGACATGCTAAGGTAAAATTTTATTGTTGTGGCTCAATTTGCTAAAAGCTTTAGTAATAATTTAGATGTGGTCTTACTGTGCAGACTTATGTGTTTGTTCAAATTGATGTTATTAATATTTGCTTTTTGGGAAGTCCCTCAGGTCAACTTGATCATATTAAGCCATTCTGCATTAACTTTTACCTTTTCATAGACCTTTGGGCTCTAGGAACTAAAACAGATATGCAGCCTGAGGAGACTCAGCCCCTAGGCCTTTTCTTTGTGGGTGGGTCAGTCGTTCAGTCTGGGTGACCCACCCGGTGGCTTATCGGTAGAGAGGCCGTACATCTCTTCGAAGACTCTCCCCTCACATGTCTCCACACCGTCTCTCTGCTACCATTCAACTCTAGGTATGTGCTCAAAAAATGCCAGCTTGCTCTATTGTGAGACAGATCATTACTCCAGAGTCTGGTATAGAACTAAAAGTCACTTAATTTTTTTTTTTTTAACCCAAGAAATGGGTAAATAGATGTGAAAGTGTCTGATAATAAAAAGTGAAAATCCCTTTTCAGAACTCTCCCAATTGTTTTCTGCTTGCTTGTAACTTAAATGGCTCACACTAGTATACTGTTCTGGAACTTCCTTCACTTAACACTGTGTCATGGAGGATTATTCATCCTCATTGTTTTTCACCACTGTGTAGTATCCCAAAGTAAGTCAACCAGTTCTGAAGCTTACCTTATTTAGTTTACTCTGTCTTACTAAACTGAACAGTGGAGTTCTTCTAAGAAACGAAATGGGTAAATCAACATGGCAGTTCAGGATTCTTGGCCTGGATCTACCTCTGTAGTTTTGGTAAAAGCAGATTTCCTTGAACTGTATTTGAATTGATTTTTGCATGTATGAACCTTGACAGGGCTTCTCTCTTGCCTGCATTAAAGATGAGATTTGTGTCAGATTAGATTAATAATTCAAAATTGAAAAATGCTTTCCTCAACTGCAGAAGCACTTGGAAGTATAGAATTCAGGAGTGACTATTAATGGAGATTAGCTTCTCTCAGGTAGCATTTCCTGAAAAGGAGATTTAGAATGCTTAACTGTTACATGCTCTTCTGAAGGAGAGATTTTTCTTAGCCTTGGGCCTGACAGAAACCTAAAGGCAGAGGTGGATAATAAGGGCTTACATCTATTGAGGGCCTACTCTGCATCTGGCACTATTGTGTGGGAATTACCTGTATTAACTCATGTAATTCTCATAGCAACACTTAGGGGCAGGGTCTCCAAATATCTCCATTTCACAGGTGAGGAAACTGAGGTGTAATGATATTAAGTATTAATATTTTCTTCAGGCTTTCCTGGTTAGTGAGTGAAGGAGCTGAGCTTCAAATCCAGGCAGTTACAGTTTCATCAATACACTGCCTTTCCTGGATGAGCCTGCTTCTGGGGTGCCTCCAAATCCCCTCTAATTACTTAGGGGAGTGGGGGAGAGTGTTTACATGCCACTTCATGAAAAGAAAGTAAGTGTATGAAGTTTGAGAGAGAGCCAGCAAGAGCGCGGTGTAGCAGAGGCTGGAGAGAGCAGGCAGCCTGAGGAATGGCCTGTGGAATCAGAGGCAGCTACTGTCAGAGACAGCAGAAAGATGGAGGCTGCTGCGGGGAGGAAGCGTGCTTGTGTAGCTCAGGATTCTCGGGGCAGTAGGGGAGGCACGGACTCAGGCACAGCTTTGCATCTGGAAATCTGGAGCTGGAACTCTGCTCTGCCGGGAGGTTGGATGTGGACAAGAACCCGAGTGAAAATCGTCCGGGGGAAGAGCAAAGGGATCGACGCTGGATGGCAGCTTGCTGAGTAGTCACGGTCTGACTGAGGGGTTCTGAGCCGCTCTGCCACGCAGCCCGAGGCCTCTGGTGAGAAAAGAGCTAATTGCTGCCTGCCCAGGTGGTTCTCTCCCTGGCAGGACATTCCTTGTGGACAGAAACATCGGCACCTGGATGCTGGGGAGCTGCAGTAAAAATGCCTGATTTAGGGGGCATCGTGCATCGAACGCCCCCTTTCTTATTAAATCACAGCAAAGGGGACCACTTTAGATGGCTGATGGATTATCCAGCATCTGTGCGCTCTTGCATGCCTTTAGCAAGGGAGCGCAGCTTGCTCACAGGAGCTGTAGAGTGTTCAGGAGTAATGTGAGCAGATCTCATTGATTCATTGTGCACCCATATTCAATGAATGCCTTCAGAGATAGCTGCCCCTTCTTCAAGAGATGAACACTTCAGATAAAATGAACTATCCTTTAGAATAAACACCTTAAAGTATGAATCACACTGGCTGCCTATATCTGAGTCTTCCGTGACAAAGATCAATGGCTCCATTTAGTACTTTTTGTTGTAACAGATGAGAGGAAATGACTGGGAAAGGGCAGGAAAATCCCAGAAACTAATATTACTAGTATTCTAAAATGAGAACAGATTATTGAGTGCTGTTTTATCTCTGAGTTGACACAGTCTTTAGGTGCCTGTCTGTTTTGCTTGGACTGCCCAATTGGCTCAGTATTAAAGAATCCTCCTGCCAGTGCAGGAGACTCAGGAGACATGGGTTCGGTCCCTGGTTTGGGAATATCCCCTGGAGAAGGAAATGGCAACCCGATCCAATAGTCTTGCTGGAGAATCCCCTGGAGAGAGGAGCCTGGTGGGCTACAGTCCAGTGGGTCACAAAGGAGTCGGACATGACTTAGTGCTAAACAGAAACATAAATTTTCCTTGGTGATATGGTATACTTTTTGGCTTTTGGGGACACTTTTAGAGGGAGACTATGTTTGCACAAAGTATTATATTTTCATGCATCCAACAGCATTGAAGAATAATGACACAAGGTGGCTGGTTATTCCAAAGGGAATGAAGATAGCCATGCGCTATTAGGTAAGAGTCTTGTTGAGAATCTTCTGTTTTCCTTGTCTATTCTTGGTAGGCATGCTGTCTTTCATTTCCACTTTGGTAAGAAACCCTGAAGACCTTTCTTTTGGAGAGTTTATGGTCACCGGTGCATTGCTTTTGGCCTTGCAAAAAGCATGAGTATATCAATATATTCCAGATGATGCCAGTGGCAGGAATGCTCGGAAAGGGTGGTTTTTCCAGCTCTATTATCAAGTGATTTAGAAAGAAGATGACCGAGAGGTCTTCAGATTGCTAATTATTGTTTCTGTCGACAAAGAGCAGAGGTAGATTCTTTTTAGTGTGTCAAATGAGGTTGTGTAAAACCAAATAACGAAGTCTTCAGCCTTGCATACATAAGTCGCTGAGAGTTGAAATTCTTGAAATGCTTTGCTAGAACCCCGAGTTAGGAATTATGAGAATTATGCTGTTGGGTTTACTGAACTGGTGGTAGAGTCATTCAGTAGACGGGGAGATTTCTGAAGATGACTGTCTCATTCAGCTTTTCTGTATTGCCTGAGTTGTCTACAGTGAGCATCTATTAATTTTGCAATTAGAAAAATACCCAAAGCTATTTTTAAGGGTGGGGCCTTTGTGCCAGGCACAGATCTAGGCTCTGAGGATGTTTGGATGAACATAACAGACCAACCCCTACCCCGGGCACTGACTGTCTAGTGTGGTGTGCTAAAAAATTGCTTTCACTGGTCTTTAGAGAAGGGTTCTCCTGTTTCTTTTTCTTTTTAAAAATGACTTATTTATTTTTGGCTGCACTGGGTCTTCCCTGCTGTGTGCGGGCTTTCTCTAGTTGCGGTGAGCGGGGACTACCCTTCATTGAGGTGCACAGGCTTCTCGTTGCCGTGGCCCCTCTTGTCGTGGAGCATAGACAGGCTCTAGGTGGCTGGCTCAGTAGATGCAGTGTGCTGGATTAGTTGCTCTGCCACCTGTGGAATCTTCCCAGACCGGGGATCGAACCTGTGTCCCCTGCATTGGCAGGCGGACTCTTATCCACTGTACCACCAGGGAGATTCGGGTCTTCTCATTTCTTAATTGCTTGTTGAATTCCTCTTAGCCTTTGTGCTGTTCTGCTTTCAACATGGGATGCTGTTCCCTCTTCTCCGCCCGCCTGACTCCCGAGGGCCGCTTAAGCACAGCTTCCGCCTGGTCCATGTCCATCTTGCTCTGGGCTCCGGCAGGGCCCTGATCCCGCACACCATTGACTGGTGCTTGAGGGCAGATAGAGACTTCATATGCGATGGTAGCTGTGTCTCTGGGTTATGTTGGGTTTCATGGTGCTTGGCCGAGAGTCTGGCTTGTAGACCAGTGGTTGGCTGGAGTTGTGTACACTTACTCCAGGTTAGGTAGGTACTGAGTAGGTACTGAGAGGGAAGATCCAGGCATGATGAGAACTGATAATTCCCGAACAGGAGCTCAGGCGTACACAAAACATAACCCATCAATTAAGGCAGTGTTGGTTTTCTTACCTTTTTAAATATGAAAATATGCAATTTATGGGACTTCCCTGGTGGTCTAGTGGTTGAGAATCTGCCTTGTAATGCAGGGGACGTGGGTTTGGTTGGGAAACTTGGATCCCATGTGCCGAGAAGCAGCTGAGCCAGTGTGCTGCAGCTTCCAGGGCCCATGTGCTCAAGAGCCCAGGCACCACTCCTAGAGAATCCACCTGATACAACAGGGATCCCATGTGTTGCAAGTAAGAAGTGATGCAGCCAAATAAATAAGTACATAAATAAATATTAAAAAAAACAAACAAACAAAAATGCAGCCCTGGTGCTAGAAGAATGAAAGAATTGAAAAAAGAAAGAAAGAAAACATGCAATTTAGACGTGCCTCAGAATTTTTATTCTGTGGTACCTCCTCCACAGATATCTATTTGTCGGTAGCATCTTTTCTCTGAGTTTGTGAAAGCAAAATCGTTTCGTTTGGAGGTTTATTCGGGTTGGACCTTGGGAGACAGCACACTGGAAGAAATGAGGTCAGTCATAGCGTGCAGAGGGTGGGAGAGGCCAGTTCCCTTTACATTAGAAAAATTATGGAATTTCCCTTTAATAATTGAAAGACGACCAGGCATGCCCTGGATTAATTTGATCATGTAGTAATTTAAACTGATTTTGAACCCAGAGGCAGTAAAGACTCAGCATGCCTCGTAGCTTTGTTTTCCCTCAGCATTTGGCAACTTTACTACCATACTCTGCATCAGCCAGGGAAACTACATTAATCTTGGGCTGCATTTAGCTTTCTCAAAACTTGGAGCAAGAATCACACCCGTCTTGTAGCATCTTGTGCTTCTTTTAGAATTGCAAGTAACTCCAGCTGCTGTGTGACGTTCCCCACACTGGTATTCTTGCCACCTTCCTGTCTCCAGTATTAATTGGAGGACGGAGTTCTGTGGGGAGGAGGAGTCCTGGGGAGTGCTCTTCTCCCCACTCCATCTGGAGTGGGGGTCACTCCTCTGCTTGGCGTTCTGCAGGCCTGGCACCTCGCCATGAAGTCGGACCCCGGTGGATGCCGTTGAGGAGCTTTTGCCCTGTGGGGTCTGCCTCTCCTAGGGAACTTGTGAACTAGGCAGTTCAGCCAGCCTGCTCGTCTCTTCAGTGTCAGGAAGATGTGTAGTGATCAATTAGTTGGCTCATTCATTCCTTTATATTCCAAAGCAGTAATTAATTTTCAAATCATGTCATCTAAATGTGAATTATTTTTGTGATAGTTTCTTGTGTGTGATAATTTTGACTCATGGGCTGTCACTCTGTCAATATGAATTATGTCATGTTTTCCTCTTGAATTTATTTTCTGAAATCATCCATTGAAGAAAAGAAAGTGTAGCCACTCAGTCTCTTGGCGATCCTATGGACTGTAGCCCACCAGGCTCCTCTGTCTGTGGGATTTTCCAGGCAAGAGTACTGAAGTGGGTTGCCATTTCCTTTTCCAGGGGATCTTCCAGACTCAGGGACCGAATTCAAGACTCCTGCATTGCGGGCAGACTCTTTACTGTCTGGGCCACCGGGGAAACCTGAAATCATCCATATTTTCCTAAATTGCCAGAAAAGCATTTTTCCTGCCATCATGTTAATTTTTCATTTACAAAATGCATATTTTATGTGCTGTTCTGTGTAAAGCTCTGTGCTTGGCACAGAGAGAAACCTAAAGATAATTAAATAACAATCCCTATTTGAACCACATGTAGTCTAATAAGATAATACCTGTATAAATAACAAGCAGAAGATAGATTATACTCTAACCAGAATATACATACAGGAAGAGTATTACCTTTATGAGGGCCAACGAGTTGAATCAAGATTTCAGGGAATAATATCATTTGAGCTGGGCCTTTGAGGTGAGGACTGCTAACAGTCTAGCAAACAGAATGGCAAGGAAGGCACAGCTGGAGAAAGTGTGAGAGGAGTTGATTGTCCTGAGATCACAAAACATTAAATTTGGGAAGAGAAACAAGACGTTTGAAGCTCAGTGGGTTGCAAGACCTCTTGTGATAGGATGGAGCCCCGTCTTGCCAGGAGTTGGGAAGCAAGTGTGAGAAGTTTAAGATGCTGAACAGTTACTGTGGCATTTTTGAAAGTAATACTCAGACTGACAGGTAGGATTGATTGGAGGAAATAGAGTCAGGGCTAGAAGATGTGGTAGGAGGCCACTGCAGCTTCTCAGAAAGTGTTGGGCAGGAATGGAAGCAGATACCAAAGGGAGAGGTCTAGGACAGATTCCTCAGGACTTGAGGACCAAGGCTAAGGAGCTGGGTGATGAGATGACCCTGTTTTTTTTTTAAGATTGATTGATTTGGGGCTGCGCTGGGTCTCCGTTGCTGCTTGGGCTGTTCTGCAGTTGCGCTGCATGGAGCCAGGCTGTTCTTTGGCGTGGTGGGCAGGCCTCTCGTTGTGGTGGCATCTCTTGTTGTGCAGCATTGGCTTGGGGGCATGTGGGCTTCGGTAGTTGCGGCTTAGGGGCTCAGTAGTTGTGGCACATTGGCTCAGCTGCTCCATTAATGATAAGTGGGATCTTCCCTGACCAGAGATCGAACCTGTGTCTCCTGTATTGGCAGGGGAACTCTTAACCACTAGACCACAAGGGAAGCCCCAGTGGCTGGGTTTTAATCCAAGGCTAGTTCTGGGATGATAGTTGATGTTGGATGAGATGGTTAACTCTAGTATCATCCATTTATTCTTCAGCAAGGAATTGTCCAAGTGGTAATAACCTCAACAAGTACTGGTCTTTCCTAGGAACTAATTGTGAATGAGCAGTCTCTCATTTTTCTGAAGATAATAGTCTTATCTGTTCTTTAAAACAGTTTAAAAGTTCCTCTCATGGTCTTTAAATTTCAATTTAAATAATTTTGATGAATACTGTGGCCACCTGATGGGAAGAGCCAACTCACTGGAAAAGACCCTGATGCTAGGAAGGATTGAAGGCAGGAGGAGAAGGGGGCCACAAAGGATGAGCTGGTTGGATGGTATCACTGACTCAATGGATGTGACTTTGAGCAAACTCCAGGAGATAGTGAAGGACAGGGAAGCCTGACATGAAGCAACCCACGGGGTCACAAAGTCAGACACTGCTGAGCGACTGAACAACATTAAATAACAGATGCATGATTCCATTTTGAAAAATGCCTCCCACATTCATGGTGCTTCCCCCACAAAAACAAGGCTTTAACATATTCTGCTTTCTTTATAAAATTATGCACATAACCAACCAAATGAGGGTACTACATTTAAAAAAAGGAGTTTTCTTTTGGTTGGGATTGCCTCCAGTCCTCTTAACTGATTCTATCAGATGAATAACACACCCTAGAATATTTTCAATGTGCCTGAGAACAAAAACAACTTGTAGGGCATGTATGATTTTTAGAAAAATATAGCATCTTCCACTTCACTTAACCTAAATACAATAAAAATATAGTATCTATCCCCCCACTTAGTTAAATCTGTGGTGCATCAAAGTATCTAGGGAACAATTGCTTTGTGACATAGATTTTCTTTCAGTTGTTTGATTGAAAGTAACTCACCTTTTTCTTGCTTTTATGGGTGTGTGTGTGTGTTTTAAGGGAATATGCAATAGTCATAGGTCATTGGTTGCAGGATCATGGACTCATGGTAGAAATGATTCACCTTGCCTTTGAGTCAGGCCTCACTTGGGCACTCGAGGAAGTTAAAGATGATGGATCCCTATTTTGTATTCTTGCCAAATGGTCTAATGTAAAACTTTTCTCTTGCACCATTATTATGCTTCATGAATCTGTCAAAAGTAAGTTTAGCTCAATATAGAACAATTGCTTAAAATAGATCCTGTTTTAAAAATGTAATATTTTTTTTTTGTATGCTGGTTCACTTTGAAGGTTCACATTTGTCAGTAACTAAACTGAATCCAGTTAGGAAGAAGTACTTGGACTGTTATCACAGAGTACTCTTTGGTGACTGAGACAATTGAAACTTAAATCGTCTTTACTGCTTACTATGTAAGAATCAAAAATATTCATCCAAAATATTATGTAACCAATTCAGTTCTCTTATGTAGAACTTTTGACCAGGTCCCGCCATCACCTTTTCTACACTTGGTGATAATAAGACCCTCTGTTCATCGTCTCCTTCATTCTCTTACACTACCTTTCTTGCCAACTTTGCTTTCTCTGAAAGTGAAAAGTGAAAGTGAAGTCGCTCAGTTGTGTCTGACTCTTTGTGACCCCATGGACTATAGCCTACCAGGCTCCTCTGTCCATGGGATTTTCCAGGCAAGGATACTGGAGTGGCTTGCCATTTCTTTCTCCAGGGAATTTTCCTGACCCAGGGATTGAACCCAGGTCTCATGCATTTAGGCAGATGCTTTACTGTCTGAGCTACCAGGCAAGCCCATCTAGGACATCTCAAACATTTAACTATTCTTAGGTTCATGAGAGTCCACAGAAATGAACTCTTTCCCCATAAAATACCCAGACTTCAGCAGATGCACACATCTTGAACTACCCTCAGCCTCTCCCTCCTGGTCAGAACTGCTATCTCAAGAGAAGAGGAGCGACTTCCCTGGTGGTAAAGTGGATAGGAATCCGCCTGCCAATGCAGGAGACATGGGTTCGATCCCTGGTCCGGGAGGATTCCACACGATGCAGAGCAACTAAACCCATGAGCCACACTATTGAGCCCGCTCTCTAGAGCCCGTGAGCTGCAACTACTGAGCCTGTGTGCCACAACTCCTGAAGCTCACCTGCCTAGAGCCTGTACCCCACAGCAAGAAAGCCACTGCCATGATAAACCAGCGCACCGCGGCAAAGAGTACCCCCTGCTCTCCAAAACTAGAGAAAACCTGTGTGCAGCAGCAAAGACCCGGGCAACCAAAAATAAATGAATTAAAAAATAACAGACCCGTTGAAGATTTTTTTAAAATATATAAATAAATAAATTTTTTAAAAGAGAGGGGGTGCCGGCTTGTGAAGGTCGTTAGTAGCTTGCCTAGAGCCATACCCCAGAGAAGCGTGGGTTTTCTGGTCCTCTCATCTTTGCAGACGCTCTTGGAAATTTTCTGTCCAGTCCTGATGAGTTGAGTTCCTGCTGTGCCAGGAGGTCTATAGGATGTGAGGCCAACCCTGCTTCTTTTCTCTGTTCAGGCGAGCAACAACCAGGCCCACTTCTCCTGCAGGCCCTGGATCATCTGTCCCAGCTCAAGCCTCCTGAGCAGTGTAGGGTTTTTGTTGCTGAGTCAGGAGAAATTTGCTTTGGACAGAGACCTTGTGGAACACTAGTAGGTGAATTTATATACTGCTTATAGCTCCTGGAGCCTGCAGAGAGGCCCGTGTAGGACTGATGGTCTATAATCCAGCCATAATAATGGGTGTGAAAAGACGGTAGTGAAGAACACTTGCTTCCTGTCTTTGGGGGGAGGCCAGGATATCTTTTATTCTGACCAGTCCATTTGCTTTGCCTCTTTGTAGCCACACACACCCCCCTGCTGCTGCTGCTGCTAAGTCGCTTCAGTCGTGTCTGACTCTGTGCGACCTCATAGACGGCAGCCCACCAGGCTCCCCCGTCCCTGAAATTCTCCAGGCAAGAACACTGGAGTGGGTGGCCATTTCCTCTCCAATGCATGAAAGTGAAAAGTGAAAGTGAAGTCACTCAGTTGTGTCCAACTCTTAGCGACCCCATGGACTATAGCCTACCAGGCTCCTCCGTCCATAGTATTTTCCAGGCAAGAGTACTGGAATGGGGTGCCACTGCCTTCTCTGCAAGAGTATGAAATTGCAGTTTTTCTAAGCGTATGTGCATGTCTGCTAAGTCACTTTAGTCGTGTCGGACTCTTTGTGACCCCATGGACTGTAGCCCTCCAGGCTTCTCTGTCCATGGGATTCTCCAGGCAAGAATATTGGAGTGGGTTGCCATGCCCTCCTCCAGGGGATCTTCCCAACCCAGGGATGGAAACCACATCTCTTATGTCTCCTGCACTGGTAGGTGGTTTTTATTTTTTACCACTCGCGCCACCTGGGAAGCCCCTTTTCTAATCACAGGAAATGTCTAATTTATTTTAAAGAAATAGTAAGACTAAACCATATTTATGTCATATATAAGTTCTGAAAATGTAAAAGAAAATTCAAGTTTTAATAAGTTTTTAGAAAAAATTTTTGGTGTGGACCATTTTTAAGTCTTTATTGAATTTGTTACGATCTTGCTTCTGTTGTTTTTATGTTCTGGTTTTTCAGTGGGTTGTGAGGCATATGGAATCTTAGCTCCCTGACCAGGGTTTGAACACACATCCCCTGCATTAGAAGGTGAAGTCTTAACCATCAGACCATCAGGGAAGTCCCGAAAATGCATATTTTCAAAAATCACAAATCCCAATCTCCTGGGCTGGGGTGGGGAACGCTGTAACTTGAACAGGTTGTGCAAAAGGCTAATCACAGGTGGTTATTTGCATATTATGTTCCTGCAAGATCGTTTAGAAGATTATCACTAAGTAGATTGAATAATTTGTTGAATACTAAAATACTTTAAAAAACCCCAGCACTCCTTCAAAAAAAGCATAATCTATTTTTTAACATGTAAGAAATTCAGAAGATAGTTTCTTTTTCATGTCCAGAATAGTATGAACAGATAAATGTTTCATTTCCTGTCCATGAATTTAATTCCTGAACTCAGATCATAGGTAAATAGAGCACATTGTTTCCTCCTATAAGCTCCATCTATTTTAGCAAGATTTGTCTTGGCTGGGCTCTCTCTAACAATGCTTTTATAGCCAACAGCTTACTTCATACCTTACATGCAGCCATTTTTCAAAAGTGTGTGGAACTGCTTTTGCACCGAGACAAATATTTAAAATAGTCAAACAATGAAACTTCAACACCTGAAGAGAAATATATGTTCATATTGCTTCCTAAATGTAATCTTAATAAACACAGTTTAAGATTTAGCCAAGTACCGTAATCTCCACTTTAGCTCTGTGGTGTCCCTTGGGTCCTAAATTTGTTCAGAAGCCAGTGATATATGACAAGATAGGGTGGGGCCTCCCATTTAAAATTAAACTTTTATTCAGTCTTATTCTCTGTAGATCAGCTTGGGAGAGATCAGAAAATACCTTGCATTGACTACAGCCAGGAAGTTATATGAAAGCTATTCTTGGTGTCTAGAATTTATTTTTTATGTAGAAGTTGGAGCTCTGCTGATCTGACCTGGAAGGGCTTTCAGTACTATTTAAGATCTCATAGACCTGAGCTGAAGACTGGAGCCAGGTAAAGGATTGTGGTACTCCTCATTTTACAGTGACAGAGCCTGGCAGCCCTGCACGGCGTGTCTGTCTGTCTGCCTTTTCTCTATTGCTTTTACAAAGTTAAAAGATAGACACTAAAAGGTTCATAATGAAAAACAGCAGCCCCTGCCTCACTCTATTTTCCCCCCACCCTACTTAGAAGGAAAGTTATGACCAACCTAGACAGCATATTAAAAAGCAGAGACATTACTTTGCCAACAAAGGTCCATCTAGTCAAGGCTATGGTTTTTCCAGTAGTCATGTATGGATGTGAGGGTTGGACTATAAAGAAAGCTGAGCACCAAAGAATTGATGCTTTTGAACTGTGGTGTTGAAGACTCTTGAGAGTCCCTTGGACTGCAAGGAGATCCAACCTTTCCATCCTAAAGGAAATCAGTCCTGGGTGTTCATTGGAGGGACTGATGTTGAAGCTGAAACTCCAATACTTTGGCCACCTGATGCAGGGAGCTGACTCATTGGAAAAGACCCTGATGCTGGGAAGGATTGAGGGCAGGAGGAGAAGGGGACGGCAGAGGATGAGATGGTTGGATGGCATCACCGACTCAATGGACATGGGTTTGGGTGGACTCTGGGAGTTGGTGATGGACAGGGAGGCCTGGCGTGCTCTGGTTCGTGGGGTCACAAACAGTTGGACACGACTGAGTGACTGAACTGAACTGAACTGAAGTACTGTCTAAAGGCTGCCATTCCCAGGGCCTGGTTGTTTCTTCTGTGAATCACACTCAAGTCATACACCCTGATTGCTGAAACCAAATGCAAACCTTCACCTTTATGGTTTTGTGGTTTTGTTTTGTTTTTTAGCTTTTCGAGTGGCCAGTGATGGTTTCAGTTGCATCCTGTCTTAATTGTAGGCCAGGTTTGTTTAACCATAAGAATTCCCGTTGACTTGCAGACCACCTATTCCTCCCTTCCTCCCTCTCCCATCTCTCACTCTTTCTCTTTCTTTCTCTCTCCCTCTGTCCCTCACTCCCTTTCTATCTCTCCCTTCTTCGCTCTCACTCTTTGTGTCTCTCTCTCATTAGCTTAGCATGAAATTATCCAATTATGAAGTAAGGGTTTGCATTCAAACGGTAAACCGAGCTGTCACATTCTGTCTCTTTGTAACAGAATGTACTGTTTGATTTTGAAATCCAACAGGGCACCTTGGGCAACAGAGTCCCAGTCTCTTGAATCAGTAGACAGTCACATCTGTACTGAAAGCTGAAACAGTTTCAACAGCATATCGTTAGGTTAACTATGTTCTTTTCTGATTGCTTTCCCCCTTGTCTTTTAAATGTGTTTTAAAAGAAACCAGGGCACCCATTTGATGTAAAGCAAGCTCTTCTTGGTGGCGCTAGTGGTAAAGAACCTCCTGCCAATGCAGGAGAAATAAGAGACATGGGTTTGATCCCTGGGTCAGGAAGATCCCCTGGAGAAGGGCATGGCAACCCACTCCAGTGTTCTTGCCTGGAAAATTCCATGGACAAAGGAGCCTGGCAGGCTACAATCCATGGGGTCGCAAAGAGTTGGACACGACTGAAGTGACTCAAGCACTCAGGCACACGCAGGCTCTTCTCCCTGGTACATCGTCATTTGCCTTTGGAGAATGCCCTGGTGCTGGTGGCTGAAGAATACAGATTTTTCTCTAAATGGGAGCAGGGGGAACACACTGGCATTTCTCTGAGGGCTGGAGATCTGGTAAACGACTTTATGGCCCAAGAGTGCCTTACCAGCTACACTGTCCCTTTGGGGATTCAGCATCTTCTCTTCCTGTTGAATGAGGGCAAACATCTGTACAGAAATGAGCTGGACCTACTCATTGACTACCTGGAGACCAGGAAAGGACAAGTGGAAGGCATTTGGCCCTGTCCCTTTTCTTCTCTATTTAATTAATTGATTTATTTTTTGAACTTTTTATTTTGTATTGGGGTATAGCTGATTAGCAATGTTGTAGTTTCAGGTGAGCAGTGAAGGGACTCAGCCATACATCCACTTGTATCCATTCTCCCCCAAACCTCCCTTCCATCCAGGCTGGCACATAACATTGAGCAGAGTTCTGTGTGCTATGCAATAGATCTTTGTTGGTTATCCATTTTAAATATAGCACTGTGTGCATGACCATCCCTTCTCCCTAGCAACCATAAGTTCATTTTCTAAGTCTGTGAGTCTCCCCCCAAATTTCTTTTCTACGAATCTATGTATGAAAGAAAAGTAAGAATTTTTCATTCAATTAAGAGAATATACCTCTGTAATACAACGATATCTGATTCGAACGTGTTCCAGATAGGATTACACTGTTTTAATGTTTAACCTTTATAGGCTAAAATGCTTCTTTTGAAGCTACATTTTCTTTTGAACCAGAGTTTAATACATAAACGGGATGGCATCTTTATATAGATGGGCACATAGGAAATAGTTCCAATTCTCTATCCGTTTATTTTTCTGATTCTAAGTTTGTTAATTGAGACATTTTGAAGAGTGTCTTGAAGTGTATGGTGAATGTGAAGAAGCAGTTCCTCATTGATTTTAAAAGTACTTCAGCTATAAGCCAAGTCCCTGAAGCAGTGACTTTTCAGATTGCTTGTTTTGAGTTAAGTAGGCGAGAAGAAAATAATACTCATTTGTCCCTTGTAGGGAAAAGTAGCTGAAGTTACAGGACTGTGTTAAAAAAACTTTAAACAAATTGTTATTCTTATTTTTTATTTTATTCATATTTTCATTATTTATATTCAAAGAATACATTTTATTCTTATTACTTTATTCATATTTTAAACGCAGAATGTGTTTTATTGAGCTCACTTTCTCAGGGTGGGGGAGGGAACTCATAAGCTTGAAACATAACAGTTTTGTTTCTTTCTGGGCAATTTGTCTTTATTTTACTTGAGAGTTGACCCTTAACATTTATTAGTTTCAGCTGAACAACATGATGATTCAATATCTGTGTGTACTGCATGGTGCTCATCTCAGTAAGTCCGGCTAACATCCTGCATTTTGATCATAAACTCTGAAGTCCGAAGATGTGCAGGTCTTCCTAGAGCTGACTGAGCCGTTCCCTGGGCAGCTCACTGGCCTCTGCAGCAGGTGTCTGCCTTCCATTTGTTTTCTTCATTTTTCCAGGCTTTGAGATGCCAAATTCTTTGGCTGGCAGTGATCATCCCTCATTTCCTCATACCCCCATCAGGGGCAACCTGCCTCCACTCCTTCCAATCCCTGGAAAGAGATGGTTCCCAGGCTCTCCTGACCTGGTCGCTGCCAAGTCCCCTTTGATCGGTGGGTGAGAGGCTGGGACCTTCTGCTGCAGGTCAGGGCTTCCCTGCAGGGCTTCAGGGGAGCAGTAGCCTTCTTGCTTCCATGAGAATTTTCCCGAGGAAGTAGGACAGCTTAGAGGAATTGCAGTGTTTGCTGCCATATTTTTAATGACTATTACATCTTCAGAAGACCAAGAGAGACTCTTTGTAGCTCACTGGGTGCTATCTCTCTTGAGTGAGTTGCCTTACGTTTTAATATAGGGAAGACTTTTAGAGGAGATCCTTGACCAAGGTTTGTAGCCGCAGTTAGAGTGACTTTTTTTTCTTTTCATTTATTTTTATTAGTTGGAGGCTAACTACTTTACAATATTGTAGTGGGTTTTGTCATACATTGACATGAATCAGCCATGGATTTACATGTATTCCCCATCCCGATCCCCCCTCCCACCTCCCTCTCCACCCGATCCCTCTGGGTCTTCCCAGTGCACCAGGCCCGAGCACTTGTCTCATGCATCCAACCTGGGCTGGTGATCTGTTTCACCATAGATAATATACATGTTTTCGATGCTGTTCTTTCGAAACATCCCACCCTCACCTTCTCCCACAGAGTCCAAAAGTCTGTTCTGTATATCTGTGTCTCTTTTTCTGTTTTGCATATAGGGTTATCATTACCATCTTTCTAAATTTCATATATATGTGTTAGTATGCTGTAATGTTCTTTATCTTTCTGGCTTACTTCACTCTGTATAATGGGCTCCAGTTTCATCCATCTCATTAGAACTGATTCAAATGAATTCTTTTTAATGGCTGAGTAATATTCCATGGTGTATATGTACCACAGCTTCCTTATCCATTCATCTGCTGATGGGCATCTAGGTTGCTTCCATGCCCTGGCTATTATAAACAGTGCTGCGATGAACTAGAGTGACTTAAAGTTGTCATAATAAGGACTTGGCCGGTGGTCCCGTGGTTAAGAATCCACCTGCCAACACTGGGGACACGGGTTCATTCCTTGGTCCAGGAAGATTCCACACGCTGAGGGGCAGCTAAGCCCCTGTGCTGCCTAGAGTCCATGCTCTGCAACAAGAAGAGCCACTGCAGTGAGAAGCCCGTGCAACTACTAGGGTGTAGCCCCATGACTAGAGAAAAGCCCTCGTGCGGCAACGAAGACCCAGCAAAAATAAAAAAAAAGGTTGTCATAGTGAGCACCCTGAATTCTGTGGTGTTTTAATGCAGCTCTACTACTGTGGACTTCCCTCATTGCCAGTGACGTGGAGCCCAACTCAAAGTAAGAGAACTTGACCGGCGTGTATAGCCGGAAATCCCGAGTGACTAACTTCAGGCCAGACTGGATCCTGCTGCTGCACGTGGGCTTCGGTAGTTACAGCACGGGGGCTTAGATGCCCCACAGCTCGTGGAATCTTCCTGGACCCAGGATTGAACCCGTGTCCCCTGCGTTGGCAGGGGGTTCATCGGACACCCGTCTCTTACCTCTGGGAGGAGAGCGGGGTGGGTACAAGTTCCCGGTCAAACCCAGGGACCAGCCCTTCTGTGGTCCCTGCTGTGCCCAGGGTCAGAACCTTCCTTGGCTCTTGAACGTAAAGAGTTCAGGCACCTAGGATGAGTCACCCTTCCCTCTGTTCCTCCCCTTAAATGTTCATTCATACCCTCGTCTCCTCTCCTGTCCTCCCTGGGTGCTGACGGTGGGAGCAGAGAAGGATCCGCAGGAGAGCATGCTTTCTATCTTCTGTGTTAAGCAGGAAGTTGTCAGTGACGTCTGCATGTCAGGGAAGGTGACCTTGCACCGGGGCCTTCACTAACGTTTAGACCTCGGGGTGCATTTGTTCACAAGAATCAGAGACTGCTTTGGCCTCTTTTGTGAACACGGATGATATTAGCCAAAAAATAATAATCTTTCCTATGGGCACAATATTTCCACCTTGACTCTTTTTTTAAAACATTCATTTATTTATTTTGGGGTGTGCTGTCTTCATTGCTGCACTTGGGCTTTCTCTAGTTGCAGCCAGTGGTGGGAAGGCTACTCTCTAGTTGCAGTCTGTGGGCCTCTCAATGCAGTGGCTTCTCTTGCTGTGGAACAGGGACCCAACGACACAAGGGCTTCAGTAGTTATGGCGCACAGGTGTGGTTGCCCTGCGACATGTGGAATCTTCCCCGGCCAGGGAGCGAACCAGTGTCCTCTGCATTGGCAGGCAGATTTTTAACCACTAGACCACCAGGGAAGTCCCCGCCTTGACTCTTTATGGTGGATCGTAATTGAGGGAATAAGCCCACTTGCTCTGGGAGCTGTAGCAGATATGCCTCTTATTGTCAGGGTCAGTGTATTGACGCTCCAAAGCCCTGGGATCAACATTTCTGCACCCTCTCCGTTTGTGAGCTGTTGACTTCCGGAATGAGGAGGGTGTACCAGTTTGGCATCTTCTCTGTTCCCAGCAGAGCCTGTGCTCTCTGGCTGCCACGTCTTGTTTCTTCCCTTCCTCCTGCTGTGTTCGCCACGCTTTCCTGAGCCTCAGCCACAGGCCTGTTCTTACCGCCTGGTCTGTTCCTGTGAGAAGTGAGTGAGTAAAAGGCAGGAGGGCTCAAGAAGAAATCTTCTTGCCCTCAATTGCTTCCCATCTTTGCATTAGTTTGAAAACAAAACTCTTCCAGGCCTTAAAAAGAGCTAGCTTTAGAACTGTGAGAAAATGTCCTGTTGGCTGAGAACTGTGCCCAGCAGACTGTCACCAAGAGAGGTGGCAGGGCGTTGGACCAGGTGTCACACCCCTGGGGCCAGTGTTCTAGGTAGACGGATATTGGATTCGGAGGAACGGAGCATATCAGGTGTGTGATGTGTCCACGGTCTGCCTTTATGACCTGTCAGGGAGCTTCCCTGTTTTGGATACCTGAGAAAGTTTATTCCAAATGTCACAACAGAAAGTTTGGAACAAAATCCATTTGTGAGAATCTGAGAGTGGAGGACCAGGATGTCAAAAGGCATGGACTTAGACCGAGGGTTTGCAAACTTCTTTTTAAAGGACCAGATAGTAAATATTTTTTTTTTTTTTTTTAGGCTTTGGAGGCCAAGGAGCAAAAATAAGGATATTATGTATATACTTACATAGCCACTTAAAATATAAACATTTAAAAATGAGAAAACCAGACATTCCTGGCAATCCAGTGATTAGACTCCATGCTTCCACTGCAGGAGGCCTGGGTTCGATCCCCAGTCAGGGAACCAAGATCCCTCATCCTGAGTGGCACAGTCAATAAATAAATAAATATGAGGAAAGCATTCTGGCTTGCAGACCATACTAATACAGACAGCAGGCTGGATTTGGCCCCCAGACTCTAGTTTGCTGACCCTTGGACATCCATCGAGGTGCGCAGTCTGGGCCCAGAGAGGATTTGGCAGAGCTCTGAGGAGCTGGGGTCAGGCCTGGTGTGCATGGCAGGTGCGTCCTACTCTGCCCCTGTCTGAAGGTTAACAAAGGTCCTTTTGGGGCGGGGAGCTGGAGTGGATTCATCAGGCACCTTCCTTTTTATGTTCTGGGTTTTGTTCTCTGCAGGATGGGTCAACCCCAAGGCTCAGCAGGTAAAGAATCTACCTGCCAATGCAGGAGACACAGGAGATGTGGGTTTGGTCCCTGCGATCCTCTGGAGGAGGAAATGGCAACCCACTCCAGGAGTCTTGCCTGGAGAATCCCATGGACAGAGGAGCCTGACAGGCTACAGTCCATGGGATCTCAAAGAGTCGGGCACAAATGAGTGACTGAGCACAAAAGGTCTGCTTCCCCTCCCCTGATTCTGACAGTCCCCTCCAGGAGGCCTCCTTCTTTGGGATGCCCCCCTCCCCCGTCTGGCAAGCAACCCTAACTTGGGGAAAAACCATGCCTTTCAGCAGCACTGCCGGGCGAGTAGCCAGGTGAGCTGTGAGCGGCGTTCCAGGCCCATGCTGACCAGTAGACCTTTCTGTGATGGGAGGAGTGTTCTGTAGCTGCATTGTCCAACATGGTAGCCATCGCCACATGGGACTATCGAGCACTTGAAACGGGGACAGTGTGACTGACTCACTGAATTTTTAATCTTATTTAGTTTTAATTAATTGAAATGATCATACTATAGTAATTACATGTTAGTCATATGTGGCTGGTTGCTACTGTGTAATGGTCAGCACAGTTCTGGGCTGTCAGAGATACCAAGAAGTTGTAAAAATAGGTAGGAAAGTGTGTTGTGTTTTTACCAAGTAAAAATCTATTATTTCTTAGTCTTTTTCTTCCTCCCCTTTTAAAAAGCTGCAAATGTACTTAAAAAGGGAAATACTATATCTCTACCGTGAATGGATATCATAGTCAATTGCTATAAAATAGAAAGTAATCATAATGATTCTTAAAGAGATGGGAATACCAGACCACCTCACTTGCCTCCGGAGAAATCTGTATGCAGATCAAGAAGCAGCAGTTAGAACCGGACATGTAACAACAGACTGGTTCAAAATTGGGAAAGGAGTACATAAAGGCTGTATATTGTCACCCTGCTTACTTAACTTATATGCAGAGCTCATCATGCAAAATTCTGGGATGGATGAAGAACAAGATAGATTCAAGATTGTCGGGAGAAATATTAATAACCTCAGATATGCAGATGACCCCACCCTTATGGCTGAAAGTGAAGAGGAATTAAAAAGCCTCTTGATGAAGGTGAAAGAGGAGAGTGAAAAAGCTGGCTTAAAACTCAACATTCAAAAAATGAAGATTATGGTATCTGGTCCTATCACTTCATGGCAAATCAGTTCAGTTCAGTTGCTCAGTCGTGTCTGACTCTTTATGACCCCATGAATCGCAGCACGCCAGGCCTCCCTGTCCATCACCAACTCCCGGAGTTAACTCAAACTCATGTCCATCGAGTCGGTGATGCCATCCAGCCATCTCATCCTCTGTCGTCCCCCTTCTCCTCCTGCCCCCAATCCCTCCCAGCATCAGGGTCTTTTCCAATGAATCAACTCTTCGCATGAGGTGGCCAAAGTACTGGAGTTTCAGCTTCAGCATCAGTCCTTCCGATGAACACCCAGGACTGATCTCCTTTAGGATGGACTGGTTGGATCTCCTTGCAGTCCAAGGGACTCTCAAGAGTCTTCTCCAACACCACAGTTCAAAAGCATCAATTCTTCGGCACTCAGCTTTCTTCACAGTCCAACTCTCACATCCGTACATGACCACTGGAAAAACCACAGCCTTGACTAGATGGATCTTTGTTGGCAAAGTAATGTCTCTGCTTTTTAATGTGCTGTCTAGGTCATAACTTTTCCTTCCAAGGAGTAAGCGTCTTTTAATTTCATGGCTACAATCACCATCTGCAGTGATTTTGGAGCCCCCAAAATAAAGTCTGACACTGTTTCCACTGTCTCCCCATCTATTTCCCATGAAGTGATGGGACCAGATGCCATGATCTTAGTTTTCTGAATGTTGAGCTTTAAGCCAACTTGTTCACTCTCCTCTTTCACTTTCATCAAAAGGCTCTTTAGTTCCTCTTCACTTTCTGCCATAAAGGGTGGTGTCATCTGCATATCTGAGGTTATTGCTATTTCTCCCGGCAATCTTGATTCCAGCTTGTGCTTCTTCTAGCCCAGAGTTTCTCATGGCAAATAGATGGGGAAATAGTGGAAACAGTGACAGACTTTATTTTCTTGGGCTCTAAAATCACTGCGGATGGTGACTAAAGCCATGAAATTAAAAGACACTTGCTCCTTGGAAGAAAAGCTATGACCAATCTAGACAGCGTATTAAAAAGCAGAGACATTACTTTACCTACAAAGTTCCATACAGTCAAAGCTATGGTTTTTCCAGTAGTTGTGTACGGATATGAGAGTTGGACCATAAAGAATTGATGCTTTTGAGCTGTGGTGCTGGAGAAGACTCTTGAGAGTCCCTGAACAGTAAGGAGTTCAAACCAGTCAATCCTAAAGGAAATCAACCGAGAATCTTCATTGGAAGGGCTGATGCTGAAGCCGAAGCTCCAATACCTTGGCCACCTGATGCAAAGAGCCTCATTGGAAAAGACCCTGATGCTGGGAAAGATTGAAGGCAAGAGGAGAAGGGGATGACAGAGGACAAGATGGTTGGATGGCATCACTGACTCAGTGGACATGAACTTGAGCAAACTCCAGGAGCTGGTAAAGGACAGGGAAGCCTGGTGTGCTGCAGTCCATGGGTTCACAAAGAGTTAGACACAACTGAGCAACTGAACAACAACAACAAATCATAATGAAAAAGAACACAAAACAGTGTCACTAAATTTCTGCTAAGTACTACTGTTAATGTGGGTCTCAGGTAAAGCCCCAGGGGCCCAATGGAAGGGCTGACCCTGGAGGAAATCAAATATCTGGGTGCCTGGGCCAAGGTGGGTGGGAATCTCCTGTTAGAGACGGACCTTCAGGTGAAAAGTGTTTATGATTCAGTGAGGTGGGCTAGGTGTTTACTGGTCCTCCTTTACAAAATGAGGGCTGTCACCAGGATTCAATGAGATAATATGACTGAAATATTTTAGGCTGTTAAGAACTGCACGGATGTCTGCTGATGTTGCGACTTGGTTAATCCTATCTGTCCTGCAAAGGTGGGTGTGACTCCAGGACTCTGGTTAAGTGGAGTGTGTGTGTGTGTGTGTGTGTGTGTGTGTGTGTGTGTCTGAGTGCTCAGTCGTGTCTGACTCTGCAACCCCATGTATCCCGCCAAGCTCCTCTGTCCATGGAATTTCCCAGGCAAGAATACTGGAGTGGGTTGCCATTTCCTCCTCCAGGGGATCTTCCTGACTCGGGAATTGAACCTGTGTCTTCTCTGTCTCCTTCACTGGCAGACAGACTCTTTACCACTAAGCCACCTATATACTGGTTGCCCCCATTTTAACTCTTTTTTTTTCTGCACTGCACAGACATCCTGACCAGGGATCAAACCTGTGCCCTCTGCGGTGAGGGCATGGAGTCTTCACCTCTGGACTGCCAGGGAAGTACCAACCCCCTTTCCAAAAAACAAACAAAAAACCATTTTTATTTTGGAATAATTTTAGATTTACTGAAAATTTGCAAAGATAGTATAGGGAGCTCCCTTTATCCAACTTCCCCTTAGCGTCTTACAGAACCATGCACATTTACTAGGAAATTGCCATTAGTCCACGGGGTCACTAAGAGTCGGACATGACTGAGCGACTTCACTTTCACTTCCACTTTCATGCATTGGAGAAGGAAATGGCAACCCACTCCAGTGTTCTTGCCTGGAGAATCCCAGGGACGGGGGAGCCTGGTGGGCTGCCATCTATGGGGTCGCACAGAGTCGGACACGACTGAAGCGACTTAGCAGCAGCAGCAGCCATTAGTACAATAATATTAACTATATTACAGATTTTATTCGTATTTCACCAGTTTTTCTACTAATGTATTTTTTTTGTTTCAGGAACTTGTTCTGGCTACCTCATTGCATTGAGGTCCTTTTTAATTTTATTATGCGTCAATTTTTTATTATGAAATATTTTATTATGTATAAAATTTTGAATGAATAGTATAATGAACACCCATGTATTCTATAACTAGATTCAGTAATTGTTAGCATTCTGCCATTTTAAAAACTTATATATATGCTGTATAAATAAAACTTTTCCTCAACCATAAAAATATTAATAAGATGTTGAGTTCATGATATCCCATCTTTAAATACTTCAACATGCATCTCCTAAGAATAGAGACATTCTCTTATATAATTATAATACTGCTATTACACCTTAAAAATTAGTACCAATTCTACAATCTGTAATATCTGGTTCTCATATTTGAATTTTCAGTTGTCCCAAGAATGCTTTTGCTTTGTATTTATTGTGGCTTCTACGTTGGGTTCATTTACATTTATAAATGTTTTCCTTCTTTCTGAATTGACCCCTTTATCATTATGCAATGCTTTTCTTTGTCTTTTATTATAATATTTATTTTAAAGTCTATTTTGTGTGATATGAATATAATTACTCCAACTTTTTTGTCCCAAGGATCCTTTTATGGCCCTTTAAAAAAATCAGGATTTAATTAAGGTTTACCCATTCATTTGGTTTTTATGTGTCTTTAGTTTCTTTTAATCTAGAGCAGTCTTTTTACCTCCTTTTGTCCCCTGCTACTGATACTAAATTTGAGTCCAAGACAGCTGTCTTATAGACCATCCTATATTATAGATTTGTCTATTTCCTCATGGTGTCACTTACCTGTTCTTCTGTCCCCTGTATTTTCTCTATGCTAGAAGTTCGGTCTAGAGGCTTGATTAGATTCAGGTTCTGCAATTTTGGAAAGGATGTTTCATAGGTGGTGAGGTTTCATATTGCAATATATCAGAAGGCACATTCATTGTTTATCCATCTAGGGAATGTGTTAGTGAAAACCACAAAGACTTTTTTTGTCAGTGTGTTAGTTTCCTAGGTTTGCCATAAAAAAGCAGCACAAATTGTGTGACTTAAAACAGAAGAAATCATCTCACAATTTGGGAGGCCAGAAGTCAGATATCAGGCTTCACAGGGCTGTGCTTCCTCTGAAACATGGAGGAGAGAGTCCTTCCTTGATTCTTCTGGCTTCTGGCCTTTGCCAGCGTCCATGGGGTTCCAACATTCCTGTCTCTGCCTCCGTCATCACATGATATTCTCTCTCTTGTGTCTTCATGACATCTGTCATCTCTGTATGTGTATCCTTCTGAAACTTAAAAAAAAAACAAACCCTGTTTCCCTTTGTCTCAAGGTTATCTCCCTAGACTGGGGCTTCCCTGGTGACTCAGTGAGAAAGAATCCATATGCCAATGCAGGAGACGTGGGTTCTATCCCTGAGTCAGGAAGGTGCCCTGGAGGAGTAAATGGCAGCCCATTCCAGTATGCTTGCTGGGAGAATCCCATGGACAGAGGAGCCTGGTGGGCTGCAGTCCATGGGGTCGCACAGGGTCGGACACGACTGAGCATGCATGAGAGCATGCACGCATGTCCGCATCTCCCTAGACTGGATGACCTGGTAGGTCTTTTCGGGCACGCTGTGAAGTCTGACGTCTGCCAGTGAGCTCTTCGTTTTTCTCTATTACCGGGTAGTGTCCTGTCCTACCAAACGGATGACGCGAAGTGAGGTAGGAGCCCTACTCAGTGGCCACACGCCAGGTTGCTGAGGGCTGGGAGGTTGAGACACTCATCCCTGTGGAGCCCTTGCATCCATCCTGCGGGTGTAGCCTCAGGTGCTGGGGTTGGCTGAACATTAGTCACTGAGCCCTTCTTCTGCCTTAGAGAGACTCCCCAAGGGCGCTGGAGCCTCCCCTGCACATAAATATACATAAACTTTCTAGAGACGCTCGGGGTTGTTGAATGAATCACTAGCATCTACAGGGGAAAGACTTTTTATTTTCTTATAGTTATCTAAATAATTTAGTAGAAGAAGATTAGAACAGTAACTTGTGTTAAGGTTTTGAAGACAGTTTGTATATTTTTTAAAAGCATGGAATTTTCTGGTATTGGCTTATTTCCTCTTTTTAAAAAATTAGTCTTTTTAAAAGCAGATGATAGATACACATGGTACAAAATTGAAGAGAAAAGGTAAACAGTAAAAAGTAGTTCTCCCATTTCTATTTCTTAGCTTAACAGTTTCTTGTTTCTTTATCCATATGCAAGTATATATACATTTTCATACAAGTGGTAACATGCTGTAAATGCTATTCTAGTTCTTTAACTTTTTTTCCATTATGTCTTAGAAAGATTGTATCTTGATTGGGCATATTACTACCTGTTTTTAACAATTGCAGATTATTCTGAAGTTTTACTGTTTAGTCACATTCAACTCTTGCGAGCCCATGGACTATAGCCCGCCAGACTCCTCTGTCCATGGGATTTCCCAGGCAAGAATATTAGAGTGGGTTGCCATTTCCTTCTCCAGGGGATCTTCCCTCCCCAGGGATCAAACCTGAATCTCTTGTTTCCTGCTTTGGCAGGAGGATTCTTTATACCACTGAGTCACCTGGGAAGCCCATTCTGAAGTATAGATGTGTACTAATTTATATCAGATCTTATTGATAGACATTTTAGGTCATTTCTAATCTTTTACTGCTTAAGCAAAATAGAATTTATTTTGATGTAAGTTGTTTTGCTTTTATGTTATTGAGTAACTCATTTTATAAGCTAATTTCAAATATTGCTAGTTGTTACTCAATAAGAAATAACAAGGACTTCCCTGGCAGGTCAGTGGGAAGGCTCTCTGTTCCTAATGCAGGGGACACAGGTTGGATTCCTGGTCAGGGAACCAAGATCCCACAAGCCGAGTGGCGCAGCCAAACTTCCCTCCACCCCCTGCAAAATAAGAAATAACAAAAGTATGTTTTTGCTATTAAGAATGTAAAGAAAACGTATGTTGCAAATTTTATGAATGGAAGTATTTTACATACTCACATTCGTCTTTAGCTCATAAATTAGCATGATAGGCTAGCATTTGGGAAGGAGGTTCAATCAGGTACGCTTTCTGGCATGTAGTAGGACATTTAATATATTAAAATAGGCACTGATTTATACTACATGGATTTTAGATAAAGAAGAGGTTTGCTAGATTAAACTTTCTAATACTTTTTTTCTGTAGTTTGCTAAATATATTTTTATTTTCCAGGTTAGCCTTTTTTTTTTTTCCCTGCATCCCTTGGGTACAAAGCTGATCTGTCTGAGCTGCTATGTGAGCCTAGACAAGAAGCTGGCTGGAGTCTGTCCAGAGCATTCAGGATCCATCATTACGTGGGTATGTTTGTTTCCTGTTACTGTGTAACAAATGGCCACAAACTTAGCAGCTGGAAACAACCAGCTTATAAATAAATAAATAAAACACATTTATTATCTCACAGTGTCTCTGGTTTCAGGAGTCTGGGTACAGTTTAACTGGGTCCTCAGTGTCACTAGCCTGAAAAGCAATGTGTGGGCAGGGGCTGGGGTTTCATTTGAGGCTCAGATTGCTCTTCCTAGCTCACTGGTTGTTGACTAATTAATTTCTGTGTGGTTCTGTGACTGAGGGCCCCATTTGTACACCAGCTATCAGTGGGAGACGCCTCTCAGCTCCTGGGGGCCATCCTCAGGTCCTCGTCATGCAGACCCGCTCTTCTTATAATGTGAGTGTCTTCTTTCTTCCAGGCTGGGAGAGCCTGATGCTTTGTCTTTTAGAGGCTTTCCTGGTCAGGTCTAGTCAAAGCTATAGTCTTTCCAGTAGTCATGTATGGATGTGAAAATTGGACTCTAAAGAAAGCTGAGTGCCGAAGAATTAACGCTTTTAAATCGTGGTTCAAAAGGGCTCTTGAGAGCCCTTTGCACTGCAAGGAGATTCAAACAGTCCATCCTAAAGGAAATCAGTCCTGAATATTCATTGGAAGGACTGATGCTGAAGCTAAAACTCCAATACTTTGGCTCCCTGATGCAAAGAACTGATTTCATTTGAAAAGACCCTGATGCTGGGAAAGATTGAAGGTGGGAGGAGAAAGGGATGACAGAGGATGAGATGGCTGGATGGCATCACCGACGTGATGGACATGAGTTTGAGTAAGGTCCAGGAGTTGGTGATGGACAGGGAAGACTGGCGTGCTGCAGTCCATGGGGTTGCAAAGAAATGGACATGACTGAGTGACTAAACTGAATTGGTTAGGTCAGGCCCACCTGTCTAGGATAATTTCCCTTTTGATGAATTTAAAGTGATCTCCCTTTAATGTTTTTTTTAAGCTAACACTTTTTGTTTTTCTTCAAAATTTGGCTGTGCCAGGTCCTAGTTGCAGCATGCAGGATCTTTGCTGAGGCATGCAGGATCTGGTTCTTTGACCAGGACGGGGACCTGAGCCTCCTGCATTGGGAGCATGGAGCCTTAACCACTGGACCACCAGGGAAGTCCTTCCCTTAATATTAATTGGTCTCACCCACATTCAAAGAGAGGTGACTATGAAAAGCATGTGCACCAGAGGGCAGGAATCTTGGTGGTCATCTTAGACCTCTACCCACCTCCGTGGGTGGTCATGAGCACTGCTGCCACAGGAGACCTGAGCTAGAATTGTTACAATTTTTTTCTCTGTGAAGAAGTAGTAGTTAGGCAATAATTAATCTACCTTTTTATGTGAGACAGCTCTTAAATTGCAGTGGACAAGTGGGCAGGTCTGCCTATCTCCACCTTACTAGCCAGTTGCTTCCATGTCATTCTAAAACATAGACTTTTCAGAAGGGATCTCTCCTATTCACAGGGTTTTCTCTGTTTCTCTCCTTCAACCCTAAAATGTCATGCTCTTTCCTTTCAATCAAATATCTCTTAGACAGGAAGCATTTATCATTCAGGATCTAGCCAGAGGAAAGTATTAACCTTCTAAAGCAGTTGAGGATGTGGCTTTTCTGTACTGGAAAAAGTGTGTATGTTACAACCATCGTAGGAGTATCATCACCCCAAACCTCACCCTGATTTCTTCGTTCAGAGGAGGGACGGCTTCTCCTACTTAGAACCTGGTCCCAGGGGACTTGTTCAGTTGCTTCATCACGTCTGAATCTTTGCAACCCCATGGACTGCAGCACGCCAGGCCTCCCTGTCTTCTACTATCTCCCTGAGTTTGCTCAGACTCATGTCCATTGAGTCAGTGATGCCATCTAACCATCTCACCCTCTGTTGTCCCCTTCTCCTCCTGCCTTCAGTCTTTCCCAGCATCAGGGTCTTTTCCAATGTGTTGGCTCTTTGAATCAGGTGGCCAAAATCCCAGGGGAGGGCTGGTGACAGACCAAGGTGAACTGTGACTCCCTTGGGTCTCTGAAGGTTTTACAGCTGGGCGCCCAGTAGAACGCACTGTGCTAATTTGTGAATGCTGGGAGGACAGGAGGGGAGACTGGCTTCCTTCTGCCTTGTTAACGTACAGCCATTCTCCATGTACAGACTCCCGAGTCTGCTCCTTTCTCTGATGTGATAGGAAAGCTCTGGCTTCTGTCATAGGAAACCCTTAGATTGGTCCATCAGTCAGCCCACTGGGCAGCTCAGGAGGTGGAATGAGCCCGCCGTGGAATCAGGACCACATGGGTGTTTCCAGAGTGATCTTGGGCAAGTGGCATCAGCTCTCGACTCAATATCCCCTTCTTGCAAATCAGCTTAACCCCACTGTTTTCCCATGTGGTTAGGAGTTGATATGGCATGAAAAAGAACTTTGGACGCTTAACACAGGATTGTATTCCATCATTTTTTAAACTAATTTTTTAAAAGATTTTTTTGATGTGGACCCTTTTAAAGTCTTTATTTAATTTGTTACAATATTGCTTCTGTTGTTTACATTCTGGCTTTTTGGCCACAAAGTATGCAGGGTCTTAGCTCTCCAACCAGTGATCATACCTATACCCCCTGCATTGGAAGGCGAGGTCTTAACCACTGGACCACCAGGAAAGTCCCATCCATCATGTCAGAGATGTATATTATTTCTCATTAGTCTCTCTGAAGTCATGACATGTGTAACAGAAAGCATCTCGCTATAATAATTAGCAGTTTTATTTCTTATAATAAATACTGATCAGTCTCACAAACCATGTCATTATTAGAACAGTGAGTTACTGTGAATTACAGGTGAGGAATTGACAGGAGAAACTTGAATCTCTGCAAAGATTCTCCTTTGGAGTGAGAAGAGGTGGGAATGAAGCCCGCATCTCTCCACATCTGGTCCAGCCCTCCTGATTGGGTGCTCACATCCCTCTTCTTGCTATGAGTCTGTTCGTCTTCCCCCAATCCAGAGCAGCAGGTTTTGTCCGCCAAAGCTGTGGTCACTGAGCTTCATCCTGTCTTGGCCACGACTTGGGTTGGAATGCTGGTGTTAGTAAAAGGAACAGCAGCATCCTTTCTCCACACCCCCTGCCACACTGTGACCAGCGAGCCTTCTGCACAACTCCATTCTCACAGCTCTTTCCGCTCTGCAGTCACCTGGGGCAGGAGTCCCTGTGGGCTGCACTTCTGTCTTTTTCTTTGCTGGAAGGTGTGGACATCGAAACCCTTTTGGCCTGTGATGGGTTCTCACTCCCCTGTGGCTTGTCTCTGTGAGTCATTCTTCGAGGCTCACTCTTGTCCTTTGACACTGGTTTCCTCAGCATTGTGTGTGGACAACTGGTGTTTGAGGGGCATGTGGGCACATTTTTTTAATGTTCTTTTAGAATTTGCTTTTTTTAAAAAAAAATTGCATATGGAAACATGAAAGACCCTGAATAGGCAAAGCAATCTTGAGAAAGAAGAATGAGCTGGAGGAATCAACCTACCTGACTTCAGACTATACTACAAAGCTACAGTCATCAAGACAGTATAGCACTGGCACAAAAACAGAAATATAGACCAATGGAACAAGATAGAAGGCCCAGAGATAAGCCCACATACCTATTAGCACCTTATCTTCAACAAAGGAGGCAAGAATATACCATGGGGCAACAATAGTCTCTTCAGTAAGTGGTGCTGGGAAAACTGGACAGCTATGTATAAAGGAATGAAATTAGGCACTTCCCAATGCCACACACACAAAACTTTTGTATTGGAGTATAGTTGATTTGCAATGTGTGATAGTTTCAGGTGTACATCAAAGTGAACCAGCTATACATATACATACATCCCATCTTTTCCATATTGTTTTCCCATATAGGCCATTACAGAGTATTGAGTAGAGTTCCCTGCGCTATACATAGGTCCTTATTATTAATAGTTATCTATTTGATATATAGTAGTATGTCTCTGTCAATCCCACTCTCCTAATTTATCTCTCCCCCCTCACCCTGTGGTGGTACCCATAAGTTTGTTTTCTATATCTGTAACTCTATTTCTGTTTTGTAGATAAGTTCATTTGTACCCTTTTTTTATATTCCACATGTAAGCGATATCATGAGATATTTATCTTTCTCTGACTTACACTCAATATGACAATTTCTAGGTCCATCCATGTTGCTGCAAATGGCATTATTTCATTCTACTTTATGGCTAAGTAATATTCCATTTGTGTGTGTGTGTATGTGTGTATACCACATCTTTATCCATTCCACCATTGATGGACATTTATAATAGTTCATCCGCTAGAAGACATTTACTGAGCAACTCCCCCAAGCTTGCCAGGGTTGCATGTCCACATGCAGTGATGTTCTTGGTATATCTTTTATAACAGTTCTCATCAAAGATGACAACCTACAGATGAATAAGATTACAGTAAATTCCCATATAACTTTCATGCACGTTCGTCCATCACTGACATTCCGCCTCATTTGCTTTATGTCTCTCTCACTCTGTGTATAATTAATATATACATCTGTATATGTCTGAATTCATTTGTTTAAAAAAAATCTAGGCATTTGAGAGTAAGCTGCAGTAAGTGCCCTTCACACCTCGATATCCAGCACTCACCACCCGAGAAGGAGGATTTTAGAGCTTCCCTGGTGTCTCAGTGGTAAAGAATCCACCTGCCGATCAGGAGACATGGGTTTGACCCCTGGTCCAGGAAGATCCCACATGCTGTGGAGCAGCTAAGCCCATGCACCACCACTACTGAGCCTGTGCTCTTGAGCCCGGGAGCCGCAGCTATTGGGCCCACACGCTGCAACTACTGAAGCCCGTTCTCTGTAACAAGAGAAGCTACCGCAATGAGGAGCCAGCTCACTGCAAGGGTGAGTAGCCCTCACTCTCCACAACTAGAGAAGAAACCTGCACAGCAACAAAGACACAGCATAACCAAAAATAAAGTGATTTTTTAAAGAAAGGAATAAAGATTTTGTTCTCTTAACCAGAGTGAAATTGTCAAAATTAGGAAATTTGATGTGGATACCATGCTATTACCTGTGTATACATATTTACAGTTGTCCCAGGATTATCCTTAAACAACTTTCCTCCACTCTGATTCAGGGTCACACGATGCATTCGCTTATCATGTCACTTGGGTTTCCTTTCCTTTGAAAGAGTATAGGTCTCTTGTTTTGTAGAAAGTCCTTCAGTCTATACTTCGTTTTCTAGGTACTTTCCTTTTCTAGTGAGTGACACTGGTTTTCCATTTGTGGTAATGTAGAGTTTCCCTTCAAAGTAAATTTATTTAAAATTAACGAGGAGTCAATTGAAAGAAAATAGGAAGTAAATAACAGTAGAAGAGATACAAGGAACTGACAAAAGTGGTGACAGTCCTGGACCAATGACTGAGATTTGGAAAGTTTGTACAGGGTCCACGATGTTGCTATCTCTTGGACCCTGGCGGTAGAAGAGACCAGGGGAGCCTATAGCCCTGCTCAGGCCCTGGGTTTCTGAGCTGGCGGTGGTTGTCCAGCCCCAGGGGGGCCTCTGCTCCCCCCACCGGCAGCCCCTTGCCTCGCCACGCAGAACTCATCCCTTTGATTTCCACCACATCCCATGGGTGGTATGTTCCTGTTTGCTCCTCTTGCTTTAAAGTCTCAAGTTCCATCTTGCCTTGAAGCCTTTCCTGTGGGGGTTAGTCACCTGGACTACTGCTGCTGCTGCTAAGTCGCTTCAGTCATGTCCGACTCTGTGCGACCCCATAGACGGCAGCCCACCAGGCTCCCCTGTCCCTGGGGTTCTCCAGGCAAGAACACTGGAATCGGTTGCCATTTCCTTCTCCAATGCATGATAGTGAAAAGTGAAAGTGAAGTTGCTCAGTCATGTCTGACTCTTTGCGACCCCATGGACTGTAGCCTACCAGGCTCCTCCATCCATGGGATTTTCCAGGCAAGAGCACTGGAGTGGGGTGCCATTGCCTTCTCCGCACCTGGACTACATCTGCCCTTAATAGAATCCTACTTTTTCTGGTGGCCTTTTAAAGTTTTGTTCGTATTTATTTGTTTATTTGGCCACAGCATGTGGGGTCTTTGTTCCCTGACGAGGGATCGAACCCGGGCCCCCTGCAGTGAAAGTGTGGAGGTTCAACCACTGAAATGCCAGGGAATTCCATATTTTTATTTATTTCTTCATTTGTGCATGTGTGTATTGAGGTACGATTGACTTATTAAAAAAAGGCTGTTTTGTGTTAAGAAACCAAAGAGTAATAAAGAGTACTCCTAATATCTCCTTGCTCTTTCCTGATTTATTTTTTAAATTAGAGGTAAATAGTATTTTTATTGTAATTCAGTGAAAAAATATTGAACAAAGTGAAAATATTTCTGTGAAAATAAGGAAAAAGTCCAGCTGGATGGCAAAAGTAGCCTTTGGAGAGATGTGTATATTTTATAATGGGTTCTGATGAAAAAATATGCAAAAGAAAAAAAAATGTATATGTTTTAGTGAGTTTGAAGTAAGTATACACCCATGAAACCATCACCATCTATAATACTCTGAACTTATCCATTAACTCTAGAAGTTTCCTCCTTCCCTCTTTTCCCCCTTTTGATATGAGCATTAAACATAAAATCTACCCTCTTAAACTTTTTGAAGTAAGCATACAATACAGTATTAGGTATAGACACTATGCTGTGCAGTAGATCTTCAGGAACTCTTCACCCTGCATAAATGAAATGATGTACCTTTTGACCAACATCTCCCTGATCCCCCACATCCCATAGCCCCTGGTAATCTCCATTCTGCTTTCTACGTCCACAAATATGACTTTTTTAGATTTCCCATATAAGTATATTCTTATGTATTTGACTTATTTTACTTAGCAAGTTCATGCATGTGGTAGCAAATGGCAAGATTTCCTGCTTTTCAAAGGGAAGGAAATTGTGTGTGTGTATATATATGCATGTGCATGTGTGTCTATATATATATATATAATACACACCACATTTTCTTTGTGTATGTGTGGACTGTAGCTCAACAGGCTCCTATGTCCATGGAATTCTCCAGGCAGGAATACTGAAGTGGGAATCCATTCCCTTCTCAGGGGATCTTCCCAACCCAGGGACTGAACCTGGATCTCCCACACTGCAAGCAGATTCTTTACCATCTGAGCCACCAGGGAAGCCCTGTGTGTGTGTCTACTACATTTTCTTTATCCTTTTGCTGCTGATGACCATTTAGGTTGTTTTTTGAATGATTTAGTAATATTATATCTATTCTTTGGTAAGACTCATCTCTTGAGTCTCCAACTAGGCTCTAAGTTCTAGGAGGGTGGGGACCCACTCTCCTGAGGGTCTCTAAAGCGAGGAGCTCCTGACCTTGAGCGTAGAGGATGTCCAGGAAGGGCAACTTCTATTTCTCATCCTTACTGCCTCTCAGGCCTGCATCACTGATTGCCTGACTCCTGCAGCTATCCCTTCTCTGGTGCCCTCAGGCCAGACCCTCCTGACTTATGTCAGCATCCTTTTCTATAACACTTAACATCTTATATAACACTTAGCATCATTTTCTGTAACACCGAGACTGTAGAGACTGTGTAAATCTAATTCAGTCACCCTTGTGCTCTCCCACACCCCAGACATATACGTAAAACCTTTCTTTGCCTACCGGAGTGTTTTCAGATTAGGGACACAGACCCCTGGGAGTCTTCAAAATTGTATCAAGGTGACGGTGAATTCTACAAGGATATTTTGATCTTGTGTTTCAGTTTTAGTGATAACCTTCAAGACATTTAAAATGTAAGCTTACATTGGATTATCGAATCACTGCTTTTAGCTGATCCTGTTGGGTGATTCCAGGGCCTGCATTTCTGTTTAGTTTCCTTTGGTGACAGAACACCCAAAGTGGTAGGGTTTTAACTGTGCTTGCAGTGTGTTTCTCATTCCCTGTGTGTGATAGAGAGAAAGAGTTTGCAGCTTTGAGAAGCACTGGCCATGGACTGGGCACGTACTCCAGGGACCTCCAACGTCAGGCTCATGTTCGTCTCTCTAGCCTCAAGTCTTACCGCTCCCATGTGAGTCCTGTGCTATGGCTTCCTCCCTGATCCCCACATTCTTAGTCCTTAGGGTACCCACTGAACTCCTTTCACCTTCTCAGACTCAGCTCAGTTTCCTATCCTCCTGGAAGCCTTCTCAGACTTTGCCTGAGGCGACCTTTCCTCTCTAGTTTCTGTCCCTCAGTGACGATGTTTATCTCATAGATGCTACCCAGGGTCCACCCGTCAGCCTCCCTGGCAGACTGACTATGAGCCCCCAGCTGACAGGACTGTGCCCTCTGCCTTTTTGTGCCTAGAACCCAACAGGTGCCTAATACACACTTGTCACAGGATTTTACTTAAGCCCAGGAGCCTTTAAGCTCTTTTTGCAATATCTTTCATCATGTGTCCTAAGGAGCTGGGAGACTTGCTGCTCTGGGTGATTGTCTGGCGTCCTGTCACATGTATACTAGATGCTCAACTAACATTTCCTTATTTCTCTGCTCAAGACTGAGATTGAGGGTAGTTTTCTTCCCTTCTGGGTAAAAGTTTTGTTTAAAAAAAAAAATCAAACCTGTCCATTAAGATTCCCAAGAAGCATTGCAGGCATACTATTTTGCTGTTTTCCTTAAAATCTGCCTCACTTGGCTATAGCATCAGGATGTTTGTTGAAGTGCACTGAATAAATTGCTTACAGACTGTTCTGAAATTTTTCTTGAATTATTTTCTCAATGTGGGCTACTCTTGTCCTCACTTGGCATTGTAACCTTTTCTGTGATGTCTCTGGTTACTCTGATTCACAGTACTTTTTTGTTTTTTCCTTTTTTTTTTTTTCTCTCAGTTCTTGGCCCTGCTGGGCCTTCTTTGCTTTTGTGAGGACTTTCTGTAGTTGCGTGAGAGTGGGGTGCAGGTTTCTCATTGTGGTAGCTTCTCTTGTTGCAGAACACAGGTGCTAGGCGGGCAGGCTCAGTACTTGTGGCGCTGGAGTCTAATTGCTCCCCAGCATGGGGGCTGTTCCCTGAGCAGGGATCGAACCCGTGTCTCCTGCATTGGCAGGCAGATTCTTATCCACTGCGCCACCAGGGACGTCCCTCCACAGTACTTTTCATAGCCAAGCCCCCAAAGCCTCCGAGTCTGTCCTGCCAGCCATGCTATTTGGCTGCCAAAGGGAACCGCCCCCGCCGCCTCTGTGGCCCACTCACTCTATGATGTTTATGCTCCCCAGGGCCGCTGGGCAAATGAATTGTCTTGAACTTGGACCCTCTTCTCTCTCCTGTGCTTGTTTGTGTATGATAAACTTTCTGAAGATGTTTGAAAAGTAAATGTTTGAATTGCACATCCTTATTTGATTGACCTTTTACACTCCCCGCACTGTCTGTCCGACTAACAGGGGGCTGCCTGGCTGGCGTGCTGGCGGCAGGAGAGAGGAGGAGCTGCTCCCTTAAGAAGGCACCTTAGCAGCTCTCTGCATCTTGACTGTTCCCTAATACTCCTCTGGCAGAAGCTGGCTGTTAGGTAGAGATTCATTTCATGGGAGTTTTTGCTAGTGGAACCCTGCACCATCTCTCCTGAGAATTACAATGCAGGGCACTGTAACCCTCAGGGGATTCTGTTGTCTCAGATCTATACTTGAGCGGGGTAAGAGTGACAACCATTTTATAAAAATAACATTTCTTACTAGTATAGAAGTGATATACACTCAAGGCAGGAAAGGTGGAAGATTCAGAAAGATCACAAATAAAAAAGGCATGATTTCAAACCCTGAGGTGGTTGCTGGAGCATCTTTCTTATGTTCCCTTCCACACTTTCCTTCTGCACATTTATGGCTTCATTTTACAAATGTGGTTTACTGATTCTTTCGTTTCTCAGTAGAGCATAAACATCTCACCAGGTCAGTATTTACTGCTTTGCCATATGTAGGTAGAGCATTTTATTTAACCAATACCTTATTGGACATTTACCTTGGTTTTAATTTTCTGTTGTTATAGTTATCTTGTGATAAATGTCTTTATTGATGCATCTTTGTTGGCATCTTTTTTAAAATTTCCTGAGGATAAATTCTGAGAAATAGAATTCTTGAGTCAATCAAAGAGAGGAGACATTTTGTAAACACCGAAAGAAGAATAGATAGATTTAGTAAGTGTCATTCATGTAGAAAATTAACACTTAATCCCATAATCAGTGTGAATAGCTAAGTATCCTTTACAGTTCCTTTCTGCTTTGCTGTGGACGGCATCATGTCACTCACATTGGGAAGCGAGTGAAAAAACGGGACTGTGGAGCCACACTACCTGGGATTTGAGTCCTGTTTCACCACTCACCAGTGTGACCGTGCTGAGTCACTTTAGCTCTCCTCACCTCAGTTTCCTCATCTACAAGATGGGAACAGTAAAAGTGCCTACCTCATAATAAAAAAATGAAATGGATTGCTCTGGGTCAAGAGCTCAGAATAGCCCCTGGCACAGAACAAGTGCTTGCTATTATTTCGTCATCTAGTTGTTCACTTGACAAGTTACTCTGCGTGTGAATTAATATGGATCCAGTTACCTTGTTAGTGGTTGTGCAGCATTTCATTATAAGAATGTGCATTTGTGTGTCTGTATATTTTCTCCAGTCTTGTACTGTTGCTGGTCTTCCGGGTAATAAATTCCTAGAGGTGGGGTTGACAGGGGTGCTTACTTTTAAAGACTTTTAAATATATACATTTCCGTGTATACCATCAAAGAGAAGCTAGCATGCATATGTGAAGTCCCTCAGTGAGGGCACTCAGGTTCTGCCCAAACAGAACCTGAGTAGAGTGCATAGTCATGGAGAGATCTGGAAGAGAAGAGGGGAGGAAGGCCTTCTCAGAGCCTGTGCTGTTTCTCCACAGCAGCAAGCTGTCTGGTTTATGGGTCTCCATTGTTCTGCTTGCCTATTTGTTTTTTAAAATCATCTGTTGTATTGCCAAGAGAGGCACCCCACGCTGGTCACTGTCATCCTGCCACTGACAGACCTCAATACCAAACTCGTGAGTCAATGACAGCTCCGAGTCATGTGCATAAACTGCATTAAGTGCTCATGCATGTCATTTCATTTAATCATCCTAGTTGCCTTCTGAAGTGGGTACATGTTATCTCTTCAGAGAGGTTAGGTCACTTGGGCAAGATCACACAGTTAATAAGTAACCAAACTGCAAACCCTGCTGTCTGACTCCCATGCCATGAGTGGGGGACCCTGGGGGGGGGTCCTAGGCTCATGTCTCACTTTGGCTTTGCCTGGAAGCTATCCTGTGTGACCGAGGGCCAGTCTCTTTTCTTCTGGTTTTTGATTTTCCCGTTTGAACCATGAGTAAGGTTTACACCATCTCTCAGACTTTGACTTACTTTTGGTTGTGCCGGATCTTCATTGCTGTGTGCCGGCCTTCTCTAGTTGCGGTGAGCGGGGCCTACTCTTCGTTGTGGTGCACGAGCTTCTCATTGCGGTGGCTTCTCTTGTTGTGGGGCACAGGCTCTAGGCACACGGGCTTCAGTAGTCGTAGCATGCAGGCTCAGTAGTTGCAGCACATGGCCTCAGTTGCTCCGAGGCATGTGGAATCTTCCCGGACTAGGGATCGAACCGGTGTCTCCCGCATTGGTAGGCAGATTAAGACTATGATTTCTGCTTGTGAGAATCCTGGTACGTTCGATGTCAGGACACACATGGCATGTTCAGAAGGTTTTAACTGAAGAGAGACAAATGAGGGGACAGTTCCAGAGGTGGGAGAATCCAGCAAGGGCTGGTGAGGTGCACGGGTATCACGAACGAAGCGAAGATGTTGCCACCACTGGGCCTGGAGGGACCTGGAGAGGCAGAGGAGTTAGTGGAGTTCAGGAAAACAGGAGCCATGGGAGAGGGGTGGCTGGGAGCTGTGGCCTTGGGCAGAGGGAGGCAGCCCCTGCCAGAGCTGGAAGTGGCCCGGGCCCCCCGACCCAGCCCGCACATACATGCTCCACACTACACCACCCAGCAATGCTGGCAGCTGGAAATCCAGAAAGTGCAGTGTGTTCGCTGCTGGCACAGAGCAGACCGTGTGCAGGGGGCAAGCAGTAAGCAGCAAAGGGGTTTTTGCGGGAGCGGTGCAGGTATAAAACCGACAGGCACCTGCTGAATGGTGACGCAGCGGGAGAAGCCCCCTGCTGCCGGCCATGGGCCTGGGGAAGCAGCGGGCATCCCACGTCCCAGGCTTTTCTTTTCAAAATAGACACAGAAGCAGGCAGGCTCAGCCTTCCCCTGATTCTTGGGGGTAGTTTGGATGGTCCTGAATCACGTTTCAACCTTTCCTGGCATCCTTTCCTTCAAGATGAATATGGCTGAATGACTACTGCATCTAGAATTTCCCTGGAAATAAATGTCTTTGCTCATTGAGAATCCATCTGAGGCTTTCGATTCCAGGAAGAAAAGAAGTCTGGACCACTCTGAAAACTCAAGCAGGAGGGGTTAGCAGAGGAGAAATAACCACGCTGCAAGGCTGCGAATTGTGAGTGTAGCACAGGGTGACTTGGTGAGTAGTTTGGGGGCCCGTCACTTCCTGGTGCTTACCCTGCCTGCCTTTCAAGTCTCTCTTACTCCTCCCACGATCCAGGCATTGCTTCAGCATCTACCTGGAAGCAGCCCCCAGGACTACCTGCTCCCTCCTCTCCCAGCCCCACGTGTCTGTCTACACTGCATTATCACCTGCACACTGGGCAGTTGGACACCAAGTTTTTTTTTTGCCAGAACCTCCTTCAGCAGCAGTGTTCGGCCTGGTTTTGTTTCCAAACACACAGGGGACATGCTGGGAGACCAGTGTGGCATCTCTCCCTACCTGGTAAGGGAGGATCGATAGTCATAGACTTCCTATTAGGACATATTAGCAGCTTTAAAAAACATTCTACTTTGATCCACAGTCTCTACTTTTGGGTCGGTCTTTTAAGGAAAAGAAGGATTTGCACTGTCGATGAAAATGTGTCTGATAAACTGGTAATAGGACTTAAGGTCAGAAACCCGACTCAAACTGAATGAAGCAAACATGTGAATATATTCGCTCATGTGATATAAAAAGTCGGGGAATGCATTACTTACGAAACAGAAACAGACTCACAGCCTTCAAGAATGGGAAGGGATCGTCAGGGAGTTTGGGATGGACATGTACACACGGCTTTGTTTAAAATGGATAACCAACAAAGTCCTACTGTATAGCACGTGGAACTCTGCTCAATGTTATGTGGCAGCCTGGATGGGAGGGGAGTTTGGTGCAGAATGGATCCATGTATAGGTATGGTTGAGTCCCTTAACTGTTCACCCAAAACTATCACAATATTGTGTGTTAAGGGGCTCTACCCACAATACAAAATAGGAAGTTTAAAAAAAAAAAGTCAAGGAGTTTAGCATTAGGCATAGTTGGATCTAGGGGATGACTTGCTGCTCTTTGCTCTTTCCTTGGTGGCAAGATACATTACCAGCAGCCCCAGGCTTTCATCTTAACCTACCAGCACACCAGAGGACAAGACCAGAAGGCCTGTCTCTTCACAGAGGTCACATCTGTCCTAGAATTGAGTCTCTGATTCTGATTGGGCTACATGCTTGTCCTAGACCAGCCCTGTTGCCAGAGGGATGGCAGAAGCTGGTTGGTTGAGCTCTGGTCACGTGCCCTCTCCCAGAGCTGGGAATAAGGCTGTGTCCACCTGGACCACTTTCTTGAGGAAGGAGGGGCTTCCTGGGGAATACTTGGCGGTGTTCCTGCCAAAAGAAGGGTGAATGGTGGATGGGCAAAGACTACTAAAGCCCATAACTTCCTCACAGCATCATGTGAAAAAGTGAGAAGTGAACAAATGACCAGCTCTGGAAGAATAGCTTAAATTGTGGCTTTTTCATAAGATGGAATATTATGCAACCACTAAAACACAGGTTAAAATTGAATTTATTGAGGAAAACTTAATGGTAGGATTTGAAAAGAAAGGTTGTAATGTACATAGGTGGTATGATTTCCACTGTGTAAAATATGCATGCTTTGGAAAGTGCTGAAAGAAAAATATAGAGAAATGTTCAGAGTAATTATCTCAGAGCTATATGGGTAAATTTCATCCTGTGATTTTTTTTTTCTCTTTTTATATTTTAAAGTACTCATTCTATGCATGCCTAAGGAACAAATGCAAACTTTTAGAATCCAAGCTACAAGGTGACTTCCACTTGACCAGCATGTGGCTGCACTGCGGCCAAGTGGGGACGGCAATGGGGGTGAGGAAGGGGAAAACAAGGAGGGGAGAGGAGGGAGACAGCTCCACCAAGTCCAAAATTTTAAGTCTTGAAGGAGGCAGAGGCAAGTTTGGACCCAACTGGAAGGATCTGCTGGAGATGTGGCTGGGAGTGGCAGTAACTCTGAGCTCCCTTGGTAGGCAGACTGGCTTCACTTCTAAGATCTTGTCCATTCATTCGTTAGTTCATTCATTCAGTAGATGAGTGCCCCTGCGCACCAGGGGATGCATACGGAAACAGGGCCTGTCCTCATCCCCTGAAGTTAGTCCAGTGTGAGGACACGGCAGCATGCAGACAGCTACTGCAGGCTGACCATGTATCATGGGCTTGGTGACCTGTCATCATCGCAGAGGAGCCTTTGGGAGGACATAGCAGCTGACTCTGAGGAGGTGGGGGGACCACAGGGCCTCCACACATGAACTGAGGCACAGGACAGGTGAACACACGGCATGAGAGGGAGACCATAAATTAACCTCACTGTGGCCTCCCCAGCTCTGAGCAAGGGGCTGAGGGTACCAGGCCCTGGCTGCAGACTGAGCGAGGATATTGGAGAGCCCAGGGAAGACTGAAGGGGGCACATGGGCCAGGGGAAGTAGTGCTGGGGGATCACGGGGTCGTGCAGGTGGCCAGCTTCTGCTCAGAGTAAATGAGGCAAAGAGCAACCTAGCAGTTAGAGGAGCGGAGGTCTCGGGCTCAGGCACCCAAGTTTCCTCTGCAGCAAACAGCCCAAGCACTGAGGCTGGGGCACACTCTAGTTTTCACATCTGGAAAGGGGAATTCATCCTGCTGTCCTTGGGGTGTTCCTGGGGAGCAGGGCTAATGACCTGAAGCATCTGGGCCAGTGTCAGGAAGAGAGGAGGTGCACAGCTCCCGGGAAGAGGATGGGTAACAAACCCAGGAGACGTCCAAGTTGGCTCCTTGGCCTCGGCCACACAGAAGGCAGGTCAGTGGGACAGACTGTGTTTTCTAAAGAAAGCCACGACTGGCTCCCATCCTCTGTGCTCTCTTGTCACATGACCTTGACACTCCCCATGCCTTCTGGAGGTAGGTCATGAAGCTTCCACCGGCTTCCATACCGTTCTTCTTCCCTCCCTGTCTGGGCCTAGTTACACATGGAACCCAGCTGCCATGCTTCAAGAAAGCCCAGGGCACATGCAGAGGCCCCGTGGAGATGTGTGGGCTGACAGCACCTGCTGAAGTCCCAGCAAACCTAAGGCATCGAACGTGAGTGAAGAAGCTGGGACGATGACTCCGGCCCCAGTCCCTATCCGACTGCCGCCGAGCAGGGGAGTACCGAGTAGTTCTCTGTAGGAGAACTGCCTAGTGGAGCCCAGTCAAATTCCAGAACCAGGATAGATATCACAAATGATGGTTGTTGTTGTTTATTAGACTTTGTTTTTCAGAGCAGTTTTAGGTTCCTAGCAAAACTGAGCAGAAGGTACATTTCCCACATACCCCCCGTCCCCGCATAATACAGCCTGTCTTCTATCAAAATCCTGAACCAGAGTGGTACATTTGTTAGTTAATAGACCTACACTGACACCCAATTATCACTCAAAGTCCATAGTTTACATTACAGTTCACTCCTGGTGTTGTACATCATATGAGTTCAGACAAATGTATTATGCCATGTATCCACCAATATAATATCCTATAGAATAGTTTCACTGCCCTAAAAGTCACCTGTGCTAAGCCTGTTTATCCCTCCCTCCTGGTACCCCTTAATCCTTTTATTGTCTCCATAGTCTTGCTTTTTCTACAATGTCATATCGTTGTAATCATATAATATGCATGGTCTTTTCAGATTGATCTCTTTCACCCAGTAATATCCATTAAGTTTCCTTCATGTCTTTCCATGGTTTGATAGCTCATTTCTTATTAGCGCTAAATAATATTCCATTGTCTGGATGTTGATTTGTTCATTTACCTGCTGAAGGACATTTTGGTTGCTTCAAGTTTTGGCAAATACAAATAGAAGTATTTGTGTGTGGTTTTTCATACCAGTTTACATTTTCACCGCAATGAGTGAGAGTTCCTGTTGTTCCACAGTGTTTTTTGGCCATCCTAACCAGTGTTCTGTAGTATCTCATTGGCTTATTTCTCATCATATGATGACATATGAAGTAGAGCATCTTTCTTTTTTCCCCAGATTTATTGAGATACAATTGATAGATAACGTGTATAAATTTAATATAAACAGTGTGATGATTTGATAGGTGTATATATTGTGAAATGATTAGGCTGCTGTGTTTTACTTAGTTGCTTAGTCATGTCTGACTCCTTGCGACCCTTTGGACCGTAGATTGCCAGGCTCCTCTGTCCTTGGGATTTCTCAGGCAAGCATACTGGAGTGGGTTGTCATTTCCTTCTACAGGGGATCTTCCCAACCAAGGGATCAAACCCACATCTCCTATGTGTTCTGGATTGGAGATAGATTTTTTTACCCACTTACAAAGCATTTTTTTTTTTCCTCTATGTTTCCTTCTAGGAATTTTAAGATTTTAGGTCTTACATAGTCTACAAGTCTTTAATCCATTCGGAGTTAATTTTTCGTGAGGGATATAATACATGAGTCTGATTTCTTTCTTTTTGCATGTGACTATCCAGTTTTCTAAACACCATTTATTGAAGAGACTATCCTTTTTCCATTGATTATTCTCGGTTCCTCTGTCAAATATTATTATGTGCATGGAATTATTTTGGGGTTCCAAAGTCTATTCCATTGGACTGGACATATAATGTCTATATGTCTAAAAGACATTTTATAGGCATATAATGCCTATATGTCTGCTTTTATGGGAGCACCATACTGTTTTGATTTCTATAGCTTTGTAATATAGTTTAAAACCAGGACATTTGATAGATATCTTTTTATATATTTATTTCCTCTTTGTATATTTTCTTCAGTGAGGTGTCTGCTAAATTCTTTGGCTCATTTTTAATTGAGTTGTTTATTTTCTTGCTTTTGAGTTTTAAGAGTTTTTTGTATATACTAGATAACAGTCCTTTATTGGCCATGTTATTTGCAAATATTTCTCCCATTCTGTGGCTTGTATTCTTATTCACTTAACATTGTCTTTTTTAGAGCATAAGCTTTCAATGAATTCAGTTTATGAATTATTTCTTTTATGAATTGTACCTTTGGTGTTGTAATCTAAAAAGTCATTGCCATACCCCAGGTCACTAAGATTTTCTCTTGTGTTTTCCTCTAGATGTTTTATGGTTTGCATTTTACATTTAAGTCTGTGTTCCATTCTGAGTTAATTTTTGTGAAGGGTATAATGAAGATCTTGATCTGAGTACTGTATGTATTTCAATCAACTTTTTCTTGCATGTGGATATCTGGTTGTTCCAGAACCACTTGTTGAGAAGACTGTCTTCTCTTCACTGTATTACTCCTTCATCAAAGCGCAGTTGACTATATTTATGTGACTCTATTTCTGGGCTCTTTATTCTGTTCCATTGACCTATGTGTCTATTCTTTTGCAGTTAACACTGTCTTGATTACTGTTCTTTTATAGTATATCTTCAAGTTAAGTAGTGTCAGTCCTCCAATTTTATTCTTCTTCCTTTGACACTGAGCTGGGTATTCTGGGACTTTTGCCTCTTTGTATAAACTTTAGGGTCAGTGTGTAGATATCCACAACATTTCTTGCTAGGATTTGACTGAGATTGTATTGAACATGTAGACCAAGTTGGGACAAATTGACATCTGAACAATTCTAGTCTTTCTGTCTATGAACATAGAACCATCTCTCCACTTACTTAGTTCTTTTTTGATTTCTTTCATCCGAGTTTCCTAGATCTCCTCATATAGATCTTATATATATTGTGTTAGATTCATATCAAAGTATTTCTTTGCGGGGAGTAGCTAATGTAAATGGTGTTGTGTTTTTAGCTTCAAATTCCAATTCTTCATTGCTGCTAGAGGAAAGCAATTAGCTAGTATATTAATCTTATATTCTACAATCTTGCTATAATTGTTTATTGGTTCCAGGAGTTCTTTTTCCTTGTCAATTCTTTTGATTTTCCTCATAGACAATCAGACAGTCACTTAATAAAATTATACCCTACTTTGCTCGTCATCATCTACCTAGTGAGATATTTTGTTGGGAGAGAAGGGTCTGAGGAGGGAAAGATCCATCACCCTATGAAAGTGCACAATTATTATAAAAGTTCAATATACTTACACTATCTTGAAAGACAATATGCACCCTAGATCATTCTTTTTCCTGGAAACACAGTGCGCCCTGAACTACTCTTGGCATAGAAGATGTGTCTATGTCAGGGCTTGGTGGTCTCAGGTCATCGGGAAAGGGGGAGGTGCTGGGAGCTGAGACCTCGGATGTCTGGGGAGCTGTGGGTGTCAGAGTTGCCCCGGATCTGCATGAGGCAAAAGCCTGGCATTCTGGGACTGAAGAGTCAGCAGTGGCAGCTGCTTTCCACACTGAGTCTTCTAGCAGCCAAGACAGGGATCAGAGGAGTATCCAGTCCACAGGCCCAGAGTTTCCCTGTATCTGTTTGGCATAAAATAGCAGCTTCCAGACAGAAAAGAATCAAAACCAACAAAACCCCTCCCCCCAAAACACCTGAGACTGTCAAAAACATCCATTTTTTTTTTTTTTGCAGTAAATACCTGTTGTTTTAATCTGGGGTGATCTTTAGCTCACAGTGTCTTGATATCCCTTTGAAGCACTATTCTTTCCCAACTCTCAGCCCAAAAGACAGACAGGGTGGCAGAGGGTGGCATGTGACTTTAGGTTGACCAATCAGCATATCCCACTGGTTTGGCCTCTGTGATTGATTCACAGATGGGCCTGGCTCTCCAGCTGGTCCAATGAGAGTCCTCCTCAGGACTTTTGTTAGAACTTCCTTGGTCCCCCACAAGTGTGCCCTTTCTGGTGGGGTTGTCAAATGCCATCCTCGAGCTGGGATTGGGAAGCAGGACCTGAGGCAGAGGCTGGGGAACTTGCCTGAGAAGGAGAAGATACCACACAGAGGAGAGCACAGACAGGAAGTGGGAGAGAATCTGGGGTGTGACAAGGTTGTCTGAAGCCCTGGGTCATACTGTGCTGAAAACAGCCATGCTCTGGCATTTCCAGTGACATGAGCCAATAAATCCCCTGTTATATTTAATCCAGTTTGAGTGATATTTGTCAGTTAAAAGTGAAAGAGCCTCAATGGACATCCAGTGCAGAGAGCTATAGACAGCAGACCTCATTCCAGAAAGACAAACTCCAGAATCTGAGGAAAGAATCTAGTCTATGCCTTTCACTTTTTCCTAGACTGAGCTTCCCTCCAAGCTCCCTCCAAGCTCCCTAACACTCATACCTGGGGCTGACCTGAAAGCCTTCTGAGCCCCATTACCTGCCCACACCCTGCCCAATGTGCAGCTGCTTGGGCATCCGTCCGTCTCCTCCAGGAGAATGTGAGTCCCGGGGAGCTGGAGCCAGTCTGGCCCTCCTTCCCCTGTAGACTCTGGCATCCTGCCTGCCATGTACCAGGTGCTTAGTGAGCTGAATGGAGAAAGGAAAGCAGCCCGACAAGAGACAGGGTCACCTGGAAATGTGGACATGAGCAAGCTTGGGACAAGGAAAGAGCACTGGACTTGGAGTCCAAAAATAAAGGAAGGCATCGTGGCACTGCAGTTATTCAGGGATTTGCTTGGGCCTCTTTGAATTCTAGCTGCCTCTCCCCAGGGCAGGAAAGTCATGAGCTGTGCCCCGGAGTGTCAGTGACAGTACTCCTGAGGCCGGCAAGTAGGGTTAAAACAGCCCCCTGTTCCCTGGGCACTGGCTTTGTGCTCCATACTGTATGTGTGCGATCTCACATATTCCATTCTGCTACTGGATCGAGAAGGCTGTGTTATTAGCCCCATTTTAGAGATGGGGAAATGGAGGCACAGTGAGGTGAGGTCACTTGCCCAGTACCACACCGCTGATCAGTGGAGAAGGCTGCTCTTGAACCCGGATCCACTGACAACAGAGCCCTTGGGCTTAGCTTTTAGGCTCTGCTGTCTCTGCAAACGCAGAGGCAACTCTGAACCTGTGCCAGGCTCCAGACCTCCCTGAGATGAAGGTCCTTCATCCTCATGTCTCAGTTGGTATCTTGTCCTGAGCGGTATGCAAGGCCAGCCATTTCCAATTTTGAAGATTCCTTATGTTAAAAAATGAGTAAGCATGAAAACACATTTCTACCATTGTTGTCTACTTAATATGAATAGGTTTAACAAACAAATGCTCTTAACACACACATAACAGTGAATGTAACTATTCCAGGGTAATTAAGCATTTTCCTTTAAAAAATTTTATTTATAGGTCACTGAAGGCAGCATGGCCTGATAATGGGACACAAGTTTCAAAATAGAGAATGTCCTTCTTTCCATCCTGTTCCTGTGACCCTTGCATAATGGCATTTGGAGGGAAGGACAAAGGCATGCATTTGTGGCCCTTGTCATGGAAGGGAGGATGGCCCCCCTCAGTCAGGGCTTAGGAGGGGTACCCAGGAGGCCATGCCGAGGTGGATTCAGCCTAACACCTTCACCCCCATCTGTGCTGGAATTCCTGCCAGTCGGGGGCTTCCTGAGAATTTCCAGCCACCAGAAGGGGGCAGACTGTGACTTCTGAAGCCGGGACACAATGGATCTGTGAGGAGGCAGGTGGGAGGGGTTGGAGGTGTCAGGCAGCCACCACTTCGGGACAAACTGGGTCCCCATAGACTGGGCCTGGCTCCCTGAAAACTTCAGGTGTGGTCTGGCTCCAAGGACCCCATCCCAGGGCTGTGACTTGCATTAGGTCACTGACCAGGGCAGCCAGACAGCCTGCGGGTTGGCAGTCTGGCTGGAAGCTGGGGCTGTGGGCTTGGCTTGCAGTGAAAACAGACACACCATCTTTACCTGATTGTATATTGGTGGCTGGAAGGGCTGGTGGAGATTTGGGGAGGGTTGAAGCACCCCTCGGGCTTCCCTGGTGGCTCAGACTGTAGAGAGTCTGCCTGCAGTGCAGGAGACCTGGGCTCAATCCCCGGGTCAGGACGATGCCCTGGAGAAGGGAACGGCTACCCCCCTCCAGTATTCTTGCCTGGAGAATTCCATGGACAGAGGAGCCTGGCAGGCTGCAGTCCATGGGGATTGCAAAAAGTCAGACACGACTGAGCGACTCACACTTTTTTTTCATTTAAGCCACCCTTAGGCCTGGCCACTTCTCAGGGAAACCCTTCAGGCCTCAGACACCTCCAGAGCCACCAGGCTGTGCTGAGTGAAGACACAGCGGCAAACCTCTGAAGGGCCCTTGTGTACGCGGCTCGAGGTGGGCAGTGCTGGGCGATGGGGGTGCCCCTCCCGCTCCCTGACACCCGGCACACTGTTCCGCAGCCACCACTATCCGTGGAGGGCCGGGAGGTGTGCAGGGTTTTCCTCCTTGGCCTGACTTCAGTGATAGGTTCTCCTTGGGCCTGCAGCCAGCCTCCCAGACCTCAGCCCCTGCCCCGACTGGGTCCTTCGTGGATTCCCTGAGCCAGGCAGTGTCCCCCCACCCCCCACCCCCAGCTCTCAGATGGCTCAAACAAAGAGAATTTTTAAAGTGACACAGGCTGGACATGCAGTCGCAAGATGGTGTCTGCCCAGATTAAGGCAAGCTCCAGCGTGGGCCTTTGAAGGGCACTTGATCTCCCGGGGTGAAGATGGATTTTCACAATAGCATTAAGAAAAACCTCACCACCCAGACTCATCCGCTGCGACCCGCCCCGCGGTGTCGCTGGGGCCGTGGCGGAGGGTCTGGGCACCTGATATTCTCATACCCCCACTGCACACGCTGCCCCAGGCGGTGGCCCGAACGTCGGAGTGAGTCCTGGACCTGTTTCTGCATCCAGTGTCCTGACCCCATCCCACCCTCCCCTTGCAGCAGAATCATCTTTTCCCAGCACAAGTCCCACCAGGCTGATCTGCTTGAAGCCTTTGCATGACCCCGGCTGCCTCAGGACACAGTCCAGGTGGTTACCGGCCTCTGGGAAGCCCCGCCCACTTTTCTTGCCTATGATCACCTGCTGCTTCTAGTGCCTTGAACCCTGACTAACTTTGGGACCATCATGCTTTGCTCTGCCTCTGCCTGGCCCCTCCTCTCTGCCTTGAACCCTGACTAACCTTGGGACCATCATGCTTTGCTCTGCCTCTGCCTGGCCACTCGTCTCCTGTGTGCGGCCAGCTCCTCTCCATCCTTCAAGTATCAGCTTCAGGATGTATCTTCTTCTGAGAGGCCTTCCCTGACCACTGGGGCCCTCAGTCCTGTTTCCTGAGCCCTGCGCTGTCATAAATCGCATCATTAGTTTGTGTTACTACTGGTCACGGGCTGCCTTCCGAGTCCTGCAGCCTAGCTCAGTGCCAGACACAGAGTAGGTGCTCCACAAATGCCTTTTCTGAAGAAGGGCAGGAGGAATGAGGGGCAGCTACGAGCCCACGGCATCTGCTCCCTCAAGGAGAGACTCGCTGAAGCTGGGGCTGGTCTGTAAAGCCAGGGGCACACAGACGGCCATCTGAGCTGTACCTGAGGCCTCCTTCCTGCCCATGACTTGTTCCTTTCCCTCCCTGGAAATGCACCTTCCTCGTTTACCACAGATCTGGGGCCTTCTGCAGGAACTGGGCCCATCTGGCTGCCTGCAAATTCCTAGGCCGGGACCAGCCACCATCAAGAGTCCAGAGCCTGCCTGGGCAACAAGACTCTGCTTCTCAGGCTCCATCCACTCCACCCTCCTCAGCCCCGTCTCTGAGCCCGCCTGCCTGGGAAGGCAGCGGCCCCAGCCCCACCATTCCCCTGAACCCCGACCTCTAGCCTCTTCTTGGAAGCCCACTGGCCAGATGGAAAAGTGTCCCTTTAAGACACAGCCTGGGTCCCTCTGTGAGGCCTCTAGACTTGGCATGTGGCCTTTGGTCCATGACTCAGTTGCCATTCAGACGGTCCTTTGAACCACACACAGTGCTCAGACTTGAGGGACACCAAGAGGAATAACCACAGTCCAGCTTCCCAAACCCAAGCTTATCCCAGGAGTTCTCATCCTTTCTCCTCTGAAAAAAATAAATGTTAATGGCTCATGGGAAGGACTCTGAGCAACTCTAAGGCATCAAGAATGACATGTCACCAGCAGAGGTGGGGGAGCAGAGCCCCTAGGAGCCTACCTCTCTGCTGTCTGCTCAGGGGATTCTTTGGTGGCAGGACAGACTCACCCCTGCACTGGCTGCCAGAGTTAATGGGCAGCAGTTGCAGGAAGCAGGAGCGAAGCAGTATGACCGGCCCCCCCAGCCCCTCTGACCCTGGTGTGTGAGTGCTAAGTTGCTTCAGTCATGTCCAACTCTTTAAGACCCCGTGGACTATAGCCCGCCAGGCTCCTCTGTCCATGGGATTTTCCAGGGAGGAATACTGGAGTGGGCTGCCATACCCTCCTCTAGGGGATCTTCCTGACCCCAGGGGTCAAGTCTGCATCTCTTACGTCTTTTGCGTTGGCAGGTGAGTTCTTTACCTCTAGTGTCACTTGGGAAGCCTGTGACCCTGGACAAACTGTTAGATCAATGTTGCAAGTCAAATGGCTGCAGGGGACAGGCAGCAGCGTAAATGAGTCCCTTGTGTGGACTAGGGAGAGCCCCACCTGAAGGATAGTTACTCCAGCCCACTGGCAATTGGCAGAAAAACGAGGTGCCAGTGTTTTCAGATCTGATGATTGTTTTCAAGAAAATTATAAAAAAGGAGTTGTTTTAGAAGATTTCCCATTTTAAAAATTGGCTCAGTTAAAATAGCACATCAGCAAGGCAACCGAAATATTTCTGTGGGTCCTATTGGACAGGGCAGTATCGGAGCTAAGCCCTTGGAGGGTTCTCACAGTAGAACTGCTATTTCTTGGTGGGGATGGCTGGGGAATCCACAACTCCTCCCAATGAATCGGCCCCACCCAGAGGCCACATGACCCCTGACCACTGCTGATGGAACAGGGTGGGCACCTGACCCAGGACAGCCAGTCCGGGGTTGGTGATAATTTTTGCTGTGACTTGGGGCCAATATGGGCTTCCCAGGTGGCACTAGGGCTAAATAACCTGCCTGCCAATGTAAGAGACATCAGAGATGTGGCTTCCATCCCCGAGTTGGGAAGATCCCCTGGAGAAGGCAATGGCAACTCACTCCAGTATTCTTGCCTGGAGAATCCCATGGACAGAGGAGCCTGGCGGGCTATGGTCCCTAGGGTCACGAAGAGCTGGACAGAACTGAAGGGACTTAGCATGCATGCGTGCACACACACACGGGCCAATACACACAGCCTTGGCCCACTCCATCCCCAGGCCTCTTGCTCCTGGTTCTCCCAAGCCCACCCCTCTGTCCCTCAGCTCTGATGGTACCTCCTTGCTGAAGCCTCCTCTCATCACTGTTTAAAGGGCCCAGCATCCCAGGGCGGATGTTTTTTCACTCTTCCATTTTGTTCTCTGTTGTATCCACAGCACTCGGAGTGGGGCCTGACATATCATAGGCTCACTGAATAGTTGTTGAAGAAACTAGTAAGTCCCCCCTCCCTTATCTCCCTTGTCGCTCCACGGTGTCCTGCCTGTCCCCCTGCTATCCCCCTCCCCCAACCACCACATGACTTGTCCCGGTTTCATTCTGGCAATCAAAAGAAGTATATTAAAGCACGTCCTCACCGACTGTTAAGTAAAATAAAGAAGGGGACCCCGTGACGGTACCAAAGTGTAGACCCCAGTTTATAGTAGCCTCTCAATCCATGCTCAGAGTTGCTTCGGGGGCTTTGCGTTGCCTGTCTTGCGTGAATGTTTCAGTGTGACTGTCCCACAGGCCTCCGTGAGCGTTTAGGAAACCCTCTGCACCGTCCCCTGGTCCTGCACGCTATCTAGATTTGGAGGTTTCCTAGGACGCCGCGTCTGGGCCTGCTCGCACTGTCCGTTCTTGTAGGATGAGTATCACACCACAGCCTGTGGCTGATAAAGAGATCATCGAGCGGCCGGTTCATACTGTGTGTCATCCAAAAAGAAAATCAATTTTGAACATCAGATAAAATATGACAGGCGTTTTGAGAATGTATTTTACAGGCAGTGCACTGCGCTAGGAACAGGGTTGGTGGACAGGTTGAGGCCTCGCCGCTGAGCCCCGTCAGTAGGATCTGACGTGGAGCCTCCTAGGAACGCCGCTGTCTCCAGCTCAGCATCACGGCCCCAAATGCCCAGACCGGAGGGCGCCTGCTGGCCAGGCTGCTGGCAGCCGGGGAAGCCGGCCAGAAAGGGCCTCGCTCTTGAGGGACCTGCCACGCTGACTCTGGAATCTCTTCCGGATTGAAAGCGAGGAGGCTAGTGCTGAGTACACCAGGACCCATGGGCCAGTCACTCTGCCTCTCTGGGACTCAGCCTT